>NC_132875.1:24976004-25306342 GCF_048164855.1 Canis lupus baileyi
GTGCCACCCTCCAGGACGGACAGTGGGCAGAGGCAGGGCACAGTGCTTCCTCTGCACCACTCAACTGCACACACCCTGTTGGGGGCTCCCTGTCTTCCCTCCTCCCTGCAACCCCTGAGTACTCTATGGGACACCTGGGCTTCTGATGGGAGCAGGGTTTCCAGAGAACCCCAGGGAGGCTGAGCATGTCCCACAGGGGTCACCTACACCGGGTCCTTGCTGGGGGCCGATGGTGTGTGGGTGGATGGTGTGGGGGCAGGGGTATGATAGTGGTGGAGTGTGGGGGATGGTGTAGGTGGGATCCCATTGAGGTAGAGGATGTAGGTGGATGGAGTGGCAGTGGGGAATGAGGGAGATGTCGTGGGGGGCCTGCGGACACAGGGCATCCCCTTCCTCTAAGATGCAAAAGGAGACGTCTACCCTTTAAGGAGACTCCAGTCTGGGGTTTGCTGCAACACATGTCCCTGGGGCCGGGTGTGGTCAGTGCATAGCCCTGGCTGGACCGGGGGCATTATACAGGGTTCATCATATTATGTGTGTTTTCAAATTGCAAATTGTCTCAAATTCAATGCATAGAACTTAGAAACATGTAAAGCACTGAGAGTGGTTGTCACTCTGATCCGTCCAACCCACATGGGATCGAAGTGTGTCCTGCTCCTGCCGCGGCCATTCCGCCTGGCACCCAGGTCCGGTTCCTGCCCCCCATGTTCCCCACCCCATCCCCTGCTTCTCAGGGGGTCGTCCCTCTTCCCTTTGGAGTTCAGCTCCCATGACAAGCCCTGGAGGCCCCATCCTAGTGGCCTCCTCATCCCCGAGTCCCTGGGGGTGGGGCACAGAGGTCATCCCCAACACCCTACCATGGAGCGGTTTGTTGTTGGCTGCTGTTCTGCCCCCCGACTCAGAAGTCCCGTTTTCCCTACCCGGAATGCCCCGGTCCTCCCCTGGGTCCTGATCCCCCCTGTCCCCTCAACCTCACCCTACCCCGTAGTAGTCCCAAAATATGATGTGACTGCTGAACGTCCTGTTGACGTCCAGATCCACCTGTGTGATGTCCCTGGAGGAGACCAGGTCCTACTCTCTCATTTCCTGTGGGAAAACCAGGGAGGAGGAGCTGGCATCAGGGACACAGACCCCGACCTTTCACCAGGTGCTCTCCTGGACAGGGAGCCCTGGGGCCACCATGGTGGTGTGTCCTGCCAAAACCTCCTTCCTCCCCCTGGGAGCCTGGGGATGGCGGGAGTGCCCACCGTGCCCGTGGGACCTGTGTGAGGGCCTGTGCCCCGCTGTTGTGGACGGGGAGGTGACTGAGGGTCAGCATGGGTGGGAGGGGACAGGAGATCAGTCCAGGTGGGGAGGGGTCATGGGGGTGTTGTGCCCAAGATAGCGAATCCGAGAATCCACTAAAGAGCTGACACTGATGCAAACACACGTGGGTTGTTTTACAAACTCGAGCATGGGTTCAAGTATACGCCACACAGTGGAACAGGGACTTGGACCCCGAGGAGTGCTTTAGCTTACTTTTAAGGGCTGGTCTCGGGGACCTCCAGAAGGGCTGGAGCAATTCCTCCAGTTCTGTTTACATTTTGATATGGGGCCTTCAGGGGCATTGAGCTCTCTTCTCATTCTAATTGGGTTTCCAGCCCTTTGCTTAGGCTCAGTTTTTATTCTATTGTGGGGCTTTCTAAGACATTAAGCTGTAAACTTTGTTTTTTTACAGTAACTGAAGTAATGTAAATTTCAGCTCTTCTTCACAGGGGCCTGGGATTGCTGGACCTGTGCTAATACTGAACGTAAAGTAGAATGGCCGTAATGTTCTCAACCTCCACGCATCCTGTCCCATCCTATCTAGCTCATGCCCCCCTCCCTGGAGCTCCTAAGAGAGAAATTGCAAATGACCTCAGCGTGGCTACCTGTGTTGTGGGACAGGCCCAGGGATTTGAGATTAGGAAGAACTGGGGCACGGGCATCCCAGCTGTGCAGCAGGATTCGATGCTGCAGACTCTTATTCCCTAAGGCTATCTTGACAAATGACTTTGTACATAGAAAAGTTCTCCTTTGTCTTTAAAAGTGCAGGAGCGAGTTAAAGCATTTTTTCTCTGCCCATCTGATTGCTCAGATTCCACTCTGAGACATATTTCTTGTTAATAAGGATAATATACTATCCATAATACTATGGTTAAAATATTCTGACACAAGTAATTCAAAGGGATGAGGGTTTCTCATCTCTTTCTGCACAGCTCAGTCACTCATCAGGAAATGCATCTTTATTGATTTGGAAATGATTGAGAGACATTAGTACCAATGGTCTTATTATTACGTGAAGGATTCTTCCCTGAGATTCTTCCCGTTTCAACTGACAATGAAACACTATGAACTCTTTGGAAGTCAAATTTCAAGGAAATAAATGTTATACATTGCTAATTTTAAATGCACTTGCAATATGGTGTCTATTATAATAGAAGTATTTTTATCTGATTTTTGCGATTTATTATCCTTTCCTGCTTCAGGTTGAGGAGGCATTATGCGTGTTCATAAGTGTTTTTCTTTCCTTCTGATATAAAATTCTTACTTTGTTCCCATCGAAGGAAAATTTTTAAGAATAAGGCAAAAGATAATTCAAGGATTCTTTTTTTTTTAATTCAAGGATACTTAAAATGTCTTCACACTGGAGCCCGATTCATTTAAATCAATTTTCAAACTAAATCTTATTTCTTAGAAAGAAAACAAAGCTTCATAGTGAAATTGAGAAGATAGTACAGAGAATTCTCATGCACTTGCACTCAATTTCTCCAATTATTGATATCTTATATCAGTACGGTACAAATATTAGCTAATGAATCAATATTAAAATTTTCGCAATAACCAAAGACCATACTTTATTCAGATTTCCTTAGTTTTTGCTAAATCACTATCCCTCATACCACACTCCATTTGTCCTCAGGTTTTCTTAGGCTCCTCTGGATTGTGACAGTCTCTCACCCTTTCCTTGTTGTTGTTGAACTGGAACACTTTGAGAAGTAGAGTATTTTGTAAAATTTCCCTCAGTTGGGATATGTCTGTTGTTTATTTCATGATTGAACTGTTTTTGTGGATTATATACAGAGATATACTGCCATTATTATTATATCATGTAAAGGATAGATACTATCAACACGATTTATCAGTCTTGGTATTGATCTGATCATCTTGCTGAGGTAGTGTTTCTCAGGTTTCTCTGTAGTAAAGTGATTCTTTATTATTATTATTATTATTATTATATTATCATTATTATTTTAAGTTTTTCATAATATATTTTGTAGAAGGAAGTTACTATGTGTATTCCACACATAAGATTGGGAAGCTACGCTCAGGAACTTGAGGGTGGAATGTCTGCACAAATTATTTGAAAATCTTCTACATGGGAGATTGATTTTCCCTCTGGGTTTGTTTGTTTCTTTTTCAAAGATGCTATTTATTTATTTGAGAGAGAGAAGACTGATAAACATGTGCTAGAGGGACAGAGGGCGAGGGAGGAGCAGGTTCCCTGCTGAACAGGGAGCCTTCCTTGGGACCTGGATCATGATCGGACCCTAAGGCAGAAGCTTAACTAACTGAGCCACTCAGGTGCCACTCTTTCTTTCTTTCTTTCTTTCTTTCTTTCTTTCTTTCTTTCTTTCTTTCTTTCTCCTTCCTTTCTTTCTTTTTTCTTTCTTTTTCTTTCTTCTTTCTTTCTTTCTTTCTTTCTTTCTTTCTTTCTTTCTTTCTTTCTTTCTTTTTCTTTCTTTCTTTCTTTCTTTCTTTCTTTCTTTCTTTCTTTCATTTACTTAATAATAAATTTAATTTTTATTGGTGTTCATTTGCCTACATACAGAATAACAACCAGTGTTCATCGCGTCAAGTGCCCCCCTCAGTGCCCGTCACACATTCACCCCCATCCCCGCCCTCCCCCCCTTACATCACCCCTAGTTCATTTCCCAGAGTTAGGAGTCGTTATGTTCTGTCTCCCTTTCTGATATTTCCCACACATTTCTTCTCCCTTCCCTTATATTCCCTTTCACTATTATCTATATTCGCCAAGTGAATGAGAACATACAATATTTGTCTTTTTCTGATTAACTTACTTCACTCAGCATGATACCTTCCAGGTCCATCCACGTTGAAGTTAATGGTGGTTATTTGTCGTTTCTAATGGCTGAGCAAGCCCACCTTTCCGCTGTCTTCATCTTGGGAGTCTCCCATGATATGAATGTTATTGTTTTAATAAGTGGCTGAGTGCCGAAGTCTGCCTTTGTGGTCCATAACCTTCCTTGTTTTTAAGGCTTCCACTTGGTACTGCATCTCAGTTATAGCATTTTGAACGTTGTCCTGACTAGATTTTAATTCTTTCATTTCTACAGTAAGGGATTCTCTAGTTTTTTTCTGTGCTCTTTCTCCAGCCCAGATGCTATCTTTATAATCATTGTTTTAAACTGTAGTTAGACATCATATATTTGTATTGATGGACTTCCTGGCTGTGAGTACTACCTCATATTATTTTATGGAGGTGAATTTCTCCATCTCATTATTTTTTCCAGAAACGAAAGAAGAAAAAAAAAAACCAAGAAAACCAATAACAACTGCCGTCCCCAAAAAAAACTACCAGATTATTTTTACCTGGTTGTTAAAAGATTCTAAATCCCAAAATAAGAAACACAATTAAAGTACCATGAAACCTAAAATGAGAAATATATAAGGTATATACATAAAAGTTAAAATAAGGCAATTTATATAATAGAATCAAAGAAAATAAATGAAAATAAATCACAAAGTACAAAGGAAGCTAGACCCTTCTTTCCAAGCAGAGCTGAAGCTCTGCAGCCTCTGTGGTCCGACAACTTGGTGGCAGCGAATGGTCTGTGCGGGGTCTGGGGATTGGCCATGGCGCTGATTGTCAGGTGCACATCTGCCTGGGAGATGCATCTGCGCAGTCAGAGGCGGGGTGGGCATCAGCGCGTCTGGACTCCAGCGGGCAGCGCTGTGCTGCTCACTCGGACCCGGCCCAGATGGGCGGGATATGGGTGGGGTCTCTGGGTCCTCTGGCTCTGGGGCTGAGCATCCTGCCCCCCGTCTGCAGGGGCCTCCACAGAAGAGCCCACAAGCCCCCAGGTCTCCACCGCTTCTCTCAGAATCCTGCATTCACTCTACCTGCGTCCGAGCTTCTTTTGGTTTTCTTTTTTTATCTCAGACTGTTGTGCCCAAGATTGCGAATCCGAGAAACCTCCGAGAAGCCGACACTGATGCAAACACACGAGGGTTTATTTACCACCTCGAGCTTGTGTCCAAGTATACCCGACAGAGCGGAGCAGGGACTTGGACCCTGAGGTGGCTTTTAGCTTAGTTTTAAGGGCTGGTCTCAGGGACCTCCAGAAGGGCTGGGGCAATTCCTCAAGTTCTGTTTACATTTTGATATGGGACCTTCAAGGACATTGAGCTCTGTTTTCATTCTAATAGGGGCTTCCTGCCCTTGGCTTGGGATCAGTTTTGATTCAATAGTGGGGCTTTCTAGCACATAAAGCTGTAAACAGCAAAGGATCCACACCTGGAAGGGGGACGTCACACTGTCCCTATATGCTGAAGATGCGGAACTAGAAACAGGCAACCCCAGAGCCTCCACCAAAACCTGTTAGAACTAAGGAGTGGGTTCAGTAAAGTCACGGGACACAAACTGAAACTACAGAGCAGAGTAGCCTTGCTGTGTCCTGACAATGAGCACTCAGGAACGAAATGAAGGATGTGACGCCCTTCTCAGGAGCATCAAGGAAAATAAATAATGAGACTGAACCAAAGGAGCACAAGACTTGTGCACTGAGCCATACCAGGCTCTGGGAGGCCATCCTGGGCTTGTGGGGTGGGAGCCTCATCTTGTGAAAATGTCCACAGTTCCTGAAGCCACCCTCAGTTTCAAAGTCATTCCTATCAAAATCATGGTGACAGAACTTAGAAATAGGAAAAAAAACAACATCCATCCTCCTCAACAAATAACCCCGGACAGCAAATCAGTATTGGAGAAGCAGGACAGAGTGAGATGCAGCACTTTCCTATTTCCCCTGTTATGCCCCACCCCTCCAGCGACCCACAGTTCATTTCCTATCGTTAAGAGTCTGTATTTCCTGCATCGGTTTTGATCTTATTTGTCTTTCCTTCCCTTCACAGTAGTTCATCTGCTTTGCTTCTTGAATTCCACCTATGAATGACACCACACGGTCATTCTCTTTCCCAAGTGACTTACTTCACTTAACATGATCCCTTTAGTTCTATCCACATCATTGCAAATGGCAAGATTTCCTTCTCTTTGATACCTGAGTACGATTCCTCTCTCTATGACCATCATCTATCTCCCATCCTCTTTATCCATGATCTGCCACAGGGCACTGAGGCTCCTCCCACAGTTTGGCTACTGTGGACCCAGCTGCTGTGGACATCTGGATGTCACCTAGACCAGGTGAATCTGGTACCACTCTATGCCTCAACTTGACCTGGTGACACTGGGCCTCAACTGGGCCTCACCGGGACCTAGTGAACATGCTCCAAACCTGCGCCAATCACGACCTGGTGACTCTGGTTCTACCTGGGTATCATCGGGACATGGTTACTCTATTCCCCACTGGGACTGACCTGATCATGGTAACTCTGGTCCTGACTTTGGCCTCTTCTCTACAGGTGACTCTGGCTCCACCTGGGCCTCACCTGTAACTGGTGACTCTGATCCTATGCATGGCCTCACCTGACCTGGTGACTGTGGTTCCCATCGGGACCTCACCTGGACCTCATGTCTCTGGTCCAAACTGGGCCTCACCAGGACCTTGTGTCTCTGGTACCCACCTGGATAGCATCAGGATATGGTTACACTGTTCACTAACAGTGAACCAGCTGGACATATTAACTCTGGTCTTCACCTGGGCCACACCTGGACATAGGGATTGTGGTCTGCACCTGAGACTACCCTGGATCTGGTGACTGTGCTCCCCAACTGGGCTTCACCTGGATTTGGGGACTCCGGTCCCCATCAGGGCTTCACCTGGCCCTGTTGGCCATGGTCCTCAACTGGGCAAAATTGGGACCCGGTGACTGTGTTCCACAACTGGACCTCACCTGGACCAGGTGACTCTGGTCGCCCTCTGAGTGTCACCGTGCCCTAGTGACTATGAACCCCACTTTGGCCTGACTTGGACCTGCTGACACTGGTTTCCACCTGCGCCTGACCTCGAACTGTTTACTCTGGTTCTTTCAATGGCCTCCCCTGGACCTGGTGATCCTGGTCCCCACCTGGGACTCACCTCGACGTGGTGACTCTTGTCACCCCCGGGGACTCACCTGGACCTGCTTACTGTGTTCCACACCTGGGCCTCAAGTAGATCTGTTGATATGGTCCCTAAGCCGGCCTCACATGGACCAGTTGCCTCTGATCCTCACCGGGGCCTCACGTGTACTTAGTAACTCTGGTCCTCACCTGGGCCTCATCTGGACCTAGTGACTCTGGTCCCCACCTGGACTTCACCTGGATCTGGTGATTCTGGTCCCCACCTGGACCTCTCCTGGTCCTGCTGACTCTCTTTCCAACATGGACCTTACCTGGATCTGGTGACTCTGGTCCTCAGTTTGGCCTCACCTGGACCTGGTGTCTCTCGTCCCCACTTTGACCTAACTCAGAACTGCTGAATATTGCCCCACCTAGGCCGCACCCAGACCTGGTGACTCTTGTCCCCAGCTATGCCTCAATTCGACTTGATGAATCTGCTCCTCACGTGGGCCTCACATGGACCTGGGACTCAGCTGGATGAGTGGCTCTGGTTCCCACAAGGGGCTCACCCTGATACTGGTGACTGTGGTCTTATACTATGCCTCACCAGGACCTAGTGATTCTGTTCCCCATCTGGGCTTGCATGGCCCTAGTGACTCTGGTCCTCACACAGGCATCATTGGGACCTGGATACTCTATTCCACACCTGGGCCTCACTCTGACCATGGACCTCTGGTCCCATTCTGGGCCTCAAACAAAACTGGTTACTCTGGTTCCCCCTCTGGGCCTCACCCTTACCTGGTGACTCTGGTCACCCCTTGGGCTTCACTTGGGCCTGGTGAATCTGGTCCTTAGCTGGTCCTCACTTGGATCTGGTGACTGTTCGCCACCTGGGCCTCACCTGTACTTGGTGAATCCTGTTGCCACCTGTGCGTCACCTGGACCTTGTGACTGTGGTCCCACCTGGACCACACCTGGATCTGGTGGCTCTGGTTCCTATATGGGGCTCTCCTGTAACTGGTTCCTGTGGTCTCCATCTGGCCTCACATGGAACACAATGACTCTGATCCATATTTGGGCCTCTCCTGGACCTGTTAACTCTGGTCTTTACATGGGCATCATTGGGACCTGGATACTCTCTTATATACCTGGGCCTCACCTGGACCTGGTGACTGTGGTCCCACCTGGGCCTCACCTGGACGAGGTGACTGGTTCCCACAGGGACCTCACCTGGATCTGGTGACTCAGGTCCTCATATGGGCATCATGGGACCTGGTTTCTCAGTTCCACATCGGGGCCTCACCTGCACCTAGTGATTCTCGTCCCCCTCTGGGCCTCACCCTGACGTGGTGACACTGGTCACCACCTGGATATCACCAGAACCGGTGACTCTGGTCCCCCTCTGGGACTCACGCGGAGCTGGCGACACTGGTCCTCAACTGTGCCTCAACAGGTCCTGGTGAATCTACTCCTCACTTAGGCCTCGTATGGACCTTGTGACTCATTTCCCACCTGGCATCAATGGGACAAGGTTACTCTGGTCCCCACCTGTACCTCACATGGACATGATAACTTTGCTCCACACTTTGGTCTCAACTGGTCCTGATGACCCTCGTCCCCCCACCTAGGCCTCAATCTTGACCTGGTGACTGTGGTCCCCACCTGGGTTTCACCTGGACCTGTTGACTCTCCTTGCCACATGAACCCCACGTGGACCTGGGGACTGTGGTGTTCTTGTAGACTCACATTTACCTGGTGACTGCGGTCCCCACTAGGGCCTCACCTGGATCTGGTGACTCTGGCCTGCAGGTTGGCCTCACCTGGACCTGGTGAGTGGGGTTCCCACCTGGGCATCACCCATACATGGTGACTCAGGTCCCCACGTGGGCCTGTTGGACCTGGTGAATCTGGTCCTTACCTGGTCCTCTCCCAGACCCGGGGACTCTGGTCACCACCTGGGCCTCCCCTGGACCTGGTGAATCTGGTCCCCATCTGGGCCTCACACAGTCCTGGTTAATTTGTTGCCCACCAGGACCTGATTGCTGTGGAATCCTTCTTGGCCTCACCTGGAACTTGTGACTCTGATCCTAACTGGGCCTCACCCAGATCTGGTGACTCTGGTCCTCACCTGTGGACCATTATGATCTGGATACTCTGTTCCACACGTGAGCCTCACCTGGACCTGATGACTCTGGATCCCCTCTGGGCCTCACCCTGACATGGTGACTCTGGTCCCCATCTGGATGTCACCTAGACCAGGTGAATCTGGTACCCCTCTAGGCCTCAACTAGACCTGGTGACTCTGGTCCTCAACTGGGCCTCACCGGGACCTAGTGAATATGCTCCCCACCTGCGCCTCAACTGGACCTGATGACTCTGGTTCTACCTGGGCATCATCGGTACATGGTTACTCTATTCCCCACTGGGACTGACCTGATCCTGGTAACTCAGGTCCTTACTTTGGCCTCTTCTGTACCAGGTGATTCTGGCTCCACCTGGGCCTCACCTGTAACTGGTGACTGTGATCCTAAGCATGGCCTCACCTGACCTGGTGACTGTGGTTCCCATCGGGAACTCACCTGGACCTCATGTCTCTGGTCCCACCTGGGCCTGACCAGGACCTGGTATCTCTGGTACCCACCTGGGTAGCATCAGGATATGGTGACCCTGTTCACTAACAGTGACCAAGCCGGACCTATTAACTCTGGTCTTCACCTGGGCCACACCTGGACATGGTGACACTGGTTCCCACCTGGGACTCACCTGGACATGGTGAGTCGTATCCCCACCTGGTTCTCACCTGTAACTGGTGATTCTCGTTCCCACATGGACATCATGTGGACCTGGTGCCTGCAGTGTTTCTAGATTCTCATGTACCTCGTGACTATGGTCCCCACCAGGGACTCACAGGGACCTGGTGAGTTTGGTTGCCACCTGCACCTCACCTGGACCTTGTGATTCTGGTCTGCACCTGAGACTACCCTGGATCTGGTGACTCTGGTCCCCACCTGGTCTTCACCTGGATTTGGGGACTCCGGTCCCCATCTAGGCCTCACCTGGTCCTGTTCACCATGGTCCTCAACTGGGCAAAATTTGGACCCGGTGACTGTGTTCCACAACTGGACCTCACCTGGACCAGGTGACTCTGGTCCCCCTCTGGGTCTCACCGTGCCCTAGTGACTGTGAACCCCACTTTGGCCTGACTTGGACCTGCTTACCCTGGTTGCCACCTGCGCCTGACCTCGAACTGTTGACTCTGGTTCTTTCAAGGGCCTACCCTGGACCTGGTGATCCTGGTCCCCACCTGGGCCTCACCTGGACGTGGTTCCTTTTGTCACCACGGGGAACTCACGTGGACCTGCTTACTGTGTTCCACACCTGGGCCTCAAGTAGACCTGTTGACCATAGTCCCCAAGCCGGCCTCACATGGACCTGTTGCCTCTGAACCCCACCGGGGCCTCACGTGTACCTGGTAACTATGGTCCTCACCTGGGGCTCATCTGGACCTAGTGACTCTGGTACCCACCTGGACTTCACCTGGATCTGGTGACTCTGGTCCCCACCTGGACTTCACCTGGATCTGGTGACTCTGGTCCCCACCTGGAAATCTCCTGGATCTGGTGACTCTCTTTCCAACATGGACCTCACCTGGATCTGGTGACTCTCGTCCTCAGTTTGGCCTCACCTGGACCTGGTGTCTCTCATCCCCACTTTGACCTAACTCAGAACACTGAATCTGGCCCCACATAGGCCGCACCTAGACCTGGTGACTCTTGTCCCCAGCTGTCTCAATTCGACCTGATGAATCTGGTCCTCTTGTGGGCCTCACATGGACCTGGGACTCAGCAGGGTAGAGTGGCTCTGGTTCCCACAATGGGGTCACCTGATACTGCTGACTGTGGTCTTATTTTATGCCTCACCAGGACCTAGTGATTCTGTTCCCCATCTGGGCCTGCATGGCCCTAGTGACTCTGGTCCTCACCCAGGCATCATTGGGACCTGGATACTCTATTACATACCTGGGCCTCAGTTTGACCAGCGACCTCTGGTCCCATTCTGGGCCCCAAACTAAACTGGTTAATCTGGTTCCCCTTCTGGGCCTCACCCTTACCTGGTGACTGTGGTCACCCCCTGAACTCTACTTGGCCCTGGTGAATCTGGACCTTAGGTGGTCCGCACCTGTATCTCGTGACTGCTCGCCACCTGGGCCTCACCTGGACTTGGTTAATCCTGTTGCCACCTGCGCCTCGCTTGGACCTTGTGACTCTGGTCCCACCTGGACCTCACCTGGATCTGGTGGCTCTGGTTACCATATGGGGCTCTCCTGGACCTGGTTCCTGTGGTCTCCATCTGGCCTCACCTGGAACACAATGACTCTGATCCATATTTGGGGCTCTCCTGGACCTGTTGACTCTGGTCCTTACCTGGGCATCATTGGTACCTGGATACTCTCTTATATACCTGGGCCTCACCTGGACCTGTTGACTGTGGTCCCACCTGGGCCTCACCTGGACGAGGTGACTGGTTCCCACGGGGACATCACCTGGACCTGGTGACTCAGGTCCTCATATGGGCATCATGGGACCTGGTTTCTCAGTTCCACATCGGGGCCTCACCTGGACCGAGTGATTCTCTTCCCTCTCTGGGCCTCACCCTGACGTGGTGACTCTGGTCCCCACCTGGATATCACCAGAACCGGGTGACTCTGGTCCCCGTCTGGGACTCAACCAGAGCTGGGGACACTGGTCCTGAACTGGGCCTCAACAGGACCTGGTGAATCTACTCCTCACTTAGGCCTCGTCTGGACCTGTGACACTTTTCCCAACTGGCATCAATGGGACAAGGTTACTCTGTTCCCCACCTGGTCCTCACCTGGACATGATAACTGTGCTCCGCACTTCGGCGTCAAATGGTCCAGATGACTCTGGTCCCCCCACCAGGCCTCAATCTGGACCTGGTGACTGTGGTCCCCACATGGGTCTCACCTGGACCTGGTGACTCTCGTTCCCACATGAACCCCACCTGGACCTGGTGACTGTGGTGTTCTTGTAGACTCACATTTACCTGGTGACTCCGGTCCCCACTAGGGCCTCACCTGGATCTGGAGACTCTGGCCTGCAGGTTGGCCTCACTGGGACCTGCTGAGTGGGGTGGCCACCTGGGCCTCACCCATACCTGGTGACTCAGGTCCCCACGTGGGCATCTTGGACCTGGTGAATCTGGTCCTTACCTGGTCCTCTCCCAGAACCGGGGACTCTGGTCACCATCTGGGCCTCACCTGGACCTGGTGAATCTGGTCCCCATCTGGGCCTCACCCAGTCCTGGTGACTTTGTTCCCCACCTGGACCTGATTGCTGTGGTCTCCTTGGCCTCACCTGGAACAGGTGACTCTGATCCTATCTGCGCGTCACCCAGACCTGGTGACTCTGACCCTAACCTGGGCATCATTGGTACCTGGTGACTCTGTTCCACACCTGAGCCTCACCTGGACATGATGACTCTGGAACCTCTCTGGGCCTCACCCTGACCTGGTGAGGTAGGTCCCCATCTGGATGTCACCTGGACCAGGTGATTCTGGTACCCCTCTAGGCCTCAAACAGATCTGGAGACTCTGGTCTGCAACTGGGCCTCACCTGGACCTAGTGAATATGCTCCATCTGGACCTCATTTGCACATGGTGACTCTGGTCCCTACCTGGGCATCATCGGGACATGGTTCCACAGCATGGCCTGCAGGTTGGCCTCACCTGGATCTTGTAACTCTGGTACCAACCACGGCATCATCGTGACATGTTTCCTCTGCATGGCCTGCATGTTGGCCTCACCTGGACCTGGGGAGTGGTGTTGCCACCTGGGCCTCACCCATACCTGGTGACTCAGGTTCCCACGTGGGCCTCACTTGGACCTTGTGAATCTGGTCCTTACCTGGTGCTCACCCGGAACTGGTAACTCTGGTCACCACCTGGGAATCATCTGGACCTGGTGAATCTGGTCCCCATGTGGGCCTCACCCAGTCCTGGTGACTTTGTTCCCACCTGGACCTGATTGCTGTGGACTCCTTCTTGGCCTCACCTAGAACTGGTGACTCTGATCCTAACTGGGCCTCACCCAGATCTGGTGACTCTGGTCCTCACCTGTGGACCATTATGACCTGGATACTCTGTTCCACACCTTACCTCACCTGGACATGATGACTCTGGATCCCCTCTGGGCCACAGCCTGACATGGTGACTCTGATCCCCATCTGGATGTCACCTAGACCAGGTGAATCTGGTACCCCTCTAGGACTAAACTAGCCCGGGGCATCTGGTCCTCAACTGGGCCTCACCGGGACCTAGTGAATACGCTCCCCACCTGCGCCTCATCTGGACCTGGTGACTCTGGTTCTACCTGGGCATCATCGGGACACGGTTACTCTATTCCCCACTGGGACTGACCTGATCCTGGTAACTCTGGTCCTGACTTTGGCCTCTTCTGTCCCAGGTGACTCTGGCTCCACCTGGGCCTCACCTCTAACTGGTGACTCTGATCCTAGCATGGCCTCACCACACCTGGTGACTGTGGTTCCCATCGGGACCTTAACTGGACCTCATGACTCTGGTCCCACCAGGGCCTCACCAGGACCTGGTGTCTCTGGTACCCACCTGGGTAGCATCAGGATATGGTTACACTGTTCTCTAACAGTGACCCACCCGGACCTATTAACTCTGGTCTTCACCTGGGCCACACCTGGACATGGTGACACTGGTGCCCACTTGGGTCTCACCTGGACATGGTGAGTCGGATCCCCGCCTGGTCCTCACCTGTAACTGGTGATTCTCGTTCCCACATGGACATCATGTGGACCTGATGGCTGCAGTGTTTCTAGCTTCTCATGTACCTCGTGACTCTGGTCCCCACCAGGGACTCACCGGGACCTGGTGAGTGTGTTTGCCACCTGCACCTCACCTGGACCTGGCGATTCTGGTCTGCACCTGAGACTACTGTGGATCTGGTGACTCTGGTCCCCACCTGGGCTTCACCTGGATTTGGGGACTCCGGTCCCCATCTGGGCCTCGCCTGGCCCTGTTGACCATGGTCCTCAACTGGGCAAAATTGGGACGCGGTCATTGTGTTCCACAACTGGACCTCACCTGGACCAAGTGACTCTGGTCCCCCTCTGGATCTCACCGTGCCCTAGTGACTGTGAACCCCACTTTGGCCTGACTTGGACCTGCTGACCCTGGTTGCCACCTGCGCCTGACCTCGAACTGTTGACTCTAATTCTTTCAAGGGCCTCCCCTGGACATGGTGATCCTGGTGCCCAAATGGGCCTCACAGGGACCTGTTGACTCTTGTCACCACGGGGAACTCTCGTGGACCTGGTTACTGTGTTCCACACCTGGGCCTCAATAGACCTGTTGACCATGGTACCCGCCGGCCTCACATGTACCTGTTGCCTCTGATCCCCACCGGGGCCTCACGTGTACCTGGTAACACTGGTCCTCACCTGGGTCTCATCTGGACCTCGTGACTCTGGTCCCCACCTGGGCTTCACCTGGATCTGGTGACTCTGGTCCCCACCTGGGCCTCTCCTGGACCTGGTGAGTCTCTTTCCAACATGGACCTCACCTGGATCTGGTGACTCTGGTCCCCACCTGGACCTCTCCTGGACCTGGTGACTCTGGTCCTCAGTTTGGCCTCACCTGGACCTGGTGTCTCTCGTCCACACTTTGACCTAACTCAGAACTGCTGAATCTTGCCCCACCTAGGCCGCACCCAAACCTGGTGACTCTTGTCCCCAGCTATGCCTCAATTCGATCTGATGAATATGGTCCTCACGTGGGCCTCACATGGACCTGGGACTCAGCTGGACAGAGTGGCTCTGGTTCCCACAAGGGGCTCACCTGATACTGCTGACTATGGTCTTATTCTATGCCTCACCAGGACCTAGTGACTCTGTTCCCCATCTGGGCCTGCATGGCCCTAGTGACTCTGGTCCTCACCCAGGCATCATTGGGACCTGGATACTCTATTCCACACCTGGGACTCACTCTGACCACGGACCTCTGGTCCCATTCTGGGCCTCAAACTAAACTGTTTACTCTGGTTCCCCCTCGGCCTCACGCTTACCTGGTGACTCTGGTCACCCCTTGGGCTTCACTTGGGCCTGGTGAATCTGGTGCTTATCTGGTCCTCACCTGGATCTGGTGACTGGTCGCCACCTGGGCCTCACCTGGACCTGGTGACTGTGGTCACACCTAGGCCTCACCTGGACGAGGTGACTGTTTCCCACAGGGACCTCACCTGGACCTGGTGACTCAGGTCCTCATATGGGCATCATGGGACCTGGTTTCTCAGTTCCACATCGGGGCCTCACCTGGACCTAGTGATTCTCGTCCCGCTCTGGGCCTCACCCTGACGTGGTGACTCTGGTCCCCACCTGGATATCACCAAAACTGGGTGACTCTGGTCCCCCTCTGGGATTCATCCGGAGCTGGGGACAATCCTACTCAACTAGGCCTCAACAGGACCTGGTGAATCTACTCCTCACTTAGGCCTCGTCTGGACCTGTGACTCTTTTCCCACCTGGCATCAATTGGACATGGTTACTCTGTTCCCCACCTGGGCCTCACCTGGATATGATAACTTTGCTCCCCACTTTGGTCTCAACTGGTCCTGATGACTCTGGTCCCCCCACCGAGGCCTCAATCTGGACCTTGTGACTGTGGTCCCGACCTGGGTCTCCCCTGGACCTGGTGACTCTCGTTCCCACATGCACCACACCTGGACCTGGTGACTGTGGTGTTCTTGTAGACTCACATTTACCTGGTGACTCCGGTCCCCATTAGGGCCTCACCTGCAACTCGTAACTCTGGTCCCTACCTGGGCATTATCGGGACACGGTTCCTCTGCATGGCCCGAAGGTTGGCCTCCCCTGGACCTGGTGAGTGGGGTTGCCATCTGGGCCTCACCCATACCGGTGACACAGGTCCCCACGTGGGCCTCACTTGGACCTGGTGAATCTGGTCCTTACCTGGCCCTCACCCGGAACTGGTAACTCTGGTCACCACCTGGGAATCACCTGGACCTGGTGAATCTGGTCCCCATCTGGGCCTCACCCAGTCCTGGTGACTTTGTTCCCCACCGGGACCTGATTGCTGTGGACACCTTCTTGGCCTCACCTGGTACTGGTGAGTCTGATGCTATGTGGGCCTCACCCAGATCTGGTGACTCTGGTCTTCATCTGTGGACCATTATGACCTGGATACTCTGTTCCACACCTGAGCCTCACCTGGACATGATGACTCTGGATCCCCTCTGGGCCTCACCCTGAGATGGTTACTCTGGTCCCCATCTGGATGTCACCTAGACCAGGTGAATCTGGTACCCCTCTAGGCCTCAACTAGACCTGGGCATTCTGGTCCTCAACTGGGCCTCACCGGGACCTAGTGAATATGCTCCCCACCTGCGCCTCATCTGGACCTGGTGACTCTGGTACTACCTGGGCATCATCGGAACATGGTTACTCTATTCCCCACTGGGAATGACCTGATCCTTGTAACTCTGGTCCTGACTTTGGCCTCTTCTGTCCCAGGTGACTCTGTATCCACCTGGGCCTCACCTGTAACTGGTGACTCTGATCCTAAGCATGGCCTCACCAGACCTGGTGACTGCGGTTCCCAATGGTACCTCACCTGGACCTCATGTCTCTGGTCCCTCCTGACCCTCACCAGGACCTGGTGTCTCTGGTACCCACCAGGGTAGCATCAGGATATGGTTACACTGTTCACTAACAGTGACCCAGCTGGAACTATTAAATCTGATCTTCACCTGGGCCACACCTGGACATGGTGTCACTGGTTCCCACCAGGGTCTCACCTGGACAGGGTGAGTCGGATCCCCACCTGATCCTCACCTGTAACTGGTGATTCTCGTTCCCACATGGACATCATGTGGGCCTGGTGGCTGCAGTGTTTCTAGCTTTTCATGTACCTCGTGACTCTGGTCCCCACCAGGGCCTCACCGGGACCTGGTGAGTGTGGTTGCCACCTGCACCTCACCTGGACATGGTGATTCTGGTCTGCACCTGAGACTACCCTGGATCTGGTGACTCTGGTCCCCACCTGGGCTTCACCTGGATTTGGGGACTCCGGTCCCCATCTGGGCCTCACCTGGCCCTTTTGACCATGGTCCTCAACTGGGCAAAATTGGGACCCGGTGACTGTGTTCCACAACTGGACCTCACCTAGACCAGGTCACTCTGGTCCCGCTCTGGGTGTCACCGTGCCCTAGTGACTGTGAACCCCACTTTGGCCTGACTTGGACCTGCTGACCCTGGTTGCCACCTATGCCAGACCTCGAACTGTTGACTCTGGTTCTTTCAAGGGCCTCCCCTGTACCTGGTGATCCTTGTCCCCACCTGCTCCTCAACTGGACGTGGTGACACTTGTCCCAACCGGGGACTCACCTGGACCTGCTTACTGTGTTCCACACCTGGTCCTCAAGTAGACCTGTTGAACATGGTCCCCAAGCCGGCCTCACATGGACCTGTTGCCTCTGATCCCCACCGGGCCTCACGTGTACCTTGTAACTCTGGTCCTCTCCTGGGCCTCATCTGGACCTAGTGACTTTGTTCCCCACCTGGGCTTCATCTGGATCTGGTGACTCTGGTCCCCACCTGGACTTCACGTGGATCTGGTGACTCTGGTCCCCAACTGCACCTCTGCTGGACCTGGTGACTCTCTTTCAAACATGGACCTCACCTGGATCTGGTGACTCTGGTCCTCAGTTTGGCCTCACCTGGACCTGGCGTGTCTCGTCCCCACTTTGAACTAACTCAGAACTGCTGAATCTTGCCCCAATTAGGCCGCACCCATACCTGGTGACTCTTGTCCCCAGCTATGCCTCAATTCGACCTGATGTTTCTGGTCCTCACGTGGGCCTCACATGGACCTGCTACTCAGCTGGATAGAGTGGCTCTTGTTCCCACATGGGGCTCACCTGATACTGGTGACTGTGGTTTTATTCTATGCCTCACCAGGACCTAGTCATTCTGTTCCCCATCTGGGCCTGCATGGTCCTAGTGACTCTGGTCCTCACCCAGGCATCATTGGGACCTGGATACTCTATTCCACATCTGGGACTCACTCTGACCAGGGACCTCTGGTCCCATTCTTGGCCCCAAACTAAACTGGTTCCTCTCGTTTCCCCTCTGGGCCTCACTCTAACCTGGTGACTCTGGTCACCCCTTTGGCTTCACTTGGATCTGGTGAATCTGGTCCATTGCTGGTCCTCACCTGGATCTGGTGACTGGTCGCCACCTGGCCTCACCTGGACTCGGTTAATCCTGTTGCCACCTGCGCCTCACCTGGACCTGGTGACTGTGGTCCCACCGGGCCTCATCTGGACGAGGTGACTGGTTCCCACAGGGACCTCACCTGGACCTGGTGACTCAGGTCCTCATATGGGCATCATGGGACCTGGTTTCTCAGTTCCACATTGGGGCCACACCTGGACCTAGTGATTCTCGTCCCACTTTGGGCCTCACCCTGACGTGGTGACTCTGGTCCCCATCTGGATGTCACCTAGACCAGGTGAATCTGGTACCCTTCTATGCCTCAACTAGACCTGGTGACTCTGGTCCTCAACTGGGCCTCACCTGGACATGATAACTTGGCTCCACACTTTGGCCTCAACTGGTCCTAATGACTCTGGTCCCCCCACCTAGGCCTCAATCTGGACCTGGTGACTGTGGTCCCGACCTGGGTCTCACCTGGACCTGGTGACTCTCGTTCCCACATGCACCACACCTGGACCTGGTGACTGTGGTGTTCTTGTAGACTCACATTTACCTGGTGACTCCGGTCCCCACTAGGGCCTCACCTGGATCTGGTGACTCTGGCCTGCAGGTTGGCCTCACCTGGACCTCGTGAGTGGGATTGCGACCTGGGCCTCACCCATACCTGGTGACTCAGTTCCCCACGTGGGCCTCGTGGACCTGGTGAATCTGGTCCCTACCTCGTCTTCTCCCAGACCCGGGGACTCTGGTCACCACCTGGGCCTCACCTGGACCTGGTGAATCTGGTACCCATCTGGGCGTCACCCAGTCCTGGTGACTTTGTTCCCCAACTGGACCTGATTGTTGTGGACTCATTCTTGGCCTCACCTGGAACTGGTGACTCTGATCCTTTCTGTTCGTCACCCAGATCTGGTGACTCTGGTCCTCACCTGGGCATCATTGGGACCTGGTTACTCTGTTCCACACCTGAACCTCACCTGGACATGATGAATCTGGAACCACTCTGGGCCTCTCCCTGACCTGGTGACTCTGGTCCCCATCTGGATGTACACTGGACCAGGTGATTCTGGTACCACTCTAGGCCTCAACCAGATCTGGTGACTCTGGTCCTAAACTGGGCCTCACCTGGACATAGTGAATATGCTCCATCTGGGCCTCATTTGGACATGGTGTCTCTGGTCCCTACCTGTGCATCATCGGGACATGGTTCCACTGCATGGCCTGCAGGTTGGCCTCACCTAGACCTGGTAACTCTGGACCCTCCCAGGGCATCATCGGGACACGGTTCCTCTGCATGGCCTGCACGTATGCCTCACCTGGCCCTGGTGAGTGGGGTTGCCACCTGGGTCTCACCCATACCTGGTGACACAGGTCCCCACGTGGGCCTCACTTGGACTTGGTGAATCTTTTCCTCACCTGGTCCTCACCGGAACTGGTAACTCTGGTCACCACTTGGGAATCACCTGGACCAGTGAATCTGGTCCCCATCTGGGCCTCACCCAGTCCTGGTGACTTTGTTGACCACCTGGACCTGATTGCTGTGGACTCCTTCTTGACCTCACGTGGAAATGGTGACTCTGATCCTAACTGGTCCTCACCCAGATCTGGTGACTCTGGTCCTCACCTGTGGACCATTATGACGTGGATACTCTGTTCCACACCTGAGCCTCACCTGGACCTCATGACTCTGGATCCCCTCTGTGCCTCAGCCTGACATGGTGACTCTGGTCCCCATCTGGATGTCACCTAGACCAGGTGAATCTGGTACCCCTCTAGGCCTCAACTAGACCTGGTGTCTCTGGTCCTCAACTGGGCCTCACCGGGACCTTGTGAATATGCTCCCCACCTGCGCCTCATCTGGACCTGGTGACTCTGGTTCTACCTGGGAATCATCGGGACATGGTTACTCTATTCCCCACTGGGACTGTCCTCATCCTGGTAACTCTGGTCCTGACTTTGGTCTCTTCTGTACCAGGTGACTCTGGCTCCACCTGGGCCTCACCTGTAACTGGTGACTCTGAAGCTAAGCATGGCCTCACCTGACCTGGTGACTGTGGTTCCCATCGGAACCTCACCTGGACCTCATGTCTCTGGACCCACCTGGGCCTCACCAGGACTTGGTGTCTCTGGTACCCACCTGGGTAGCATCAGGATATGGTTACACTGTTCACTAACAGTGACCCAGCCGGACCTATTAACTCTGGTCTTCACCTGGGCCACACCTGGATATGGTGACACTTGTTCCCACCTGGGTCTCAACTGAACATGGTGAGTCGGATCCCCACCTGGTCCTCACCTGTAACTGGTGATTCTCGTTCCCACATAGACATCATGTGGACCTGGTGGCTGCAGTGTTTCTAGCTTCTCATGTACCTCGTGACTCTGGTCCCCACCAGGGCCTCACCGGGACCTGGTGAGTGTGGTTGCCACGTGCACCTCACCTGGACTGGTGATTCCGTTCTGCACCTGAGACTACCCTGGATCTGGTGACTGTGGTCCCCACCTGGGCTTCACCTGGATTTGGGGACTCTGGTAATCTTCTTGGCCTCACCAGGCCATGTTGACCATGGTCCTCAACTGGGCAAAATTGGGACCCGGTGACTGTGTTCCACAACTGGACCTCACCTGGACCAGGTGACTCTGGTCCCCCTCTGGGTCTCACTGTGCCCTAGTGACTGTGAACCCCACATTGGCCTGTCTTGGACCTGCTGACCCTGGTTGCCACCTGAGCCTGACCTCGAACTGTTGACTCTGGTTCTTTCAAGGGCCTCCCCTGGACCTGGTGATCCTGGTCCCCACCTGGGCCTCACCTGGACGTGGTGACTCTTGTCACCACCGGGGCTCACCGGGACCTGCTTACTGTGGTCCACACCTGGGCCTCAAGTAGACCTGTTGACCATGGTCCCCAAGCCTGCCTGACATGGACCTGTTGCCTCTGATCCCCACCGGGGCCTCACCTGTACCTGGTAACTCTGGTCCAAATCTGGGCCTCAATTGGACCTAGTGACTCTGGTCCCCACCTGGGCTTCACCTGGATCTGGTGACTCTGGTCCCCACCTGGACTTCACCTGGATCTGGTGACTCTGGTCAAAAAGAATTGAATCGAATCGAAAAGAAACGAATCGAACCGAATCAAAAAGAAATCAATCGAATCGAATCAAATACAAAAGAATCGCTTTGAATAGCATAGAATTGAAAAGAATCGAATCAATCGAATTGAAAACAATCGAATCGAAAAGAATCGAATCAAAAAAAGTCGAATCGAAACGAAAACAATCGAATCGAATCGAATCTAAAAGAATCGTATTGAATTGCATCGAGTCGAAAAGACTCAAATCAAAAAGACTCGAATCGAATTGAATCAAATCGAAAAGAATCTAATAGAAACCACTCGAACAGAATCAAATGGAAATGATTCAAAATGAATCGAATAGAATAGAATAGAAAAAAATCGAAACGAATCGAAACGAATCGAAGAGAATCGATTAGAATCGAAATGAAAAGAATCGTATTGAATCGAACCGAAAAGAATCAAATCAAATCAAATCGAATGGAAAGAATTGAATCAAATCGAAAAGAATCCAATCGAATCGAAAAGAATCGAACTGAATGGAATCAAATCGAAAAGAATCTAATCGAATCGAAAAGAATCGAATCAAATTTAATGGAATCGAAAAGAATCGAATTGAATCGAAAAGAATCGAAATGAAACAAATCAGATCAAATGGAAAAGCATCAAATCGAATTGAAAAGAATCGAATCGAATCGAAATGAATCGAATCAAAAAGAATCTAATCGAAAAGAATCGAATTGAAAAGAATCGAATCGAATCGAAAAGACTCGAATCGAATTAAAAATATCAAATCGAAAGGAATCACAAAGAATCGAATTGAAAAGACTCGAATTGATACGAATCGATTTGAAACGAAAAGAATCGAATCGAATCGAATCGAATCGAATTGAAAGAATCGAATTGAATAGAAAAAAATCGAATAGAAAAGAATCGAACCAAAAAGAAAATAATCAAATTGAATCAGTCGATTAAATTCTAGTCGAATCGAATCAAAAAGAATGAAATCGAGTCGAATCGAATCGAAAAGAATCGACTCGAATCGAAAAGAATCCAATTGCATCATCGAATGGAAAATAATCGAATTGAATAGAATAGAAAAGAATCGAATCGAATCAAATCGAAAACAATCAAATTGAATTGATGGAAAAGAATCGAATTGAATCAAATCGAATCAAAATGAAAAGAATCGAATCGATTCAAATAGAAAAGAATCGAATCGAAAAGAATCAAATCGACACGAAAAGAATCGAATCGAATCAAATAGTATCGAATTGATTCGAAAACATTCGAATCGAAAAGAATCGAATTGAAATGAATCCGATCGAAATGAAAAGAATCTACTCGATTCGAATCCAAAAGAATCGAATCCAAAAGAATCGAATCGAATCCAAAAGAATCGAATTGAATTGAATCAAAAGAAATGAATTGAATTGAATCAAAAAGGAACTAATCGAATCAAATAGAAAAACCTCGAATAGAATGGAATCGAATAAAAAAGAATCGAATAGATTCGAATAAAAAAGAATCGAATTGAGGGATCCCTGGGTGGCGCAGCGGTTTAGCGCCTGCCTTTGGCCCAGGGCGCGATCCTGGAGACCCGGGATCGAATCCCACATCGGGCTCCCGGTGCATGGAGCCTGCTTCTCCCTCTGCCAGTGTCTCTGCCTCTCTCACTCTCTCTGTGACTATCATAAAAAAGAATCGAATTGAATCGCGTTGAAAAAGTCATAAAGAATCAAATCGAAAAGAATCGAATTCCATGTAACGAAAAGATTCGAATTGAATAGAATCGAATCGAAACAAAAGAATCTAATTGAATCGACATGAATCAAAAAGAATCGAATCAAAACGAATCGAAAAGAAACAAATCAAGTAGAATCTAAAAGAATCGAATCGAATCAAATCGAAAAAAATTCGAATAGAATTGAATCGAAAAGAATCAAAACGAATCGAACCGAAGAGAATCGATTCGAATCAAAATAAAAAGTATCGTATCAAATCGAATCGAAAAGAATCATATCAAATAGAATCGAAAGAATGGAATCAAATCTAAAACAATCGAATCGAATAAAAAAGAATTGAATTGAACGGAATGGAATCGAAAAGAATGCAATAGAATAAAATCGAAAGAAATCGAATAGAATCAAATCAAATCAAAAAGAATCGAATTGAATTGATCCTAACCAAAATAAGCGAAATGAATCGACTCGAACCGAAAAAAATCAAATCGAAAAGAATCTAATCTCAACGAAAATCATCGAAATGAATAGAATCGAAAAGAATCGAATTGAATCAAATCGAAAAGAATCGAATGGAATCCAATCGAAAAGAGTCGAATCAAATCGAAAAAATTGAATTGAATCGAATCGAATCGAAATATATCGAATCTAATAGAATCGAATGAATTGAATCGAAAAGAATCCAAAAAAATCGAATCAAATCGAATCCAAAAGAAAAGAGGCTAATCTATTCTAATCGAATCGATTCGAAAAGAATCGAATCGATTCGCATCGAATCAAAAGAATTGAATCGCAAGGAATAAAAAGAATCGAATCGAATGAAAGCGAAAAGAATCGAATGAATCGAATCGAATCAAATGAATACAATAGAATCAAATTGAATCAAATCAAAAAGAATCGAATCGAATAGAATCGAAAAGAAAGAATAGAATCGAAAAGAATTGAATAGAAAAGAATCGAATCGAAATGAAAAGAATCAAATCAAAAAGAATCGAAACAAATCGAATCGAAAAGAATTGAATCAAATAGATTCGAATCGAACCAAATCGAATCGAAAAGAATTGAATCGAATCGAAAAGAGTCGAATCGAATCAAATCAAAAAGAATCGAATTGAATTGAAAAATTCAAATCGAGGGATCCCTGGGTGGCGCAGTGGTTTGGCGCCTGCCTTTGGCCCAGGGCACGATTCTGGAGACCCGGGATCGAGTCCCACGTCAGGCTCCCATTGCATGGAGCCTGCTTCTCCCTCTGCCTGTGTCTCTGCCTCTCTCTCTCTCTCTCTCTGTGACTATCATAAATAAATAAAAAAAAAAAAAAAAAAAAAAAAAAAAAAAAAAAAAAAAAAAGAAAAATTCAAATCGAAAAGATTCGAATCAAACGAATAAAATCAAATCGAATCAAATCGAACAAAATTGAATTGAATCGAATCGAAAAGAATCGAATCCAATTGAATCGAAACAAAAAGAATCGAATCGAAAAGTATCGAATCAAATAGAAAAAAATCGAATCAAATCGAATCGAATTGAAAATCATGTATTCGAATCAAATAGAAAACAATAGAATCGAAAAGAATCGAATCCAATAGAAAAAAATCGAATCGAACTGAAAAGAATCGAATTGAATCGAATCGAATAGAATCGAATCTAATCGAATCGAAAAGAATCGAATCGAAGAGAATCGAAAAGAAACGAATTGAACAGAAACAAAAATAATCGAATCAAATCTATTGAATCGAATCGAATTGGATAAAACAGAATCGAATGTTAAAGAATCGAATCGAATCGAAAAGAATCAAATCGAATTGAATGGAATCGCATCGAAAAGAATTGATTTGAATGGAGTAGATTGGAATCGAAAAGATTCGAATCCAAAAAATCGAATCGAATCGCAAAGAATTGAATCAAAAAGAATCGAATCAAATAAAAAGAATCCAATCAAATCGAATCTCAAAGAATTGAATCGAATCGGAACGAATCCAATTGATTCGATTAGAAAAGAAAGGAATCGAATGGAATAGAATTGAAAAGAATCGAATCGAATCGCACCGAATCAAAAGAATCGATTCGAATGGAAGTGCAAAGAATCAAATCTAATCAAAAACTATCGAAATGAATCGAAGAGATTCGAATCGAATCGAATTGTAAAGAAATGAATCGAATCGTAAATAATCGAATCTAATCGAATTGAAAAGAATCGAACCTAGTTAAATTGAAAAGAATAGAATCGAGTCAAAACGAAAATAATCAAATGGAATCGAATCGAATCGAAAGAATTGAATCGAATTGAATCAGAAAGAATCGAATCGAATTGAAAGGAATCGAATCGAATCAAAAAGAATCGAACAGAGGGAAGGGGCAAGATGGCGGAAGAGTAGGGTCTCCAAATCACCTGTCTCCACCAAATTACCTAGAAAACCTTCAAATTATCCTGAAAAATATATGAATTCAGCCTGAGAATTAAAGAGAGAACACCTGGAATGCTACAGTGAGAAGAGTTTGCGCTTCTATCAAGGTAGGAAAACGGGGAAAAAAGAAATAAACAAAGGCCTCCAAGGGGGAGGGGCCCCGCGAGGTGCTGGGCTGAGGCCGGGGCGAGTGTCCCCAGGACAGGAGAGCCCCGTCCTGGAGACGCAGGAGCTGCACCTACCTTCCCGGGCAGAAAGGGGCCCCCAGGGAGTTGGAGCAGGACCCAGGAGGGCGGGCTCCCCGGGACAGTAACAGAGCAACTGCGCACCGTGGGACCCGGCGGAACCCGGAGCAGCTCGGAGGGGCTCGGGCGGCGGCTCCGCAGAGGGGGCTGTGCGGCCCCGGGAGCAGCTCGGAGGGGCTCAGGCAGAGGAAGAGGCTCCATGTGGAGCGGGCTGCGCAGTTCCAGGAGCAGCTCGAGGAGGCTCGGGCGGTGGCTCCACGGAGGGTGTTGCGAGGCCCGGGAGCGTGAATCCAACAGCGCAGGCCCCGGAGCACAGGGCGCCGGGACACAGCCCAGGATCCGGCCTCCCCCCGGGCCAGGCAGAGGCCAGGAGGTCCCAGGACAGCGAGGACGCTCCTGCCCCAGCTGAGCAGATCAGCAGCCCGTCCCGGAGCCTCCAGGCCCTGCAGACAGAGAGCTCTGGAGTTCCTGCCGGAGCTGAATCCAGGTTTCCAGAGCTGGCCCCGCCACTAGGGCTGTTGCTCCTGGGGCCTCACAGGGTAAACAACCCCCAATGAGCCCTGCACCAGGCAGGGGCACAGCAGCTCCCCCAACTACTAACACCTGAAAATCAGCACAGCAGGCCCCTCCCCCAGAAGACCAGCTAGACTGACAACTTCCAGGAGAAACCAAGGGACTTAAAGTACACAGAATCAGAAGATACTACCCCGTGGTTCTTTTTTTTTTTTTTTTGCTTTTTGATTTGTTTCCTTCCCTCACCCCCTTTTTTTCTCCTTTCTTTCTTTTTCTTTCTCTTTTTCTTTTTTTTCGTTTTTTTTCTTCCCTTTTTTTTCTTTCTCTTTTCTTTCCTTCTTTCTCTCCTCTCTTTTTCTCCTTTTCCCAATACAATTTGCTTTTGGCCACTCTACACTGAGCAAAATGACTAGAAGGAAAACCTCACCTCAAAAGAAAGAATCAGAAACAGGCCTCTCTCCCACAGAGTTAGAAAATCTGGATTACAATTCAATGTCAGAAAGCCAATTCAGAAGCACTATTATACAGCTACTGGTGGCTCTACAAAAAAGCATAAAGGACTCACGAGACTTCATGACTGCAGAATTTAGAGCTAATCAGGCAGAAATTAAAAATCAATTGAATGAAATGCAATCCAAACTAGAAGTCCTAACGACGAGGGTTAACGAGGTGGAAGAACGAGTGAGTGACATAGAAGACAAGTTGATAGCAAAGAGGGAAACTGAGGAAAAAAGAGACAAACAATTAAAATACCATGAAGATAGATTAAGGGAAATAAACAACAGCCTGAGGAAGAAAAACCTACGTTTAATTGGTGTTCCCGAGGGTGCCGAAAGGGCCAGAGGGCCAGAATATGTATTTGAACAAATTCTAGCTGAAAACTTTCCTAATCTGGGAAGGTAAACAGGCATTCAGAACCAGGAAATAGAGAGATCCCCCCCTAAAATCAATAAAAACCGCTCAACACCTCGACATTTAAAGCTTGCAAATTCAAAAGATAAAGAGAAGATCCTTAAAGCAGCAAGAGACAAGAAATCCCTGACTTTTATGGGGAGGAGTATTAGGGTAACAGCAGACCTCTCCACAGAGACCTGGCAGGCCAGAAAGCGCTGGCAGGATATATTCAGGGTCCTAAATGAGAAGAACATGCAACCAAGAATACTTTATCCAGCAAGGCTCTCATTCAAAATGGAAGGAGAGATAAAGAGCTTCCAAGACAGGCAGCAACTAAAAGAATATGTGACCTCCAAACCAGCTCTGCAAGAAATTTTAAGGGGGACTCTTAAAATTCCCCTTTAAGAAGAAGTTCAGTGGAACAATCCACAGAAACAAGAGCTGAATAGATATCATGATGACACTAAACTCATATCTATCGATAGTAACTCTGAATGTGAACGGGCTTAATGACCGCATCAAAAGGCCCAGGGTTTCAGACTGGATAAAAAAGCAGGACCCACCTATTTGCTGTCTACAAGAGACTCATTTTAGACAGAAGGACACCTACAGCCTGAAAATAAAAGGTTGGAGAACCATTTACAATTCGAATGGTCCTCAAAAGAAAGCAGGGGTAGCCATCCTCATATCAGATAAACTAAAATTTACCCCAAAGACTGTAGTGAGAGATGAAGAGGGACACTATATCATACTTAAAGGATCTATTCAACAAGAGGACTTAACAATCCTGAATATATATGCCCCGAATGTGGGAGCTGCCAAATATATAAATCAATTATTAACCAAAGTGAAGAAATACTTAGATAATAATACACTTATACTTGGTGACTTCAATCTAGCTTTCTATACGCGATAGGTCTTCTAAGCACAACATCTCCAAAGAAACGAGAGCTTTAAATGATACGCTGGACCAGAAGGATTTCACAGATATCTACAGAACTTTACATCCAAACTCAACTGAGTACACATTCTTCTCAAGTGCACATGGAACTTTCTCCAGAATAGACCACATATTGGGTCACAAATCGGGTCTGAACCGATACTAAAAGATTGGGATCGTCCCCTGCATATTCTCAGACTATAATGCCTTGAAATTAGAACTAAATCACAACAAGAAGTTTGGAAGGACCTCAAACACGTGGAGGTTAAGGACCATCCTGCTAAAAGATGAAAGGGTCAACCAGGAAATTAAGGAAGAATTAAAAAGATTCATGGAAACTAATGAGAATGAAGATACAACCATCCAAAATCTTTGGGATGCAGCAAAAGCAGTCCTAAGGGGGAAATACATCACAATACAAGCATCCATTCAAAAACTGGAAAGAACTCAAATACAAAAGCTAACCTTACACATAAAGGAGCTAGAGAAAAAACAGCAAATAGATCCTACACCCAGGAGAAGAAGGGAGTAAATAAAGATTTGAGCAGAACTCAACGAAATCGAGACCAGAAGAACTGTGGAACAGATCAACAGAACCAGGACTTGGTTCCTTGAAAGAATTAATAAGATAGATAAACCATTAGCCAGCCTTATTAAAAAGAAGAGAGAGAAGACTCAAATTAATAAAATCATGAATGAGAAAGGATAGATCGCTACCAACACCAAGGAAATACAAACGATTTTAAAAACATATTATGAACAGCTATACGCCAATAAATTAGGCAACCTAGAAGAAATGGACGTATTCCTGGATGCCACAAACTACCAAAACTGGAATAGGAAGAAATAGAAAACCTTAACAGGACAATAATAAGGGAGGAAATTGAAGCAGTCATCAAAAACCTCCCAAGACACAAGAGTCCAGGGCCAGATGGCTTCCCAGGGGAATTTTATCAAACGTTTAAAGAAGAAACCATACCTATTCTCCTAAAGCTGTTTGGAAAGATAGAAAGAGATGGAGTACTTCCAAATTCGTTCTATGAGGCCAACATCACCTTAATTCCAAAACCAGACAAAGACCCCACCAAAAAGGAGAATTACAGACCAATATCCCTGATGAACATGGATGCAAAAATTCTCAACAAGATACTGGCCAATAGGATTCAACAGTACATTAAGAAAATTATTCACCATGACCAAGTAGGATTTATCCCTGGGACACAAGGCTGGTTCAACACCCGTAAAACAATCAATGTGATTCATCATATCAGCAAGAGAAAAACCAAGAACCATATGATCCTCTCATTAGATGCAGAGAAAGCATTTGACAAAATACAGCATCCATTTCTGATCAAAACTCTTCAGAGTGTAGGGATAGAGGGAACATTCCTCGACATCTTAAAAGCCATCTATGAAAAGCCCACAGCAAATATCATTCTCAATGGGGAAACACTGGGAGCCTTTCCCCTAAGATCAGGAACAAGACAGGGATGTCCACTCTCACCACTGCCGTTCAACATAGTACTGGAAGTCCTAGCCTCAGCAATCAGACAACAAAATGACATTAAAGACATTCAAATTGTCAAAGAAGAAGTCAAACTCTCCCTCTTCGCCGATGACATGATACTCCACATAGAAAACCCAAAAGTCTCCACCCCAAGATTGCTAGAACTCATACAGCAATTTGGTAGCATGGCAGGATACAAAATCAATGCCCAGAAATCAGTGGCATTTCTATACACTAACAATGAGACTGAAGAAAGAGAAATTAAGGAGTCAATCCCATTTACAATTGCACCCAAAAGCATAAGATACCTAGGAATAAACCTAACCAAAGATGTAAAGGATCTATACCCTCAAATCTATAGAACACTTCTGAAAGAAATTGAGGAAGACACAAAGAGATGGAAAAATATTCCATGCTCATGGATTGGCAGAATTAATATTGTGAAAATGTCAATGTTACCCAGGGCAATATACACGTTTAATGCAATCCCTATCAAAATACCATGGACTTTCTTCAGAGAGTTAGAACAAATTATTTTAAGATTTGTGTGGAATCAGAAAAGACCCCGAATAGCCAGGGGAATTTTACAAAAGAAAGCCATATCTGGGGGCATCACAATGTCAGATTTCAGGTTGTACTACAAAGCTGTGGTCATCAAGACAGTGTGGTACAGGCACAAAAACAGATACATAGATCAGTGGAACAGAATAGAGAATCCAGAAGTGGACCCTGAACTTTATGGTCAGCTAATATTCGATAAAGGAGGAAATACTATGCATTGGAAGAAAGACAGTCTCTTCAATAAATGGTGCTGGGAAAATTGGACATCCACAGTCAGAAGAATGAAACTAGACCACTCTCTTTCACCATACACAAAGACAAACTCAAAATGGATGAAAGATTTAAATGTGAGACAAGATTCCATCAAAATCCTAGAGAAGAACACACGCAATACCCTTTTTGAACTCGGCCATAGTAACTTCTTGCAAGATACATCCACAAAGGCAAAAGAAACAAAAGCAAAAATGAACTATTGTGATTTCATCAAGATAAGAAGCTTTTGCACAGCAAAGGATAGAGTCAACAAAACTCAAAGACAACCTACAGAATGGGAGAAGATATTTGCAAATGACATATCAGATAAAGGGCTAGTTTCCAAGATCTATAAAGAACTTATTAAACTCAACACCAAAGAAACAAACAATTGAATCATGAAATGGGCAAAAGACATGAACAGAAATCTCACAGAGGAAGACATAGACATGGCCAACATGCATATGATAAAATGCTCTGCATCACTTGCCATCAGGGAAATACAAATCAAAACCACAATGAGATACCACCTCACACCAGTGAGAATGGGGCAAATTAACAAGGCAGGAAACAACAAATGTTGGAGAGGATGCGGAGAAAAGGGAACCCTCTTACACTGTTGGTGGGAATGTGAACTGGTGCAGCCACTCTGGAAAACTGTGTGGAGGTTCCTCAAACAGTTAAAAATATACCTGCCCTACGACCCAGCAATTGCACTGTTGGGGATTTACCCCAAAGATACAAATGCAATGAAACGCCGGGACACCAGCACCCCGATGTTTATAGCAGCAATGGCCATGATAGCCAAACTGTGGAAGGAGCCTCGGTGCCCAACGAAAGATGAATGGATAAAGAAGATGTGGTTTATGTATACAATGGAATATTACTCAGCTATTAGAAATGACAAATACCCACCATTTGCTTCACCGTGGATGGAACTGGAGGGTATTATGCTGAGTGAAGTAAGTCAGTCAGAGAAGGACAAACATTATATGTTCTCATTCATTTGGGGAATATAAATAATAGTGAAAGGGAATATAAGGGAAGGGAGAAGAAATGTGTGGGAAATATCAGAAAGGGAGACAGAACGTAAAGACTGCTAACTCTGGGAAATGAACTAGGGGTAGTAGAAGGGGAGGAGGGCGGAGGGTGGGAGTCAATTTGTGACGGGCACTGGGGGTTATTCTGTATGTTAGTAAATTGAACACCAATAAAAAATAAATTAAAAAAAGAATCGATCGAATAGAATAGAAAAGAATCGAATTAAATTGAATAGAATCGAATTGAAAAGAATCGAAACGAAAAATTGAATCGAATGTAATCAAATCGAAAAGAATTGAATTGAATCGAAAGGAATCAAATCAAATCGAATCAAATCAAATCGAATCAAATAAAAAAGAATCTAATCGATTCTAATCGAATCGAATCGAAAAGAGTTGAAATTAAAAAATCGAATCGAATCGAATCGCATCGAATCAAAAGAATCGAATCAAATGGAAGTGAAAAGAATCAAATGAATCAAATCAAATCGAAAAGAATCGAATCGAATCGAATTGAAAAGAATCGAATCGAATTGAATCACAAACAATCGAATCAATGAAAAGAATGGAATGGAATCGAATTGAAAAAAATCTAATAGAATCAAATCAAATCGATTCGAAAAGAATAAAAAAGAATCAAACCAATCGAATCGAATAAAAAAGAATCGAATCTAATTGAATCTTCTTGAAAGGAATAGAATCGAAAGAATCAAATCCAATCAAAAAAATCGAATCGAATTGAACTGAATCGAATATAATCAAATCAAATCGAATCGAATCGAAGAGAATCGAAAATAGTCTAATCGATTTGAAACGAAAATAATTGAATCAAATCTAATCGAAAGAATCTAATCGAATTGAATAAAAAAGAATTGAATCGAATCAAAAAGAATGGAATCGATTCGAATAGAATCGAAAAGAATCGATCGAATCGAATGGAATTGCATCGAAAAGAATCGATTTGAATCGAATAAATTCAAATGGAAAAGAATCAAATTGAATCGAATTTAAAAGAATCGAAAAGAATCGAATCTATTCGAATCAAAAATAATCGAATCGAATCGAATCGAAAAGAATCAAATAGAAGAATATCGAAAAGAATCAAATCGAATCGAAATGAAAATAATCGAATTGAATCGAATCGAAAGAATCGAATCGAATTGAATCAAAAAGAATGGAATCGAATAGAAAAGAATCTAATCGAATCGAATAGAAAAGAATTGAATGGAATCGAATGGGAAAGAATCGATTTGAATCGAATAGATTCGAATCGAAAACAATCATATCGAAAGAATCGAATCGAATCAAATCGAAAAGAATCGAATCATTTCGAAAAAAATTGAATCGAATCGAATCAAATCAAAAGAATCGAATTAAATGGAAGTGAAAAGAATTGAATCTAATCGCACCAAATCAAAAGAATCGAATTAAATGGAAGTGAAAAGAATCGAATTGAATCGCACCAAGTCAAAAGAATCAAATTAAATGGAAGTGAAAAGAATGGAATCGAAAAAAAATCGAATCGAATCAAATTGAAAAAAATCGAATTGAAGAGCACCGAATCAAAAGAATCAAATCGAATGCATTTGAAAAGAATTGAAATCAATCGAATATAATCAAATCGAAAAGAATTGAATCGAATCAAATCGAAAAGAATCAAATCGACTCGAATCGATTAGAAAAGAATAGAATTCGAATCGAAAAGTAAAGAATCGATAAGAAGTAAATCAAAAACTATCGAATCGAAACGAAAATAATCGAATCGAATGAATTGAAAAAAATCAAATCGAATCAAATCGAAAAGAATCGAATCAAAAAGGATCGAATCGAAATGAAGAGAATGGACACGTGAAGATTGAATTGAATTGATTCGAAAAGAATCGAATTGAAGAGATTCGAAAAGCTTCGAATCGAATTGAAACGAAAATAGTCTAATCGAATTGAATCAAAAATTCGAATTGAATTGAATAAAACAGAATCAAATTGAACCAAAAAGAATCGAATCAAATAGTATTGAATAGAATTGAAAAGAATTGAATTGAATCGAATGGAATCAAATTGAAAAGAATCGACTTGAATCGAATTGATATGAATTGAAAAGAATCAAATAGAATCGAATTGAAAAGAATCAAAAAGAATCCAATCTAATTGAATCGAATAGAATCGAATCTAATCGAATTGGAAAGAATCGAATGGAATCGAATTGAAAAGAATCGAATCGAATCAAAACGAAAATAATCGAATCAAATCAAAAGAATCGAATCTAATTGAATCAAAAAGAATCGAATCTTAAAGAATCAAATTGAATCGAAAAGAATCGAATCGAATTAATGGAATCGCATCGAAAAGAATCGAGTTGAATGGACTAGATTGGAATCGAAAAATTTCGAATCGAAAAAATCGAATCGAATGAAATCGAATCGAAAAGAATTGAATTGAAAAGAATCGAATCGAAAAGAATCTAATTGAATCAAAAAGAATCGAATCGAATCGAAAAGAATTGAATCGAATCAAATCGAATCGAAACGAATCGAATCTATTCGATTCAAAAAGAAAGGAATCGAATGGAATCAAATTGAAAAGAATCGAAACGAATCGCACCGAATCAAAAGAATCGAATCGAATGGAAGTGAAAAGAATTGAATCGAATTGAATCAAATCGAAAAGAATCGAAATGAAAAAATCGAATCGAATCAAAAAGAATCGAAAAGAACTGAATCGAAAAGAATCAAATTGAATCGAAGAGAATCGAATCGAATCAAATAGAAAAGAATCTAATCGATTCGAATCGAACGAATCGAAAAGAATCGAATCGAAAAAAATCTAATCTAATCACATCGAATCAAAAGAATTGAATGCATGGAAGCAAAAATAATCGAATGAATCGAATCGAATCGAAAAAAATCGAATCGAATCAAACCGATTCGAAAAGAATTGAAAGGAATCTAATCAAATGGAATCGAATCGAAAAGAATCGAATCAAATTGAATCTAATAGAAAAGAATAGAATCGAAAAGAATCGAATACAATCAAAAAAATCAAATCGAATCGAATCAAACAGAATTGAATATAATTGAATGGAATCGAATTGAAAAAATCGAATTGAATCGAATCAAATCGAAAAGAATTGAATCGAAAAGAAACAAATTGAAAATAATTGAATCAAATCTAATCAAATAGAAAAGAATCTAATCGATTAGAATCGAATCGAATCGAAAAGAATCAAATCTAATCAAAACGAAAATAATTGAATCGCATCGAATCAAAAGAATCAAATCGAATGTAAGTGAAAAGAATCGAATCGAATCGAATAGAATCAAATCTAAAAGAATCAAAACGAAAACATTGAATTAAATCGAATCGAAAAGCTTCGGTTCGAATTGAAACGAAAACAATCTAATCAAATCGAATTGAAAGAATCGCATAGAATTGAATCAAAAAGAATCGAATCGAATCAAAAAGTATCGAATCAAATCGTATTGAATAGAATCGAAAAGAATTGAAACGAATTGAAAAGAATCGAAAAGATTTGAATCGAATAGAATAGAATCGAATGTAATCGAATCAAAAGAATCGAATCTAATCGAATCGAAAAGAATCGAATCTAACTAATAGAATAGAATTGAATCGAAGCGAATGGAAAAGAATTGAATCGAATCGAAACAAAAGAATCGAATCAAATTGAATCAAAAAGAATCGAATCGAAAAGAATCAAATTGGGAAGAGAAGAATCGAATCAAAAAGGATCGAATTGAATCGAATCGAAATGAAAACTATCGAAACGAAAAAAATCGAATCGAATCGAATCGAAAAGATTCGAAACAAATCAAATAAAAAAGAATTGAATCGAATCGAAACAAGTCAAATCGAAAAGAATCGAATCCAAATGAATCTAATCGAAAATAGTCGAATTGAAAAGAATTGAATCTAATCTAAAAGAATCGAATTGAAATGAATCAAATAGAAAAGAATCTAATCGATTCTAATCAAATCGAATTGGAAAGAATCGAATAAAAAATCGAATCTAATAGCATCAAATCAAAAGAATCGAATTGAATGGAAGCAAAAAGAATCGAATGAATCGAATCGAATTGAAAAGAATTGAATTGAAAAGAATTGAAAAGAAACTAATCGAATCAAATAGAAAAGAATCTCTTAGAATTGAAACGAAACGAATTGAAAAGAATTGAATCGAAAAAAATCGAATCGAATTGCATCGAATCAAAAGAATTGAATCGAATGGAAGCAAGAAGAATAGAATAAATCGAATCAAATCGAATCGAAATGAATAGAATCGAGTCGAATCGAAAATAATTGAATCGAAAGGAAAGGAACTCAAATCGAAAATAATCAAATAGAAAAGAAATGAAACAAAAACTCGAATCGAAATGAAAATAATCAAAACGAATCGAAAAAAATTGAATCGAATCAAAAAGAATCAAATCGAATCGAATCGAAAGAATTGAATCGAAACGAAAACAATCCAATCAAATCGAATCAAAAAGAATGGAATTGAATGGAATCGAATCTAAAAGAATCTAATCAAATCGAAAAGAATCGAATCAAATTTAATGCAATCGAAAAGAATCGAATCGAATCGAAAAGAATCGAAACGAATCGAATCAGATCGAATGGAAAAGAATCGAATCGAATTGAAAAGAATCGAATCGAATGGAAAAGAATCGAATTGAATTGAATAGAAAAGAATCGAATCGTATCAAATCGGAAAGAATCTAATCAAATCGAAATGGATCGAATCGAATCCAATCGAATCGAATCCAATTGAATAAAATAAAATCGAAAAGAATTGAATTGAAAAAAATCGATTAGAATTGAATTGATTCAAAAAGAATCGAATAGATTCGAATCGAATAGAATCTAATAGAATCGAATTGGAAAGAATCGTAATGGATCAAAAAGAATCGAAGAGAAGAGAATCGATTCGAATAGTATAGAACTGAAAAGAATCGAATCGATAAAACTGAAAAGAATCGAATCAAATGAAAAGAATCGAATCAAAAAGAATCGAATCTACACGAAAACAATCAAATCGAATCGAATCTAAAAGAATCAAATTGAATCGAATCGAATCGAAAAGAATCGAATCGAAACAAAAAAAATAGAATCGAAAAGAATCGAAATGAATTGAATAGAAAAGAATCGAATTGAATCGAATCGAAAAGAATGGAATCGAACAAAATCGAAATGAAACGAAAAGAATCAAATCGAATGGAACGAAAAGAATCGAATCGAAAAGATCAAATCGAAACAAAAGAATCGAATCGAATCGAATCAAATCGAAAAGAATCAAATCGAAACGAATCCAAAAGAATCAAATCGAAACGAATCGATAAGAATCAAATCAAATAGAATCGAAAAGAATCGAAATGAATTGAATAGAAAAGAATCGAATTGAATCGAATAGAATAAAAAAGAATTGAAACGAATCGAATCGAAGAGAATCGATTCGAATCGAAGTGAAAAGAATTGTATCGATTCAAATCAAAAAGAATCAAAACGAATCGATTCGAAAGGATTGAATCGAATCGAAAACAATCAAATCGAATCAAAAAGAATCAAATTGAATGGAATCGAATTGTAAAGAATCTAATCGAATCGAAAAGAATCGAATCAAAACGAAAAGAATCGAATAGAAATGAACTGAAAATAATCGAATTGAATCGAATCAAATAGAATAAAATCGAAAGGAATTGAATGGAACGAAAAGAATCTTATCGAATCAAATCGAAAAGAATCGAATCAAATCGAATGGAGAAGAATCAAATCGAATTGAATGGAAAAGAATCAAATCGAAGAGAATCTAATCGAAAGGAAAAGAATCAAATCAAATCAAAAAGAATCGAATCGAAACGAAAAGTGTCGAATCGAATCGAATCGAAAATAATCAAATCGAATCGAACCGAAAAGAATCAAATCGAATCGAAAATAATCGAATCGAATTGAATCGTAATGAAAAGAATCGAATCGAATTGAAAAGAATCAAATCGAATCGAATCGAAAAGAATTGAATCGAATGCAATCGAATCGAAAAGAATCGAATCGAATTGAAAAGATTCAAATCAAATTGATTGAATCGAAGAGAATCGAATCAAATCAAATCGCATCGAATCGAAAATTATTGAATTGAATTGAATAAAAAATAATCGAATCGAATCGAGAATAATTGGAATTGAATTGAATTGATAATCGAATCAAATCGAGTCGAATCGAAAATAATCCAATCGAATCAAATCGATTCGAAAAAAATTGAATCAAATTGCATCGAATCAAAAGTAATAGAATCGAATTGTATTGAATAGATTCGAATTGAAAAGAATCAAATCGAATCGAATCAAAAAGAATCAAATCGAATCGAATCAAAAAGAATTAAATCCACAGAATCAAATTATAGAGAATCTAATCGAAACGAAAAGATTCGAATCGAATCGAATCGAAAAGAATCGAATCTAAACGAAAAGAATCGAATCAAATAGAAATGAATCAAATCGAATCGAAAAGATTCGAATAGAAAAGAATCAAATCGAATCGAAAAGAATTGAATTGAAAAGAATCGAATCGAGTCAAATCGATTAAAAAGATCGAATCAAAAAATCAAAGAGGATCGAAACGAATCAAAACGAATCGAATCGAATTGAATCGAATTGAAAAGAATTGTATCGATTCAAATCTAAAAGAATCGAATAGATTCGAAAAGAATCGAACGGAATGGAATTGAATCGAATCGAATTGAATCGAAAAGAATCAATCGAATCGAATTGAATAGAAAAGAATCGAATAGATTCGAATCGAAACAAATTGAAAAAATCGAAACGAATCGAAAAGAATCGAATCGAATCAAAAAGAATCGAATCGAATCGAACTGAATCGAAAAGAATCGAATCGCACACAACCGAAAAAAATCGAATTGAAAAGAATCATATCTAATAGAATCGAATGAATCGAAAATAATCGAATCGATTCCAATCGACTTGAGTCGAAAAGAATCGAATCGAACAGTATCGAATCCAATTGAAATGAATCGAATCAAATAAAATAGAAAAGAATCAAATCGAAACGAAGAATCGAATCGAATTGAATTGAAAAGAATCGAATTGAATCGAATCGAAAAGAATCGAACCGAAACAGAAAGAATTGAATCGAATCGAAAAGATTGAAGTGAAAAGAATGGAATTGAATTGAATCGAATTGAAAAAAAATCGAATCGTATCGAATCGAAAAGAATCAAATCGAATCGAATCGAAAAGAATAGAATTGTATTGAAAAGAATCAAATCGAATCGAAAAGATTCGAACCGAATCGAATTGAAAAGAATTGAATCAAATGCAATTATATCGAAAAGAATCGAATCGAATAGAAAAGAATCATATCGAATTGATTGAATCAAAAAGAATCGAATCGAATCGCATCGAATCGAAAATAATTCAATCGAATCGAATAAAAAATAATCGAATCAAATCGAATCAAAACGAGAATAATTGGAATTGAATTGAATCGGTAATCGAATCGTATGAAATCGAGTCGAATCGAAAATAATCGAATCGAATCAAATCGATTTGAAAAAAATTGAATCAAGTTGCATCGAATCAAAAGTAATAGAATCGAATCGTATTGAATTGATTTGAATTGAAAAGAATCGAATCGAATCGAATCAAAAAGAATCAAATCGAATCGAATCAAAAAGATTCGAATCCACAGAATCGAATTGTAGAGAATCTAATCGAAATGAAAAGATTCGAATTGAATCGAATCAAAAAGAATCGAATCTAAACGAAAAGAATGGAATCGAATCAAATTGAAAAGAATCAAATCGAATCGAAAAGAATCGAATAGAAAAGAATCAAATCGAAAAGAATCAAATCGAATCAAATCGATTGAAAAGATCGAATCAAGAAAATTAAAGAGAATCGAAACGAATCAAAACGTATCGAATTGTGATCCCTGGGTGGCGCAGCGGTTTGGCGCCTGCCTTTGGCCCAGGGCGCGATCCTGGAGACCCGGGATCGAATCCCACATCGGGCTTCCGGTGCATGGAGCCTGCTTCTCCCTCTGCCTGTGTCTCTGCCTCTCTCTCTTTCTCTCTCTATGACTATCATAAATAAATAAAAATAAAAAAAAGAAAAAAAAACAAAACGTATCGAATTGAATCGAATTGAAAAGAATCGTATCGAATCAAATCTAAAAGAATAGAATCGAATCGAATCAAAAAGAATCGAATTGATTCGCATCAAAAAGAATCGAGTCGAATTGTATCGAATCGAAAAGAATCGAATCGAATCGAGTGGAATTGAATCAAAAAGAATCGAATTGAATCGAGATGAATCGAAAAGAATCGAATAGATTCGAATTGAAACAAATCAAAAAAAATCAAAAAGAATCGAATCACATCGAGTGGAAAAGAATCGAATCAAATCGAAAAGAATCGAATCGATTCGAACTGAATCGAAAAGACTCAAATAGATCAAATCAAAAAGAATCGAATCGATTCAAAATGAATCGAGTAGAATCGAATCGAAGTGAAAAGAATTGAATCGAATTGAAAAGAATTGAATCAAAACGAAAAGAATCTAATCTAATCGATCGAAAAGATCAAATTGAAAAGAATCGAATTGAATCGAATCAAAACGAAAAGAATCGAATCAAATCGTTTCGAATCAAAAAGAATCAAATCGAATTGAATCGAAAAGAATAGAATCGTATTTAATTGAATCGAAAAGAGTCGAATCGAATTGAATCGAAAAGAATCGAATCGAATCAAAACGAATCGAATCGAATCGAAAAGAATCGTATCGAATCGAACTGAATCCAAAAGAATCCAATCGAACATAATCGAATCAAATTGTAAAGAATCGAATAAAAAAAAATCAATGGAAACGAAAAGAAAGGAATCGAATCGAATCGAAAAGAATCGGATGGTATCATTGAATCGAAAAGAATCGAATCATATCGAATTGAATTGAAAAGAATCAAATAGAATAAAACCGAAAAGAATCGAATCGAATCGAAAAGAATCGAATCGTATCGAAATGAATCGAAAAGAATCGAATCAAATACATCGAAAAGAATCAAAACGAATCGAAAAGAATCGATTCGAATAGAATCAAAAAGTATCGAATCGAAACGAATCGAATCGAATCGAAAAGAATCAAATTGAATAGCATCGAAACGAATCAAACGAATTGAAAAGAATCAAATTGAATAGCATAGAAATGAATCGAATCAAAATGAAAAGAATCAAATCGAACTGAATTGAAAAGAATCGAATCGTATCGATGGAATCGAAAAGAATCGAATCATATCGAATTGAACCGAAATGAATTTAATAAAACACAATCGAAAAGAATCGTATCGAATCAAATCGAATTGAATAGAAAAGAATCGATTCCAATCGAATTGAATTGAAAAGAATCGAATCGAACAGTACCGAATCGAATTGAAAAGAATAGAATCAAATAAAATCGAAAAGAATCTAATTGAAACGAAAAGAATCAAATCGAATCACATTGAAAAGAATCGAATTGAATTGAAACGAAAAGAATCAAATCGAAAAGAATCGAATCGAATTGAAAAGAATCGAATCGAAAAAATCGAATCGAAAAGAATCGAGTTGAGTTGAATCGAATCGAAAAGAATTGAATCGAATTGAAAAGAATCGAATCGAATCGAATTGAAAAGAATCGAATCGAATCGAATCGAAAAGAATCGAATCAATTTGAAAAGATTCGTATCGAATTGAATCAAATAGAAAATAATCGAATCTAATCGAAAAAATCGAATCGAATCGAAAGGAATAGAATCGAATCGAAAAAATCGAATCGAATCGAAAAGAATAGAATCGAATCGAAGAGAATCGAATCGAAAAGAATAGAATCGAATCATATAGAAAAGAATCGAATCAATTCGAATGGAAAAGAATCGAATTGAATCGAATCAAATCAAAAAGACTCGAATCGATCGAATCGAAAAGAATCAAATCGAATCAAATTGAATCGAATAGAAAAGAATCTATCAAATCGAAAAGAATCGAATAGATAAGAATTGAATTGAAAGAATAGAATCGAATTGATCTAAATCGAAAAGAATCGAATCGAATCAAATCCCTAACCCTAACCCCTAACCCAAACCCTAACACTAAACCTATCCTAACCCTAACCCTTAACCCTAACCCTTAACCCTAACCCGAACACTAACCCTAAAGTTAAACCGTACCCTAAACCTAACCCATACCCTAACCCTAACAGTTACCCTAACACTAACCTGTACCCCAAACCTAACCAGTACACTAACCCGTAACCTAACCCGTACCCTAACCCGTATCCTAACCCTAAGCCTGTACCCTAACCCATACACTAACGCATCCTCTAACCCTAACCCTAACCAGTACTCTAACACAAACTGGTACCCTAACCCGTACCCTAACCCGTACCCTAACCCGTATCCTAACCCTAACCCTAACATGTACCTATCCATAAACCTAATACTAACCCCTAACCCTAAACCTAACCCTAACACCTAACGCTAACCCTAAACCCTAACCCCTAACCCTAAACCAAAACCTAACCCTAACCCCTAAACCTAACCTTAACCCCTACCCCTAACCCTAATCCTAACCTGAACCCCTAACCACTAACCCTAAACCTAACCCTAACCCTTAACCCTAACGCTTAACCCTAACCCTAACACTAACCCTAATCCTAACACTAACCCAAACCCTAACCCTAACCCCTAACACTAACCTTAACCCCTAAACTTAACACTAACACTTACACTAACCCTAAACCTAACCCCTAACCCTAGCCCTAACTCCTAACACCTAACCCTTAACACTAACCCTTAACCTTAATCCTACCCCTAACCCCTAATCCCTAACACTAACCCTATCCCTAACCCTTAAACCTAACACTTAACCCTAACCCTAACCCTAAATCAAACCCTTACACCTAAACCTCACCCTAACTCTAACCCCTCAACCTAACTCTAACCCTAACACTAACCCTAAAATTAACCCTAACCCCTAACTCTAAACCTAACCCTAAACCTAACCTGAAACCTAACCCATACACTAACCTGTACCCTAACCCTAACACTCACCCATAACCTAAACCAACCCTAACCTGTACCCTAACTCTAACCCCTACCCTAAACCTAACCCTAACCCGTACCCTAAACCTATCCCTATCCCGTACAGTAACCCTAACCCTAACCCTTACACTAACCCTAACCTGTACCCTAACCCTAACCCGTACCAATACCCTAACCCTAACCCGTATCCTAACCCTAAACCATACCCAAACCCTACCTGTACCCTAACCCGTACACTAACCCTAACCCATACACTAACCAGTACCCTAACCCTAAACCTAACCCTTTCCCTAACTCTAACCGCAACCCGTACTCTAACCATAACCCGTACCCTAACCCTAACCCTAACCCTAAACCTGAACCTAACCCTAACCCTAACCTCTAACACTAACCCTAACCCTAACCCCTCACCCTAACACTAACCCTAAAACTAACCGTAACACTAACCCTAACCTTAACCCGAAACCTAACCCACACACTAACCCGTAACCTAACCCTAACCCTAACCCATACACTAACCTTAACCCGTAACCTAAACCTGACCCGTACACTAACCCTAAACTATACCTTAAACCTAACCCTAACCCGTACCATAACCCTAACCCTATCCTGTACCTTAACCTAACCCTAACCCTAACCTGTAGCCTAACCCTAACACTAACCCTAACCCATACCCTAACCCATACCCTAACCCTAACCTGTACCTTAAACCTAATCTTACACGCACCCTAAAGCTAACCTGCACCCTAACCCTAACCCATACCCTAACCCTAACCCCTACCCTAACCGTAAACCGTACCCGTACCCTAACCCGTACCCTAACCCGTATCCTAACCCTAAACCTCAGCCGTACCCTAACCATAACCCTAACCCTAACGCTAACCCCTAACCCCTTACCCTAACACTAACCCAAACTCCTATCCCTAAACCTAACCCTAACCCCTAACCCTAACCCTAACCCTAACCCTAAAACCAACCCCAACACCAAACCCAACTCCAACCATAAACATAACCCTTACCCCTAACTCCTAACCCTAACCCTAACCATAACCCAAACCCCTTACCCGTAACCCTAACCCTAACCCTTAACGCTAACCCTTATCACTAATGCTAACGCTAACCCTAACCCAAAACCTAAACCTAATTCCTAACCCTAACCGTAACCTAACCCTAACCCTAACCCCTAACCCTAACCCTAACCCCTAAACCTATCCCTAACCCTTAGCCCTAACCCTTAACCCTATCCCTAACCCTAACACTAACCCAAAACCTAACCCTTAACCCTAAGCCAAACCCCTAACCCCTAACCCTCACCCTAACCCTAACTCTTAACCCTACCCTTAACCCTAACCCTAACCCAAACCCTAACCCTTATCCCTACCCTTAACCCTAACCCTAGGGATCCCTGGGTGGCACAGCGGTTTGGCGCCTGCCTTTGGCCTGGGGCGCGATCCTGGAGACCCGGGATCGAATCCCACATCAGGCTTCCGTTGCATGGAGCCTGCTTCTCCCTCTGCCTGTGTCTCTGCCTCTCTCTCTCTCTCTCTCTCTCTCTCTCTCTCTCTCTGTGTGACTATCATAAATAAATAAAAAAAAAATTAAAAAAATACCCTAACCCTAACGATAACCGCTAACCCTAACCGTAACCCCAAAACTTAACCCAAACCCTAACTCTAACAATATCTCTAAAACCTAACCCCTAACCCCTAACGCTATCCATAACCTTAACCTCAACACTTAACCCTAAACCTAACCCTAACCTTTACCCTAACCCATACCCTAACCCTAACCGAACCCTAACCGTAACCCGTACCCTAACCCTACTGGTACCCTAACCCTAAACCATACCCTAACCCCAACCCTAACCCATACACTAACCCTAACCCGTATCCTAACCCTAACCCCTTACCCTAACCCTAACACGTAACCTAAATCTAACCCTGACCCTAACTCAAACAATACCCTAACCCTAAACCTAACCCGTGCCCTAAACCTTACGCTAACCCCAACCTTAACGATAACCCGTACACTAACCATAAATGGTACCCTAACACAAACCCTAACCCGTACCCTAACCCTATACCGTACACTACCCAAACCCTAACCATAACCCGTACTCTAACACTAAAACTACCCCTAAACCTAACCATAAATCTAATCATAAACCTAACCCTATCTATAAACCTTACCCTAACCTAACCCTAACCCTCACCCTAACCGTATCCCTAACACGTAAACTAACCCTAACCCTAACCCTAACCCATAAATTAAACCTAACCCTAACACTACCCTAAACAGTACCGTAACCCTAAACCTAACGTGTACCTTAACCCTAACCCTAAAACTAACCCTAAGTCGTACCCTAACCCTAACCCCCCAACCCTAACCCAAACCCTAACGCTAACTCCTAACCCTAACCGTAACCCTAACCCTAAAACTAACCCTAACACCTAACCCCTAACCCTAACCCTAACCCCTAAACTTAACCTGAACCTGAACCCCTAACCCCTAACCCTAACCCTAACCCTAACCCATAACCCTAACCCTTAACCATAAACCTAACCCTAACCCTAACCCAAACCCTAACCCTAACTCCTAACCCTAACACTACCGTAACCCATACCCTAACCCTAATCCGTATCCTACCTTAACCCTAACCATTACCCATAACCTCACACTAAAACTACCCCTAACCTAACCCTAACACTAATCATAATCCTAACCCTATCTCTAAACCTAACCCTAACCCTAACCCTAACCTAACCCTCAACCTCACCCTAACCCTATCCCTAACACGTAAACTAACCCTAACCCTAACCCTAACCCGTAAACTAACCCTAACCCTAACCCTAAACAGTACCTTAACCCTAACCCTAACGTGTACCTTAACCGTAACCCTAACCCTAAACCTAACCCTAAGCTGTACCCTAACCCTAACCCAAACCCGTACCCTAACACTAAATCTCCCGTACCCTAACCCTAACCCGTACCCTAACCCTAACCCTAATCCGTACCCTAACCCATACCGTAACCCTAAACCTAACCCGTACCCTAAACCTAACCATAAACCCAAACCTAACCTGAACCCTAACTCTAACCCGTACCCTAACCCTAAACTGTAACCTCACCTGTACCCTAACCTGTACCCTAACCCGTACCCAAACCCTAATCCTATCCCGTTCCCTAACCCGAACCCTAACACTAACCCGTACCCTAACCCTTAACCGTACCCGTACCCTAACCCATAAACAAACCCATACCCTACCCCTAACCCTAACCTAAACCCGTACCCTAAACCTAACCCTTACCCCAACCCTAACCCTAACCCTTTCCCTACCCCTAATCCTAAATGTATCCCATACCCTAAAGCGAACCCTAACCCTAACCCTAACCCATAACCTAACCCTAACCCTAACCCTAACCCTAAACCCTAACCCTACCCCTAACCCCAACCCTAACTGAAACCTAACCCTAACACTAACCCTAACCTTAACCTACCCTAATCCTAACCCTAACCCTAACCCGTAACCTAAACCTAACCCTAACCCTAGCCCTAAACAGTACCCTAAAACTACCCTAATCTGTAACCTAACCCAAACCCTAACACTAACCCTAAACCTAACCCTATCCTGTACCCTAACCCAAACCCTAACCGTTACCAGTACCCTAACCCATACATTAACCCGTACCGTAATCCATACCATATCTCTAAACCGTACCCTCACCCTAATCCGTAACCTAACCCAAATCTGTACCCTAAACCTAAGCCTAAACTGAACCCTAATCATAACGCTAACACTAACCCTAACCCGTAGCCTAACACTAACCCGAACCCTAAACATAACCCGAACTCTAACTCTAACCCTAAGCTGTACTCTAACCCTAACCATAACTCTAACCTGTAACCTAACCCTAACCCTAACGCTAACGCTAAACAGAACCCTAAACCTAACCCTATCCCATACCCTAACCCTAAACCTAACCCTTAACCTAACCCTAAACCTAACCTTAACCCGTACCCTATTCCTAACCCAAACCCTAACGCTTACCCTAACCCTCAATTGTACCCTAACCCAAACTCGAACCTGTACCCTAACCCTAACCTTACCCCAACCCTAAACCTAACGAAACCCAATCCCTAATCCTAACCCTAACCCTAACCTAATCCTAACCTTAACCCTTACCCTATCCCTAACCCTAACCTGTAATCTATTCCTAAACCTAACCTTAAACCTAAACAGTACCCTAACATTAACCCTAACCCATACCCTAACCCTAACCTTAACCATAAACCTAAACCGAAACCTAAGCCCTACCCTAACCCTAACACTAACACTAACCCATACCCTAATCCGTAACCTAACCCTAAACCTAAACCTAACCCGTAGTCTACCCCTAACCCTGAACCTAACCCTAACCCTAACCTGAACCCTAACCCTAACCCTAGCCCTAACCCTAACCCTAACCCTAACTCTAAGCTTAAACAGGACCCTAACCCTAACCCTAACCCGTAACCTAACCCAAACTTTACAGCATTGGAAGTCAGGTCGTTCCATGAATAAAGCTCTACTGCACCTGGAGACACAACCGTTGAAGCCTGCAGCTTGCCCCTTGCGTCCCATGAGCGTCTGACAAACATGTCTAGTGAGGATGTTCGTAACTGTATCTGCAGGCAGCGTGGAACTGGGAAGGACCGCGTGTCAGCTCACCTCGCAGAAGGAAGTTCCCCAGAGAGACAGCTTTCAACTAGGTACTCAGGTTTGGAAGTCAGTATGTAGCTCCCTTCTGAGGGAGGAATTACTCAGAAGTCGTTGGATTAGGCTAGGAGACACTTGCCTCTCACAAAACTTGTGTCCCGTATCGAACGACGTCCTTTCGAAGTGAAAGGTACAGGCGGTCAGCATGTGGGAGGAACAAGCCATAAGCTCATCCAAAGGAGTGTGCATCACTTGGAGGCAGGTGTCCGGTAGTCGCGAAATTGACAATGCAGACACTTGGTTCTCACTCCGCTACTGTCCCGCATAGAACGGAATGCTGTGGAAGCGATCTGTACAGGCCGTCACATTGTGGGAGGTACAGGCCATAAGCTGAACTCTGAGAAGCCTGTATGCTTTGCAGGCAGCTGTCTGCTAGCCACTCTTTTATGGGAGTTAGAACCTAGCTACACTTTAATTGAACAAGGCTGTTGGAAATCGCTGTATTGAACTCAGTTACACGTGACTACAAGCCTGAAACGTCTACATGCTTTTCACAACGTCTTCCAGGACCTAACATAAGGATGTTAGGACCTATGTCTACAGGCAGTCAGGTAGCGGGAGGGTCCTGCCCTCACCTCAACTCTCACAAGGAAGCATGTCTAGAAGCCAGCTTTCAACTAGCTGCATTCTTCTGGCCCTGAGAACGCAGCTGTATTCTAACTCAGGAGGTTCCAAGAAGACCACTCTACTCCACCTGGAGACAGCTTCCAGGCCTGCATTATTCCACTTGCGTCTCACAAGCTTCTGACAAGCGTCTCTGGTGAAGACGTTGGAAAGACATTCTGCAGGCAGTGTGGAACTGTGAGGGACTGCGTGTGAGCCCAACTCTCGGATGTAAGTTGCCGTTGGATGCAGGGTTCAATTAGCTAGTATGGAACTTAGTATGTAGCACCAGTCTAAGACAGGAATTACTAGGAAATCGCAGGATTGAGGTTGGAGGCACTACTCTTCTGGACCTCACCTGGACGAGGTGACTGGTTCCCACGTAGGACTCCCCTGGACCTGATAACTTTGCTACACACTTTGGCCTCACCTGGCCCTGATGACTCTGGGCCCCACTGAGGCCTCAATCTGGACCTGGTGACTGTGGTCCCCACCTGGGTCTCACCTGGACCTGGTGACTCCCGTTCCCACATGAAGCCACACCTGGACCTGGTGACTGTGGTGTCCTTCTAGCCTCACATTTACCTGGTGACTCCGGTCCTCACCAGGGCCTAACATGGATCAGGTGACTCTGGCCTGCAGGTTGGCCTCACCTGGAGCTGGTGAGTGGGGTTGCCACCTGGGCCTCACCCATACCTGGTGACTCAGGTCCCCACGTGGGCCTCACTTGGACCTGGTGAATCTGGTCCTGCCTGGTCCTCACCCGGACCTGGGGACTCTGGTCACCACCTGGGCCTCACCTGGACCTGGTAAATCCTGTCCCCATCTGGGCCTCACCCAGTCCTGGTGACTATGTTCCCCACCTGGACCTGATTACTGTGAACTCCTTCTTTGCCTCACCTGGAACAGGTGACTCTGATCCTAACTGGGCCACACCCAGATCTGGTGACTCTGGTCCTCACCTGGGCATGATTGGGACCTGGTTAATCTGTTCCACACCTGTCCCTCACCTGGACATGATGACTCTGGAAACCCTCTGGGCCTCACTCTGAACTGGTGACTCTGGAACCCATCTTGATGTCACCTGGGCCAGGTGATTCCGGTACCCCTCTAGGCCTCAACCAGACCTGGTGACTCTGGTCCTAAACTGGGCCTCACCTGCACCTAGTGAATATGCTCCCCACCTGGGCCTCCTATGGACCTGGTGACTCTGGTCCCTACTTGGGCATCATTGGGACATGGTTACTCCATTCCCCACTGGGACTCACCTGGATCTGGTAACTCTGGTCCTGACTTTGGCCTCTTCTGTACCTGGTGACTCTGGCCCCACCTGGGCCTCACCTGGAACTGGTGACTCTGATTCTCAGCATGGCCTCACCTGACCTGGTGACTGTGGTTCCCACCGGGACCTCACCTGGACCTCATGTCTCTGGTCCCCACCTGGTCCTCACCTGGACCTGGTGTCTCTGGTACCCACCTGGGTAGCATCAGGACATGGTTTCACTCTTCCCTAACAGGGACCCATCTGGACCTGTTAACTCTAGTCTACACCTGGGCCACAACTGGACATGGTGACACTGGTTCCCACCTGGGTCTCACCTGGACATGGTGATTCTGATCCCCACCTGGGCCTCACTTCTAACTGGTGATTCTTGTTCCCACATGGACCTCATGTGGACATAGTGGCTGCAGTGTTTCTACCTTCTCATGGACCTGGTGACTCTGGTCCCCACCAGGGCCTCACCAGGACCTGGTGAGTGTGGTTGCCACCTGGACCTCACCTGGACCTGGTGACTCTGGTCTGCACCTGAGACTACCCTGGATCTGGTGACTGTGGTCCCCACCTGGCCTCATTTGGACCTGGTGACTCTGATCCCCATCTGGGGCTCACCTGGCCAAGTTGACCATGGTCCTCAACTGGGCATAATTGGGATCCAGTTACTGTGTTCCACAACTGGACCTCACCTGGACGAGGTGACTGGTCCACCTCTGGGTTTCACCCTGCCCGGGTGACTGTGAACCCCACTATGGCCTGAATTTGTCATGCTGACTCTGTTGCCACCTGCGCCTCCCCTCGAACTGTTGACTCTGGTTCTTTCAAGGGCCTCCCCTGTACCTGGTGATCCTGGTTTCCATCTGGGTCTCACCTGGACCTGGAGACTCTTGTCACGACCTGGGACTCACTTGAACCTTGTTACTGTGTTCCAAACCTGGCCCTCACGTAGACCTGTTGACCATGGTCCCCAAGCCGGCCTCACATGGACCTATTGCCTCTGGTTCCCCCTGAGCCTCACGTGTACCTGGTATCTCTGGTCCACAACTTGGCCTCATCTGAACCTGGTGACTCTGGTCCGCACCTGGGCTCCACCTGGATCTGGTGACTCTGGTTCCCACCAGGACCTCTCCTGGACCTGCTGACTCTATTTCCAACATGGACCTCCCCTGGATCTGGTGAATCTGGTCCTCAGTTTGGCCTCACTGGACCTGGTGACTCTCGTCCCGACTTTGAACTAACTCAGACCTGGTGAAACTTGTCCCCACCTAGGACTCACCCAGACCTGGTGACTCTTGTCCTCACCTATGCCTCAATTCGACCTGATGAATCTGGTCCTCACGTGGGCCTCACATGGACCTGGGACTCAGCTGGATAGAGTGGCTCTGGTTCCCACATGGGGCTCACCTGATACTGGTGACTGTGGTCTCCTTCTATGCCTCTGGTCTCCAGCTAGGCATCATTGTGACCTGGTTACTTTATTCCACACCTGGGCCTAACTTTGACCGGGGACCTCTGGTCTCACTCTGGACCTCAATTGAAACTGGATACTCTGGTTCCCCCTCTGGGCCTCACCCTTACATGGTGAATCTGGTCCCCCCTGGGCTTCACTTGGACCTGGTGAATCTTGTCCATACCTGTTCCTCACCTGGACCTGGTGACTCTGGTCAACACCTGGGTCTCACCTGGACTTGGTGAATCTTGTTGCCACCTGGGCCTCACCTGGACCTTGTGACTGTGATCCCCACCTGGATCTCACCTGGTTCTGGTGGCTCTGGTTCCCATATAGGGCTCTCCTGGACCTGGTTCCTCAGGTCTCCTTCTGGCCTCACCTGGAACCAAATGACTATGATCTATATTTGGGCCTCACCTGTACCTAGTGACTCTGGTCCTTACCTGGGCATCATTGGTTTCTGGTACTGGTTACTGGTTACTCTCCTCTCTACCTGGGCCTCATCTGGACCTGGTGACTCTGGTCACCTTCGAAACCTCACCCTGTCTTGGTGACTGTGGTCCCACCTGGTTCTCACCTGGACGAGGTCACTGCTTCCCACAGGGACCTCACCTGGACCTGGTGAATCTGGTCCTCACATGGGCATCAAGAAACCTGGTTACTCAGTTCCACATCGGGGCCTCACCTGGACCTAGTGATTCTAGTCCCGCTCTGGGCCTCACCCTGACGTGGTGACTCTGGTCACCACCTGGACATCACCAGAACCAGTGACTCTGGTCCCCCTCTAGGACTCACCCGGAGCTGGGGACAGTGGTCCTAATCTGGGCCTCCAAAGGACCTGGTGAATCTACTCCTCACTTAGGCCACGTCTGGACCTTGTGACTCTTTTCCCACCTGGCATCAATGGGACATGGTTACTCTGTTCCCCACCTGGGCCTCACCTGGACATGATAACTTTGCTCCGCACTTTGTTCTCAACTGGTCCTGATACTCTGGTCCCCCCACCTAGGCCTCAATCTGGACCTGGTGACTGTGGTCCCCACCTGGGTCTCACCTGGAACTGGTGACTCTCATTCCCACATGAACCACACCAGGACCTGGTGACTGTGGTGTTCTTGTAGACTCACATTTACCTGGTGACTCCGGTCCCCACTAGGGCCTCACCTGGATGTGGAGACTCTGGCCTGCAGGTTGGCCTCACCTGGACCTGGTGAGTGGGGTTGCCACCTGGGCCTCACCCATACCTGGTGACTCAGGTCCCCACGTGGGCCTCTTGGACCTGGTGAATCTGGTCCTTACCTGGTCCTTCCCAAACCCGGGGACTATGGTCACCACCTGGGACTCACCTGGACCTGGTGAATCTGGTCCCCATCTGGGTCTCACCCAGTCCTGGTGATTTCTTCCCCACCTGGACCTGATTGATGTGGACTCTTTCTTGGCCTCAATTGGAACTAGTGACTCTGATTCTATCTGCGCATCACGCAGACCTGGTGACTCTGGTCCTCACCTGGACATCGTTGGTACCTGGTGACTCTGTTCCACACCTGAGCCTCACCTGGACATGATGACTCTGGAACCTCTCTGGGTCTCACCCTGACCTGGTGACTCTGGTCCCCATCTACATGTCACCTGGATGAGGTGATTCTGGTACCCCTCTAGGCATCAACCAGATCTGGTGACTCTGGTCCTCAACTGGGCCTCACCTGGACCTAGTGAATTTGCTCCATCTGGGCCTCATTTGGACCTGGTGTCTCTGGTCCCTACCTGGGCATCATCGGGACAAGGTTCCACTGCATGGCCTGCAGGTTGGCTTCACCTGGATTTGGTAACTCTGGTCCCAACCAGGGCATCATCGTGACATGTTTCCTCTGCATGGCCTGCCTGTTGGCCTCACCTGGACCTGGGGAGTGGTGTTGCCACCTGGGCCTCACACATACCTGGTGACACAGGTCCCCACGTGGGCCTCACGTGGACCTGTTGAATCTTTTCCCTACCTGGTCCTCACCCGGAACTGGTAAGTCTGGTCACCACCTGGAAGTCACCTGGACCTGGTGAATCTGGTCCCCATCTGGGCCTCACCCAGTCCTGGTGAATTTGTTCCCCACCTGGACCTGATTGCTGTGGACTCCTTCTTGGGCTCACCTGGAACTGGTGACTCTGATCCTAACTGGGCCTCACCCAGATCTGCTGACTCTGGTCCTCACCTGTGTCCATTGTGACCTGGATACTCTGTTCCACACCTGAGCCCTACCTGGACATGATGACTCTGGATCCCCTCTGGGCCTCGCCCTGACATGGTGACTCTGGTCCCCATCTGGATGTCACCTAGACCAGGTGAATCTGGTACCCCTCTAGGCCTCAACTAGACCTGGTGACTCTGGTCCTCAACTGGGCCTCACCGGGACCTCGTGAATATGCTCCCACCTGCTCCTCATCTGGACCTGGTGGCTCTGCTTCTACCTGGGCATCATCGGAACATGGTTACTCTATTGCCCACTGGGACTGACCTGATCCTTGTAACTCTCGTCCTGACTTTGGCCTCGTCTGTACCAGGTGACTCTGGCACCACCTGGGCCTCACTTTTATCTGGTGACACTGATTCTAAGCATGACCTCAGGTGATCTGGTGACTGTGGTTCCCTTCGGGACATCACCTGGACCTAATGTCTCTGGACCCACCTGGGCCTCACCAGGACCTGTTGTCTCTGGTACTCTCCTGGGTAGCATCAGGATATGGTTACACTGTTCACTAACAGTGACCCAGCCGGACCTATTAACTCCGGTCTTCACCTGGGCCACACCTGGACATGGTGACACTGGTTCCCACCTGGGTCTCACCTGGACATGGTGAGTCAGATCCCCACCTGGTCCTCACCTGTAACTGGTGATTCTCGTTCCCACGTGGACATCATGTGGACCTGGTGGCTGCGGTGTTTCTAGCTTCTCATGTACCTCGTGACTCTGGTCCCCACCAGGGCCTCACCGGGATCTGGTGTGTGTGGTTGCCACCTGCACCTCACCTGGACCTGGTGATTCTGCTCTGCACCTGAGACTATCCTGGATCTGGTGACTGTGTTCCCCACCTGGGCTTCACCTGGATTTGGGGACTCCGGTCCCCTTCTGGGCCTCACCTGGCCATGTTGACCATGGTCCTCAACTGGGCAAAATTTGGACCCGGTGACTGTGTTCCACAACTGGACCTCACCTGTACCAGGTGACTGTGGTCCCCCTCTGGGTCTCACCGTTCCCTATTGACTGTGAACCCCACATTGGCCTGACTTGGACCTACTGACCCTGGTTGCCACCTGCGCCTGACCTCGAACTGTTGACTCTGGTTCTTTCAAGGGCCTCCCCTGGACCTGGTGATCCTTGTCCCCACCTGGGCCTCACCTGGACGTGGTGACTCTTGTCACCACCGGGGACTCACCGGGACCTGCTTACTGTGTTCCACACCTGGGCCTCAAGTAGACCTGTTGACCATGGTCCCCAAGCCGGCCTCACATGGACCTGTTGCCTCTGATCCCCACCGGGGCCTCACCTGTACCTGGTAACTCTGGTCCTCACCTGGGCCTCATCTGGACCTAGTGAGTCTGGTCCCCACCTGGGCTTCACCTGGATCTGGTGACTCTGGTCCCCACCTGGACCTCTCCTGGACCTGGTGACTCTCTTTCCAACATGGACCTCACCTGGATCTAGTGACTCTGATCCTCATTTTGGCCTCACCTGGACCTGGTGTCTCTCGTCCCCAATTTGACCTAACTCAGAACTGCTGAATCTTGCCCCACCTAGCCCGCACCCAGACCTGGTGACTCTTGTCCCCAGTTATGCCTCAATTCCACCTGATTAATCTGGTCCTCACGTGGGCCTCACATGGACCTGGGACTCAGCTGGATAGAGTGGCTCTGGTTCCCACAAGGGGCTAACCTGATATTGTTGACTGTGGTCTTATTCTATGCCTCACCAGGACCTAGTGATTCTGTTCCCTATCTGGGCCTGCATGGCCCTAATGACTCTGGTCCTCCCTCAGGCATCATGGGATCTGGATACTCTATTCCACGCCTGGGCCTCACTCTGACCAGGGACCACTGGTCCCATTCTGGGCCTCAAACTGAACTGGTTAATCTGGTTCCCCCTCTGGGCCTCACCCTTACCTGGTGACTATAGTCACCCCTTGGGCTTCACTTGGGCCTGGTGAATCTGGTCCTTACCTGGTCCTCTCCCAGACCCGGGGACTCTGGTCACCACCTGGGCCTCACCTGGACCTGGTGAATCTGGTCCCCACCTGGGCCACTCCCAGTCCTGGTGACTTTGTTCCCCACCTGGACCTGATTGCTGTGGACTCCTTCTTGGCCTCACCTGGAACTGGAGACCCTGATGTTATCTGCGCGTCACCCAGATCTGGTGGCTCTGGTCCTCACCTGGGCATCATTGGTACCTGGTGACGCTGTTCCACACCTGAACCTCACCTGGACATGATGACTCTGGATCGCCTCTGGGCCTCACCTTGACCTGGTGACTCTGGTCCCCATCTGGATGTCACCTGGACGAGGTGATTCTGGTACCCCTCTAGGCCTCAACAAGTTCTGGTGACTCTGGTCCTCAACTGGGCCTCACCTGGACCTAGTGAATATGCTCCATCTTGGCCTCATTTGGACCTGGTGACTCTGGTCACTACCTGGGCAACATCGGGACATGATTCCACTGCATGGCCTGCAGGTTGGACTCACCTAGACCTGGTAACTCTGGACCCTCCCTGGGCATCATCGGGACACGGTTCTTCTGCATGGCCTGCACGTATGCCTCACCTGGCCCTGGTGAGTGGGTTTGCCACCTGGGCCTCACCCATACCTGGTGACACAGGTTCCAACGTGGGCCTCACTTGGACCTGGTGAATCTTGTCCTTACCTGGTCCTCACCGGAACTGGTAACTCTGGTCACCACTTGGGAATCACCTGGACCAGTGAATCTGGTCCCCACTGGGCCTCACCGAGTCCTGGTGACTTTGTTCCCCACCTGGACCTCATTGCTGTGGACTCTTTCTTGCCCTCACCTGGAACTGGATACTCTGATCCTATCTGCGCGTCACCCAGATCTGGTGACTCTGGTCCTCACCTAGGCATCATTGGTACCTGCTTACTCTGTTCCACACCTGAGCCTCACTTGGACATGATGACTCTGGAACCTCTCTGGGACTCACTCTGACCTGGAGACTCTGGTCCCCATCTTGATGTCACCTGGACCAGGTGATACTGGTACCCCTCTAGGCCTCAACCAGATGTGGTTACTCTTGTCCTCAAATGGGCCTCACCTGGACCTAGTGAATATGCTCCATCTGGGCCTCATTTGGACCTGGTGACTCTGATCCCTACCTGGGCATCATCGGGACATGGTTCCACTGCATGGCCTGCAGGTTGGCCTCACCTGGACCTGGTAAATCTAGTCCCTACCTGGGCATGATCGGGACATGGTTCCTCTGCATGGCCTGTAGGTTGGCCTCACCTGGACCTGGGGAGTGGGGTTGCTACCTGGGCCTCACACATGCATAGTGACATACGTCCCCACGTTGGCCTCACTTGGACCTGGTGAATCTTGTCCTTTCCTGGTCCTCACCCAGACCCGGGGACTCTGGTCACCACCTGGGCCTCACCTGGACCTGGTGAATCTGTTCCCCAACTGGGCCTCACCCAGTCATGGTGACTTTGTTCCCCACCTGGACCTGATTGCTGTGGACTCTTTCTTGGCCTCACCTGGAACTGGTGACTCTGATCCTATCTGGGCGTCACCCAGACCTGGTGACTCTGGTCCTCACCTGGGCATCCTTGGTACCTGGTGACTCTGTTCCACACCTGAGCCTCACCTGAACATGATTACTCTTGAACCTCTCTGGGCCTCACCCTGACCTGGTGACTCTGGTCCCCATCTGGATGTCACCTGGACCAGGTGATTCTGGTATCCTTCTACGTCTCAACAAGATCTGGTAACTATGGTCCTCAACTGGGCCTCACCTGGACCTAGTGAATATGCTCCATCTGGGCCTCACCTGGACCTGGTAACTCTGGACCCTACCTGGGCATCATTGGACACGGTTCCTCTGCACGGCCTGCAGGTGGGCCTCACCTGGACCTGGTGAGTGGGGTTGCCACCTGCGCCTGACCTCAAACTGTTGACTCTGGTTCTTTCAAGGGCCTCCCCTGGACATGGTGATCCTGGGGCCCACATGGGCCTGACGTGGACCTGGTGACTCTTGTCACCACCGGGAACTCACCTGGATCTGCTTACGGTGTTCCACACCTGGGCCTCAAGTAGACCTGTTGATCATGGTCCCCAAGCCGGCCTCACATGGACCTGTTGCCTCTGATCCCCACCCGGGCTTCAAGTGTACCTGGTAACTCTGGTCCTCATCTGGGACTCATCTGGACCTAGCGACTCTGGTCCCCACCTGGACTTCACCTGAATCTGGTGACTCTGGTCCCCACCTGGACTTCACCTGGATCTGGGGACTCTGGTCCACACCTGGACCTGACCTGCATCTGGTGACTCTGGTCCTCGTTTGGCCTCACCTGGATCTGGCATCCCTCGTCCCCACTTTGACCTAACTCAGAACTGCTGAATCTTGCCCCACCTAGGCCGCACACAGACCGGTGACTCTTGTCCCCAGCTATGCCTCAATTCGACCTGATGAATCTGGTCCTCACGTGTGCCTCACATGTACCTGGGACTCAGCTGGATAGAGTGGCTCTGGTTCCCACAAGGGGCACACCTGATACTGCTGACTGTGGTCTTATTCTATGCCTCACCAGGACGTAGTGATTCTGTGCCCCATCTGGGCCTGCATGGCCCTAGTGACTCTGGTCCTCACCCAGGCATCATTGGGACCTGGATATTCTATTCCACACTTGGGACTCACTTTGACCGGGGAACTCTGGTCCCATTCTGGGCCTCAAACTAAACTGTTTACTCTGATTCCCCTCTGGTTCTCACCCTTACCTGGAGACTCTGGTCACCCCTCGGGTTTCACTTGGGCCTGGTGAATCTGGTCCTTAGCTGGTCCGCACCTGGATCTCGTGACTGGTCGCCACCTGGGCCTCAACTGGACTTGGTGAGTCCTGTTGCTACCTGCGCCTCACCTGGTCCTTGTGACTGTGGTCCCACCTGGACCTCACCTGGATCTGGTGTCTCTGGTTCCCATATGGGGCTCTCCTGGACCTGGTTGCTGTGGTGTCCATCTGGCCTCACCTGGAACAAGATGACTCTGATCCATATTTGGGCCTCTCCTGGACCTGTTGACTCTGGTCCATACCTGGGCATCATTGCGACCTGGATATTCTCTTATGTACCTGGGCCTCACGTGGACCTGGTGACTGTGGTCCCACCTGGGCCTCACCTGGATGAGGTGACTGGTTCCCACAGGGACCTCAACTGGACCTCGTGACTCAGGTCCTCATATGGGCATCATGGGACCTGGTTTCTCAGTTCCATATCGGGGCCTCACCTAGACATGGTAACTCTGGTCCCTACATGGGCATCATCGGGACACGGTTCCTTAGTAGGTCCCAAAGGTTGGCCTCACCTGGACCTGGTAAGTCTGGTCCCTACGTGGGGATAATTGGGACATGGTTCCTCTGCATGGCCTGCTCGTTGGCCTCACCTGGACCTGGTGAGTGGGATTTCCACCTGGGCCTCACCCTACCTGGAGACACAAGTCCCCACGTGGGCCTCACTTGGACCTGGTGAATCTGGTCCTTACCTGGTCCCCACCTGGAACTGGTAACTCTGGTCACCTCCTGGGAATAACCTGGACCTGGTGAATCTGGTCCCCATCTGGGCCTCACCCAGTCTTGGTGACTTTGTTCCCAACCTGGACCTGATTGCTGTGGACTCCTTCTTGGCCTCACCTGGAACTGGTGACTCTGACCCTAACTGGACCTCACCCAGATCTGCTGACTCTGGTCCTCACCTGTGGACCTTTATGACCTGGATACTCTGTTCCACACCTGAGCCTCACCTGGATTTGATGACTCTGGAACCCCTCTGGGCCTCACCCTGACATGGTGACTCTGGTCCTCATCTGGATGTCACCTAGACCAGGTGAATCTGGTACCCTTCTAGGCCTCAACTTGACCTGGTGACTCTAGACATCATCTGGGCCGCACTGGGACATAGTGAACATACTCCCCACCTGCGCCTCATCTGGACCTGGTGACTCTGGTTTTACCAGGCATCATCAGGAAATGGTTACTCTATTCACCACTGGGACTGAACTGATCCTGGTAACTGATGTACTGACTTTGGCCTCTTCTGTACCAGGTGACTCTGGCTCCTCCTGGGCCTCACCTGTAACTGGTGACTCTGATCCTAAGCATGGCCTCACCTGACCTGGTGACTGTGGTTCCCATGGGACCTCACCTGGACCTCATGTCTCTGGTCCCACCTGGGCCTCACCAGGACCTGGTGTATCTGGTACCCACCGGAATAGCATCAGGATATGGTTACACTGTTCACTAACAGTGACCAAGCAGGAACTATTAACTCTGTTCTTCACCTGGGCCACACCTGGACATGGTGACACTGGTTCCCACTTGGGTCTCACCTGGACATGGTGAGTCGGATCCCCACCAGGTCCTCACGTGTAACTGGTGATTCTCGTTCCCACGTGGACATAATGTGGAACTGGTGGCTGCATTGTTTCTAGCTTCTCATGTACCTCGTGACTCTGGTCCCCACCAGGGCCTCACTGGGATCATGTGAGTGTGGTTGCCACCTGCAACTCACCTGGACCTGGTGAATCTGGTCTGCACATGAGACTATCCTGGATCTGGTGACTGTGGTCCCCACCTCGGCTTCACCTGGATTTGGGGACTCCGGTCTCCATCTGGGCTTCACCTGGCCCTGTTGACCATGGTCCTCAACTGGGCAAATTGGGACCCGGTGACTGTGTTCCACAACTGGACCTCACCTGGACCAGGTGATTCTGGTCCCCCTCTGGGTCTCACCGTGCCCTAGTGACTGTGAACCCCACGTTGCCGTGACTTGGACCTGCTGATACTGGTTGCCACCTGCGCCTGACCTCAAACTGTAGACTCTGGTTTTTCAAAGGCCTCCCCTCGACCTGGTGATCCTTGTCCCCACCTGGGTCTCACTTGACGTGGTGACACTTATCACCACAGGGGACTCTCCTGGACCTGCTTACTGTGTTCCACACCTGGGCCTCAAGTAGACCTGTTGACCATGGTCCCCAGGCCGGCCTCACATGGACATGTTGCCACTGCTCCCCACCGGGTCCTCACTAGAACCTGGTATCTCTGGTCCCCACCTTGACCTCATCTGGACCTAGTGACTCTGGTCCCCACCTGGGCTTCACCTGGATCTGGTGACTCTGGTCCCCACCTAGACTTCACCTGGATCTGGTGACTGGTCCCCACCTGGACCTCTCCTGGACCTGGTGACTCTCTTTCCAACATGGACCTCACCTGGATCTGGTGATTCTGGTCCTCAGTTTGGCCTCACCTGTTCCTGGTGTCTCTCTTCCCCACTTTGACCTAACTCAGAACTGCTGAATCTTCCCCCACCTAGGCCGCACCCAGACCAGGTGACTCTTGTCCACAGCTATGCCTCAATTCGACCTGATGAATCTGGTCCTCATGTGGGCCTCACATCACCTGGGACTCATCTGGATAGACTGGCTCTGGTTCCCACAAGGGACTCGCCTGATACTGGTGACTGTGGTCTTATTCTATACCTCACCAGGACCTAGAGATTCTGTTCCTGATCTGGGCCTGCATGGCCCTAGTGACTCTGGTCCTCACCCAGGCATCATTGGGACCTGGATACTCTATTCCACACCTGTGCCTCACTTTGAAAAGGGACTCCTGGTCCAATTCTGGGCCTCAAACTAAACTGGTTACTCTGGTTCCCCTCTGGGCCTCACTTTTACCTGGTGACTCTTGTCACCCCTTGGGCTTCACTTGGGCCTGGTGAATCTGGTCCTTAGCTGGTCCGCACCTGGATCTGGTGACTGGTCGCCACCTGGGACTCACCTGGACTTGGTGAATCCTGTTGCCACCTGCGACTCACCTGGACCTTGTGATTGTGGTCCCACCAGGACCTCACCTGGATCTGGTTGCTCTGGTTCCCATATGGGGTTCTCCTGGACCTGGTTCCTGTGGGCTCCAACTGGCCTCACCTGGAACACAATGACTCTGAACAATATTTGGGCCTCTCCTGTACCTGTTGACCCGGTCCTTACTTGGGCATCATTGGGAGCTGGATACGCTGTTATATAACTGGGCCTCACCTGGACCGGGGACTGTGGTCCCACCTGGGCCTCACCTGGAGAAGGTGACTGATTCCCACAGGGACCTCACCTGGACCTGGTGACTCAGGTCATCATATGGGCATCATGGGACCTGGTTTCTCAGTTCCACATCGGGGCCTCACCTGGACCTAGTGATTCTCGTCCCGCTCTGGGCCTCACCCTGACGTGGTGACCCTGGTCCCCACCTGGATATCACCAAAACCGCGTGACTCTGGTCCCCCTCTGGGACTCACCTGGAGCTGGGGACTCTGGTCCTCAACTGGGCCTCAACAAGACCTGGTGAATCTACTCCTCACTCAGGCCTCGTCTGGACCTGTGACTCTTTTCCCACCTGACATCAATGGGGCATGGTTACACTGTTCCCAACCTGGGCCTCACCTGGACATGATAACTTTGCTCCACTCTTTGGCCTCAATGGTCCTGATGACTCTGGTCCCGCCACCTAGGCCTCAATCTGGACCTGTTGACTGTGGTACCCACCTGGGTCTCACCTGGACATGGTGACTCTCGTTCCCACATGAACCACACCTGGACCTGGTGACTGTGGTGTTCTTGTAGACTCACATTTACCTGGTGACTCCGGTCCCCACTAAGGCCTCACCTGGATCTGGTGACTCTGGCCTGCAGGTTGGCCTCACCTGGACCTGGTGAGTGCGGTTGCTACCTGGGCCTAACCCATACCTGGTGACTCAGGTCCCCACGTGGGTATCTTAGACCTGGTGAATTTGGTCCTTACCTGGTCCTCTCCCAGACCCAGGGACTCTGGTCACCACCTGGGCCTCACCTGGACCTGGTGAATCTGGTCCCCATCTGGGCCTCACCCAGTCCTGCTGACTACTTTCCACACGTGGACCTGATTACTGTGGACTCTTTCTTGGCCTCACCTGGAACAGGTGACTCTGATCCTATCTGCGCGTCACCCAGACCTGGTGACTCTGACTCCAACCTGGGCATCATTGGTACCTGGTGACTCTGTTCCACACCTGAGCCTCACCTGGACATGATGACTCTGGAACCTCTCTGGGCCTCAGCCTGACCTGGTGAGGCTGGTCCCCATCTGGATGTCACCTGGACCATGTGATTCTGTACCCCGATAGGCCTCAACCAGATCTGGTGACTCTGGTCTTCAACTGGGCCTCACCTGGACCTAGTGAATATGCTCCATCTGGGCCTCATTTACACCTGGTGTCTCTAGTCCCTACCTGGGCATCATCGGGACATGGTTCCACAGCATGGCCTGCAGGTTGGCCTCACCTGGACATGGTAAGGCCTGTCCTTACCTGGGCATCATCGGGACATGGTTCCTCTGCATGGCCTGCAGGTGGCCTCACCTGGACCTGTTGAGTGGGGTTGCCATCTGGGCCTCACCCATACCTGGTGACACAGGTTCCCACGTGGGCCTCACTTGGACCTTGTGAATCTGGTCCTTACCTGGTGCTCACCCGGAACTGGTAACTCTGGTCACCACCTGGGAATCACCTGGACTTGGTGAATCTGGTCCCCATCTGGGCCTCACCCAGTCCTGGTGACTTTGTTCCCCACCTGGACCTGATTGCTGTGGACTCCTTCTTGGCATACCTAGAACTGGTGACTCTGATCCTAACTGGGCCTCACCCAGATCTGGTGACTCTGGTCCTCACCTGTGGACCATTATGACCTGGATACTCTGTTCCACACCTGAGCCTCACCTGGACATGATGACTCTGGATCCCCTCTGGGCCTCACCCTGAGATGGTGACTCTGGTCCCCATCTGGATGTCACCTAGACCAGGTGAATCTGGTACCCCTCTAGGCCTCAACTAGACCTGGGCATTCTGGTCCTCAACTGGGCCTCACCGGGACCTAGTGAATATGCTCCCCACCTGCGCCTCATCTGGACCTAGTGACTCTGGTTCTACCTGGGCATCATCGGAACATGGTTACTCTATTCCCCACTGGGAATGACCTGATCCTTGTAACTCTGGTCCTGACTTTGGCCTCTTCTGTCCCAGGTGACTCTGGCTCCACTTGGGCCTCACCTCTAACTGGTGACTCTGATCTTAAGCATGGCCTCATCAGACCTGGTGACTGTGGTTCCCAATGGAACCTCACCTGGACCTCATGTCTCTGGTCCCTCCTGACCCTCACCAGGACCTGGTGTCTCTGGTACCCACCAGGGTAGCATCAGGATATGGTTACACTGTTCACTAACAGTGACCCAGCTGGACCTATTAAGTCTGGTCTTCACCTGGGCCACACGTGCACATGGTGACACTGGTTCCCACCTGGTCTCACCTGGACATGGTGAGTCGGATCCCCACGAGGTCCTCTCGTGTAACTGGTGATTCTCATTCCCACGTGGACATCAAGTGGATCTCTGGCTGCATTGTTTCTAGCTTCTCATGTACCTCGTGACTCTGGTCCCCACCAGGGCCTCACCGGGATCTGGTGAGTGTGGTTGCCACCTGCAACTCACCTGGACCTGGTGAATCTCGTCTGCACATGAGACTATCCTGAATCTGGTGACTGTGGTCCCCACCTGGGCTTCACCTGGATTTGGGGACTCCGGTCCCCATCTGGGCCTCACCTGGCCCTGTTGACCATGGTCCTCAACTGGGCAAAATTGGGACCCGGTGACTGTGTTCCAAAACTGGACCTCACCTGGACCAAGTGACTCTGGTCCCCCTCTGGGTCTCACCATGCCCTAGTGACTGTGAACCCCACTTTGCCCTGACTTGTACCTGCTGATCCTGGATGCCACCTGCGCCTGACCTCGAACTGTTGACTCCGGAACTTTCAAGGGCCTCCCCTCAACCTGGTGATCCTGGTACCCACCTCAGCCTCACCTCGACATGGTGACTCATGTCACCACCGGGAACTCACCTGGAGCTGCTTACTGTGTTCCACACCTGGGCATCAAGTAGACCTGTTGCACATGGTCCCCAAGCTAGAGTCACATGGACCTGTTGCCTCTGATCTCCACCGGGGCCGCAACTTTACCTGGTAACTCTGGTCCTCACCTGTGCCTCATCTGGACCTAGTGGCCCTGGTCCCCACCTGGGCTTCACCTGGATCTGGTGACTCTGGTCCCTACCTGGACGTCACCTGGATCTGGTGACTCTGGTCCCCACCTAGACCTCTCCTGAACCTGGTGACTCTCTTTCCAACATGGACCTCACCTGGATCTGGTGATTCTGGTCCTCAGTTTGGCCTCATCTGGACCTGGTGTCTCTCGTCCCCACTTTGACCTAACTCAGAACTGCTGAATCTTGCCCCTCCTAGGCCGCACCCAGACCTGGTGACTCTTGTGCCCAGCTATGCCTCAATTCGACCTGATGAATCTGGTCCTCACGTGGGCCTCTCATGGACCTGGGACTCAGCTGGATAGAGTGGCTCTGGTTCCCACAAGGGGCTCACCTGATACTGCTGACTGTGGTCTTATTCTATGCCTCACCAGGACCTAGTGATTCTGTGCCCCATCTGGGCCTGCAAGGCCCTAGGGACTCTAGTCCACACCCTGGCATCATTGGGACCTGGATACTCTATTCCACACCTATGCCTCACTTTGACCAGGGACCTCTGGTCCCATTCTGGGCCTCAAGATAAACTGGTTACTCTGGTTCCCCCTCTGGGCCTCAGCCTTACCTGGTGACTCTGGTCACCCCCAGGGGTTCTCTTGGGCCTGGTGAATCTGGTCTTTAGGTGGCTCGCACCTGGATCTGGTGACTGGTCGCCACCTGGGCTTTACCTGGACTTGGTGAATCCTGTTGCCACTTGCGCCTCACCTGGACATTGTGACTGTGGTCCCACCTGGACTTCACCTGGATCTGGTGGCTCTGGTTCCCATATGGGGCTCTCCTGGACCTGGTTCCTGTGGTCTCCATTTGGCCTCACCTGGAACACAATGACTCTGATCCATATTTGGGCCTCTCCAGGACCTGTTGACTCTGGTTCTTACCAGGGCATCATTGAGACCTGGATACTCTCTTATATACCTGGGCCTCACCTGGACTTGGTGACTGTGGTGCCACCTGTGCCTCACCTGGACGAGGTGACTGGTTCCCACAGTGACCTCACCTGGACCTGGTGACTCAGGTCCTCATATGGGCATCATGGGACCTGGTTTCTCAGTTCCACATCGGGGCCTCACCTGGACCTACTGATTCTCGTCCCCCTCTGGGCCTCACCGTGACATGGTGACTCTGGTCCCCACCTGGATATCGCCAGAACTGGTTGACTCTGGTTACCCTCTGGGACTCACCCGCAGCTGGGGACACTGGCCCTCAACTGGGCCTCAACAGGACCCTGTGATTCTACTCCTCACTTAGGACTCGTCTGGACCTTGTGACTCTTTTCCTACCTGGCATCAATGGGACATGGTTACTCTGTTCCCCACCTGGGCTTCACCAAGACATTATAATTTTGCTCCACACTTTGCCCTCAACTGGTCCTGATGACTCAACTGGTCTTGATGACTCAACTGATGACTCAACTGATCCTGATGAATCGAAAAGAATAGAACTGAATGGAATCAAATCGAAAAGAATCTAATCGAATCGAAAAGAATCGAATCAAATTTAATGAAATCGAAAATAATCGAATTGATTCGAAAAGAATCGAAATGAAACAAATCAGATCAAATGGAAAAGAATCAAATCGAATTGAAAAGAATCGAATCGAATCGAAATGAATCGAATCAAAAAGAATCGAAACAAAAGAATCGAATTGAAAAGAATTGAATCGAATCGAAAAGACTCGAATCAATTTAAAAATATCAAATCGAATCGAATCGCAAAGAATCGAATTGAAAAGACTCGAATTGAAACGAATCGATTTGAAACGAAAAGAATCGAATCGAATCGAATCAAATTGAAAGAATCGAATTGAATAGAAAAAAATCGAATAGAAAAGAATCGAACTGAAAAGAAAAGAATCAAATGGAATACAGTCGATTAAATTCTAGTCGAATAGAATATAAAAGAATGAAATCGAGTCGAATCGAATCGAAAAGAATTGAATCGAATCGAAAAGAATCGAATTGAAAAGACTCGAATTGAAACGAATCGATTTGAAACGAAAAGAATCGAATCGAATCGAATAGAATTGAATTGAAAGAATCGAATTGAATAGAAAAAAATCGAATAGAAAAGAATCGAACCGAAAAGAAAAGAATCAAATTGAATCAGTCGATTAAATTCTAGTCGAATCGAATCAAAAAATGAAATCGAGTCGAATCGAAAAGAATCGAATTGTATCTAATCAAAAAGAATCGAAGCGTATCGACTCGAATCGAAAAGAATTCAATTGCATCATCGAATGGAAAATAATCGAATTGAATGGAATCGAAAAGAATTGAATCGAATCAAATCGAAAACAATCAAATTGAATTGATCGAAAAGAATCGAATTGAATCAAATCGAATCGAAATGAAAAGAATCGAATCGATTCAAATAGAAAAGAATCGAATCGAAAAGAATCAAATCGACACGAAAAGAATCGAATCGAATCAAAAAGTATCGAATTGATTCGAAAACATTCGAATCGAAAAGAATCGAATTGAAATGAATCCGATCGAAATGAAAAGAATCTACTCGATTCGAATCCAAAAGAATCGAATCGAATCCAAAAGAATCGAATTGAATTGAATCAAACGAAATGAATTGAATTGAAACAAAAAGGAACTAATCGAATCAAATCGAAAAAAATCGAATAGAATCAAATCGAATCAAAAAGAATCGAATAGATTCGAATAAAAAAGAATCGAATTGAGGGATCCCTGGGTGGCGCAGCGGTTTAGCGCCTGCCTTTGGCCCAGGGCGCGATCCTGGAGACCCGGGATCGAATCCCACATCGGGCTCCCGGTGCATGGAGCCTGCTTCTCCCTCTGCCTGTGTCTCTGCCTCTCTCTCTCTCTCTGTGACTATCATAAAAAAAAGAATCGAATTGAATCGAGTTGAAGAAAATCATAAAGAATCAAATCAAAAAGAATCGAATTCCATGTAACGAAAAGATTCGAATTGAAAAGAATCGAATCGAAACAAAAGAATCGAATCGAATCGACATGAATCAAAAAGAATCGAATCAAAACGAATCGAAAAGAAACAAATCAAGTAGAATCCAAAAGAATCGAATCGAATCAAATCGAAAAAATTCGAATAGAATTGAATCGAAAAGAATCAAAACGTATCGAACCGAAGAGAATCGTTTTGAATCAAAATAAAAAGTATCGTATCAAATCAAATCGAAAAGAATCATATCAAATAGAATCGAAAGAATGGAATCAAATCTAAAACAATCGAATTGAATTGAAAAGAATCCGATTGAATGGAATAGAATCGAAAAGAATAGAATAGAATAGAATAGAATAGAAAGAAATCGAATAGAATCAAATCAAATCAAAAAGAATCGAATTGAATTGATCCTAACCAAAATAAGCGAAATGAATCGACTCGAACCGAAAAAATCAAATCGAAAAGAATCTAATCTCAACGAAAATAATCGAAATGAATAGAATCGAAAAGAATCGAATTGAATCAAATCGAAAAGAATCGAATGCAATCCAATCGAAAAGAATCAAATTGATTCGAATCGAAACAAATTGAATCCAATCGAAAAGAATCTAATTGAATCGAATCGAAAAGAATCGAATTCAATCAAAACGAATCGATTTGAATGGAATAGAAAAGAAAAGAATAGAATAGAATCGAAAAGAATCAAATCGAATCAAAAAGAATCGAATCGAAAAGAATTGAATCGAATCGAAAAGAAACGAATCGAACCGAATCAAAAAGAAAACAATCGAATCGAATCAAATACAAAAGAATCGCTTTGAATAGCATAGAATTGAAAAGAATCGAATCAATCGAATTGAAAACAATCGAATCGAAAAGAATCGAATCAAAAAAAGTCGAATCGAAACGAAAACAATCGAATCGAATCGAATCTAAAAGAATCGTATTGAATTGAATCGAGTCGAAAAGACTCCAATCAAAAAGACTCGAATCGAATTGAATCAAATCGAAAAGAATTTAATAGAAACCACTCAAACTGAATCAAATCGAAGTGATTCAAAATGAATCGAATAGAATAGAATCGAAAAGAATCGAAACGAATCGAAACGAATTGAATCGAAGAGAAACGATTAGAATTGAAATGAAAAGAATCGTATTGAATCGAATCGAAAAGAATCAAATCAAATCAAATCGAAAGAATTGAATCAAATCGAAAAGAATCCAATCGAATCGAAAAGAATCGAACTGAATGGAATCAAATCGAAAAGAATCGAATCGAATCGAAAAGAATCGAATCAAATTTAATGGAATCGAAAAGAATCGAATTGAATCGAATAGAATCGAAATGAAACAAATCAGATCAAATGGAAAAGCATCAAATCGAATTGAAAAGAATCGAATCGAATCGAAATGAATCGAATCAAAAAGACTCGAATCGAAAAGAATCGAATTGAAAAGAATCGAATCGAATCGCAAAGAATCGAATTGAAAAGACTCGAATTGAAACGAATCGATTTGAAACGAAAAGAATCGAATCGAATCGTATTGAATTGAAAGAATCGAATTGAATAGAAAAAAAATCGAATAGAAAAGAATCGAACCGAAAAGAAAAGAATCAAATTGATTCAGTCGATTAAATTCTAGTCGTATCAAATCAAAAAGAATGAAATCGAGTCGAATCGAATCGAAAAGAATCGAATCGAATCGAAAAGAATCGAATTGTATCTAATCAAAAAGAATCGAATCGTATCGAATCGAATTGAAAAGAATCCAATTGCATCATCGAATGGATAATGATCGAATTGAATAGAATAGAAAAAAATCGAATCGAATCAAATCGAAAATTGAATTGATCGAAAAGAATCGAATTGAATCAAATCGAATCGAAATGAAAAGAATCGAATCGATTCAAATAGAAAAGAATCGAATCGAAAAGAATCAAATCGACACGAAAAGAATCGAATCGAATCAAAAAGTATCGAATTGATTCGAAAACATTCGAATCGAAAAGAATCGAATTGAAATGAATCCGATCGAAATGAAAAGAATCTACTCGATTCGAATCCAAAAGAATCGAATCCAAAAGAATCGAATTGAATTGAATCAAAAGAAATGAATTGAATTGAATCAAAAAGGAACTAATCGAATCACATCGAAAAAACTCGAATAGAATCAAATCGAATCAAAAAGAATCGGATAGATTCGAATAAAAAAGAATCGAATTGAGGGATCCCTGGTTGGCGCAGCGGTTTAGCGCCTGCCTTTGGCCCAGGGCGCGATCCTGGAGACCCGGGATCGAATCTCACATCGGGCTCCTGGTGCATGGAGCCTGCTTCTCCCTCTGCCTGTGTCTCTGCCTCTCTCTCTCTCTCTTTGTGACTATCATAAAAAAAGAATTGAATTGTATCGAGTTGAAAAAAATCATAAAGAATCAAATCGAAAAGAATCGAATTCCATATGTCCCCACCGGGACATGATTGCTGTGGACTCCTTCTTGGCCTCACCTGGAACTGGTGACTCTGATCCTCACTGGGCCTCACCCGATCTGGTGACTCTGGTTCTCACCTGTGGACCATTATGACCTGGATACTCTGGTCGACACCTGAGCCTTACCTGGACATGATGACTCTGGAACCCTTCTGGGCGTCACTCTGACATGGTGACTCTGGTCCCCATCTGGATGTCACCTAGACCAGGTGAATCTGGAACCCCTCTAACCCTCAACTAGACCTGGTGACTCTGGTCCTCAAGTGGGCGTCACCGGGACCTAGTGAATATGCTCCCCACCTGCACCTCATCTGGACCTGGTGACTCTGGTTCTACCTGGACATCATCTGGACATGGTTACTCAAAATTGGGACCAGGTGACTGTGTTCCACAACTGGACCTCACCTGGACTAGGTGACTCTGGTCCAACTTTGGGTCTCACTGTGCCCTAGTGACTGTGAACCCCACTTTGGGCTGACTTGGACCTGCTGACCCTGGTTGCCACCTGCGCCTGACCTTGAACTGTTGACTCTGGTTCTTTCAAGGGACTCCTCTGGCCTGGTGATCCTGGTCCCCACCTGGGCCTCACTTTGACGTGGTGACTCTTGTCACCACCGGGGACTCACCTGGACCTGCTTACTGTGTTCCACACCTGGGCCTCAAGTAGATCTGTTGACCATGGTCCCCATGCCGGCCTCACATGGACCTGTTGCCTCTGAACCCCACCGGGGCCTCACGTGTACCTGGTATCTCTGGTCCTCACCTGGGCCTCATCTGGACCTAGTGACTCTGGTCCCCACATGGGCTTCACCTGGATCTGGTGACTCTGGTCCCCACCTGGACTTCACTTGGATCTGGTGACTCTGGTCCCCACCTGGACCTCTCCTGGACCTGGTGACTCTCTTTCCAAAATGGACCTCACCTGGAACTGGTGATTCTGGTCTTCAGTTTGGCCTCACTTGGACCTGGCCTCTCTCGTCCCCACTTTGACCTAACTCAGAACTGCTGAATCTTGCCCCACCCAGACCGCATCCAGACCTGGTGACTCTTGTCCCCAGCTATGCCTCAATTCGACCTGATGAATCTGGTCCTCACGTGGACCTCACATGGACTTGGGACTCAGCTGGATAGAGTGGCTCTGGTTCCCACAAAGGTTCACCTGTAACTGGTGACTCTGGTCTTATTCTATGCCTCGCCAGGACCTATTGATTCTGTTCCCCATCTGGGCCTGCATGGCCCTAGTGACTCTGGTCCTCACCCAGGCATCATTGGGACCTGGATACTCGATTCCACACCTGGGCCTCACTTTGACCAGGGACCTCTGGTCCCATTCTCGGCCTCAAACTAAACTTTTTACTCTGGTTCCCCCTCTGGGCCTCACCCTTACCTGGTGACTCTGGTCACCCCTTGGGCTTCACTTGGGCCTGGTGAATCTGGTCCTTAGCTGGTCCGCACCTGGATCTGGTGACTGGTTGCCACCAGGGCCTCACGTGGACTTGGTGAATCCTGTTGCCACCTGCGCCTCTCCTGGATCTTCTGACTGTTGTCCCACCTGGACTTCACCAGGATCTGGTGGCTCTGCTTCACATATGGGGCTCTCCTAGACCTGGTTCCTATGATCTCCATCAGGCCTCACATGGAACACAATGACTCTGATCCATATTTGGGCCTCTCCTGGACCTGTTGACTCTGGTCCTTACCTGGGCATCATTGGGACCTGGATACTCTCATATACCTGGGCCTCACCTGGACCTGGTGACTGTGGTCCCACCTGAGCCTCACCTGGACGAGGTGACTCGTTCCCACAGGGACCTCACCTGGTGACTCAGGTCCTCATATGGGCATCATGGGACCTGGTTTCTCAGTTCCACATTGGGGCCGCACCTTGACCTAGTGATTCTCGTCCCGCTCTGGGCCTCACCCTGACGTGGTGACTCTGAACCCCACCTGGATATCACCAGAACCGGGTGACTCTGGTCCCCCTCTGGGACTCACCCGGAGCTGGGGACACTGGTCCTCAACTGGGCCTCCACAGGACCTGGTGAATCTACTCCTGACTTCGGCCTCGTCTGGACCTTGAGACTCTTTTCCCACCTGGCATCAATGGGACATGGTTACTCTGTTCCCCACCTGGGCCACACCTGGACATGATAACTTTGCTCCACACTTTGGCCTCAACTGGTCCTGATGATTCTGGTCTACCCAACTCGCCCTCAATCTGGACCTGATGACTGTGGTTCCCACCTGGGTCTCACCTGGACCTGGTGACACTCGTTCCCACATGAACCACACCTGGACCTGGTGGATGTGGTGTTCTTGTAGACTCACATTTACCTGGTGACTCCGGTCCCGACTAGGGCCTCACCTGGATCTGGTGACTCTGGCATGCAGGTTGGCCTCACCTGGACCTGGTGAGTGGGGTAGCCACCTGGGCCTAACCCTTACCTGGTGACTCAGGTCCCCACGTGGGCCTCACTTGGACCTGGTGAATCTGGTCCTTACCTTGTCCTCTCCCAGACCCAGGGACTCTGGTCACCACCTGGGCCTTACCTGGACCTGGTGAATCTGGTCCCCATCTGGGCCTCACCGAGTCCTGGTGACTTTGTTCCCCACCTGTACCTGATTGCTGTGGACTCTATCTAGGCCTCACCTGGAACTATTGACTCTGATCCTATCTGCGCGTCACCCAGATCTGGTGACTCTGGTCCTCACCTGGGCATCATTGGTACCTGGTGACTCTGTTCCAAACCTGAACCTCACCTGGACATGATGACTCTGGAACCTCTCTGGGCTTCACCCTGACCTGGTGTCTCTGGTCCCCATCTGGATGTCACCTGGACCAGGTGATTCTTGTATCCCTCTAGGCCACAACAAGATCTGGTGAATCTGGTCCTCAACTGGGCCTCACCTGTACCTTGCTAATATGCTCCATCTGGGCCTCATTTGGACCTGGTGACTCTGGTCCCTCCCTGGGCATCATCGGGACATGGTTCCACTGCATGGCCTGCAGGTTGGCCTCACGTGGACCTGGTAACTCTGGTCCCTACCTGGGCATCATCGGGACACGGTTCCTCTGCAAGGGCCGAATACTGGCCTGACCTAGACTTGGTGAGTGGGGTTGCTAACAGGGCCTCAACCATACCTGGTGACACAGGTCCCCACGTGGGCTTCTCTTGACCTGGTGAATCTGGTCCTTACCTGGTCCTCCCCCGGAACTGGTAACTCAGGTCACCACCTGGGAATCACCTGGACCTGGTGAATCTGGTCCCCATCACGGCCTCACCTGGACGTGGTAACTCTTGTCACCACCGGGGACTCACCTGGATCTGCTTACTGTGTTCCACACCTGGGCCTCAAGTAGACTTGTTGACCATGGTCCCCAAGCCGGGCTCACATGGACCTGTAGCCTCTGAACCCCACCGGGGCCTCACGTGTACCTGGTAACTCTGGTCCTCACCTGGGCCTCATCTGGACCTAGTGACTCGGGTCCCCACCTGGGCTTCACCTGGATCTGGTGACTCTGGTCCCCACCTGGACTTCACCTGGGTCTGGTGACTCTGGTCCCCACCTGGTCCTCTCCTGGACTGGTGACTCTCGTTCCCACATGAACCACTCCTGGACCTGGTGACTGTCGTGTTCTTGTAGACTCATATTTACCTGGTGACTCCGGTCCCCCTAGGGCCTCACCTGGATCTGGTGACTCTGGTCCCCACCTGGACCATTCCTGGACCTGGTGACTCTCTTTCCTAAATGGACGTCACCTGGATCTGGTGACTCTGGTCCTCGGTTTCGCCTCATCTAGTCCTGGTGTCTCTCGTCCCCACTTTGACCTAACTCAGAACTGCTGAATCTTACCCCACCTATGCCGCAACCAGACCTGGTGACTCTTGTGCCCAGCTATGCCTCAATTAGACCTGATGAATCTGATCCTCACGTAAGCCTCACATGGACCTGGGACTCAGCTGGATAGAGTGGCTCTGGTTCCCACAAGGGGCTCACCTGATACTGCTGACTGTGGTCTTATTCTATGCCTCACCAGGACCTAGTGATTCTGTGCCCCATCTGGGCCTGCAAGGCCCTAGTGACTCTGGTCCACACCCAGGCATCATTGGGACCTGGATACTCTATTCCACACCTGGGCCTCACTTTGACCAGGGACCTCTGGTCCCATTCTGGGCCTCAAGCTAAACTGGTTACTCTGGTTCCCCCTCTGGGCCTCACCCTTACCTGGTGACACTGGTCACCCCTTGGGCTTCATTGGGCCTGGTGAATCTGATCCTTAGCTGGTCCCCACCTGGATCAGGTCTCCAGCTGGGCCTCACGTGGACTTGGTGAATCTTGTTGCCACCTGCGCCTCACCTGGACCTTGTGACTGGGGTCCCATCTGTACCTTACCTGGATCTGGTGTCTCTGGTTCCCATATGGGGCTCTCCTGGACCTGGTCCCTGTGGTTTCCATCTGGCCTCACCTGGAACACAATGACTCTGATCCATATCTGGGCCTCTCCTGGACCTGTTGACTCTGGTCCTTACCTGGGCATCATTGGGAACTGGATACTCTCTTATATACCTGGGCCTCACCTGGACCTGGTGACTGTGGTCCCAACTGGGCCTCAGCCGGATGAGGTGACTGGTTCCCACAGGGACCTCAACTGGACCTGGTGACTCAGGTCCTCATATGTGCATCATGGGACCTGGTTTCTCAGTTCCACATAGGGGCCTCACCTGGACCTAGTGATTCTCGTCCCCCTCTGGGCCTCACACTAACGTGGTGACTCTGGTCTCCACCTGGATATCACCAGGAACGGGTGACTCTGGTCACCCTCTGGGACTCACCCGGAGCTGGAGACACTGGTCCTCAACTGGCCCCCACAGGACCTGGTGAATCTACTCCTCACTTAGGCCTCGTCTGGACCTCGTGACTCTTTTCCCACCTGGCATCAATGGGACATTTTTACTCTGATCCCCACCTGGGCCTCACCAGGACATGATAACTTTGCTCCACACTTTGGCCTCAACTTGTGGTGATGACTCTGGTCCCCCCACCTAGGCCTCAATCTAGACCTGGTGACTGTGGTTCCCACCTGGGTCTCACCTGGACCTGGAGACTCTCGTTCCCACATGAACCACACCTGGACCTGGTGACTGTGTTGTTCTGGTAGACTCACATTTACCTGGTGACTCCGGTCCCCACTAGGGCCTAACGTGGATCTGGTGACTCTGGCCTGCAGGTTGGCCCACCGGGACCTGGTGAGTGGAGTTGCCACCTGGGCCTCACACATACCTGGTGACTCAGGTCCCCACGTGGGCCTCTTTGTCCTGGTGAATCTGGTCCTTACCTGGTCCTCTCCCAGACCCGGGGACTCTGGTCACCACCTGGGCCTCACCTGGACCTGGTGAATCTGGTCCCATCTGGGCCTCACGCAGTCCTGTTGACTTTGTTCCCCACCTGGACCTGATTGCTGTGGACTCTTTCTTGGCCCCACCTGGAACTGGTGATTCTGATCCTATCTGCGCGTCACCCATACCTGGTGACTCTGGTCCTCTCCTGGGCATCATTGGTACCTGGTGACTGTTCCACACATGAGCCTCACCTGGACATGATGACTCTGGCACCTCTCTGGGCCTCACCCTGACCTGGTGACTCTGGTCCCCATCTGGATGTCACCTGGTCTAGGTGATTCTGATACCCCTCTAGGACTCAACCAGATCTGGTGACTCTGGTCCTCAACTGGACCTCAGCTGGACCTAGTGAATATGCTCCATCTGGGCCTAATTTGGACCTGGTGACTCTGGTGCCTACCTGTGCATCATCGGGACATGGTTCCACTGCATGGCCTGCAGGTTGGCCTTACCTGGACCTGGTAACTCTGTTCCCGACCTGGGCATCATCTGGACACTGTTCCTCTGCATGGCATGCAGGTTGGCCTCACCTGGACCTGGTGAGTGGGGTTGCCACCTGGGCCTCAAACATACCTGGTGACACAGGTCCCCACGTGGGCCTCACTTGGACCTGGTGAATCTGGTCCTTACCTGGTGCTCACCCGGAACTGGTAACTCTGGTCACCACCTGGGAATCACCTGGACCTGGGGAATCTGGTCCCCATCAGGGCCTCACCCAGTCCTGGTGTCTTTGTTCCCCAATTGGACCTGATTGCTGTGCACTCCTTCTTGGACGCATTGGAACTGATGACTCTGAACCTAACTGGGCCTCATCCAGATCTGCTGACTCTGGTCCTCACCTGTGGACCATTATGAACTGGATACTCTCTTCCACACCTGAGCCTCACCTGGACCTGATGACTCTGGATCCCCTCTGGGCCTCAGCCTGACATGGTGACTCTGGTCCCCATCTGGATGTCACCTAGACCAGGTGAATCTGGTACCCCTCTAGGCCTCAACTAGACCTGGTGACTCTGGTCCTCAACTGGCCCTCACCGGGACCTCGTGAATATGCTCCCCACCTGCGCCTCATCTGGACCTTGTGGCTCTGGTTCTACCTGGGCATCATCGAGACATGGTTACTCTATTCTCCACTGGGACTGTCCTGATCCTGGTAACTCTGGTCCTGACTTTGGCCTCTTCTGTACCAGGTGACTCTGGCTCCACCTCGGCCTCACCTGTAACTGGTGACTCTGATGCTAAGCATAGCCTCACCTGACCTGGTGACTGTGGTTCACATTGGGACCTCACCTGGACCCAATGCCTCTGGACCCACCTCGGCCTCACCAGGACCTGTTGTCTCTGGTACCCACCTGGGTAGCATCAGTATATGGTTACACTGTTCAATAACAGTGACCCAGCCGGACCTATTAACTCCGGTCTTCACCTGGGCAACACCTGGACATAGTGACACTTGTACCCACCTGGGTCTCACCTGGACATGGTGAGTCGGATCCCCACCTGGTCCTCACTTGTAACTGGTGATTCTCATTCCCACATGGACATCATGTGGACCTGGTGGCTGCGGTGTTTCTAGCTTCTCATGTACCTCGTGACTCTGGTCCCCACCAGGGCCTCACCGGGACCTGGTGAGTGTGGTTGCCAGCTGCACCTCACCTGGACCTGGTGATTCTGGTCTGCACCTGAGACTACCCTGGATCTGGTGACTGTGGTCCCCACCTGGGCTTCACCTGGATTTGGGGACTCCGGTCCCCTTCTGGGCCTCACCTGGCCATGTTGACCATGGTCCTCAACTGGGCAAAATTGGGACCCGGTGACTGTGTTCCACAACTGGACCTCACCTGGACCAGGTGACTTTTGTCTCCCTCTGGGTCACACTGTGCCCTAGTGACTGTGAACCCCACATTGGCCTGACTTGGACCTACTCACCCTGGTTGCCACCTGCGCCTGACCTCAAACTGTTGACTCTGGTTCTTTCAAGGGCCTCCCCTGTACCTGGTGATCCTGGTCCCCACCTGGGCCTCACCTGGACGTGGTGACTCTTGTCACCACCGGGGACTCACCTGGACCTGCTTACTGTGTTCCACACCTGGGCCTCAAGTAGAACTGTTGACCATGGTCCCCAACCGGCCTCACATGGACCTGTTGCCTCTGATACCCACCGGGGCCTCACCTGTACCTGGTATATCTGGTCCTCACCTGAGCCTCATCTGGACCTATTGAGTCTGGTCCCCACCTGGGCTTCACCTGGATCTGGTGACTCTGGTCCGCACCTGGACTTCACCTGGATATGGTGACTCTGGTCCCCACCTGGACCTCTCCTGGATCTGGTGACTCTCTTTCCAACATAGACCTCACCTGGATCTGGTGTCTCTGATCCTCATTTTGGCATCACCGGGACCTGGTGTCTCTCGTCCCCAATTTGACCTAACTCAGAACTGCTGAATCTTGCCCCACCTAGCCCGCACCCAGACCTGGTGACTCTTGTCCCCAGCTATGCCTCAATTCCACCTGATTAATCTGGTCTTCACGTGGGCCTCATATGGACCTGGGACTCAGCTGGAGAGAGTGGCTCTGGTTCCTACAAGGGGCTAACCTGATACTGTTGACTGTGGTCTTATTCTATGCCTCACCAGGACCTAGTGATTCTGTTCCTCATTTGGGCCTGCATGGCCCTAGTGAATCTGGTCCTCAATCAGGCATCATTGGACCTGGATACTCTATTCCACGTCTGGGCCTCAATCTGACCAGGGACCTCTGTTCCCATTCTGGGCCTCAAAATGAACTGGTTACTCTGGTTCCCCCTCTGGGCCTCACCCTTACCTGGTGACTCTAGTCACCCCTTGGGCTTCACTTGGGCGTGGTGAATCTGGCCCTTACCTGGTCCTCTCCCAGACCCGGGAACTCTGGTCAACACCTGGGCCTCACCTGGACCTGGTGAATCTGGTCCGGTCTGGGCCTTACCCAGTCCTGGTGACTTTGTTCCCCACCTGGACCTGATTGCTGTGGACTCTTTCTTGTCCTCACCTGCAACTGGAGACTCTGATCCTATCTGCGTGTCACACAGATCTGGTGGCTCTGGTCCTCACCTGGGCATCATTGGTACCTGGTGACTCTGTTCCACACCTGAACCTCACCTGGACATGATGACTCTGGATCCCCCCTGGGCCTCACCCTGACCTAGTGACTCTGATCCCCATCTGGATGTCACCTGGACCAGGTGATTCTGGTACCCCTCTAGGCCTCAACAAGTTCTGGTGACTCTGGTCCTCAACTGGGCCTCACCTGGACCTAGTGAATATGCTCCATCTGGGCCTCATTTGGACCTGGTGACTCTGGTCACTACCTGGGCAACATCGGGACATGATTCCACTGCATGGCCTGCAGGTTGGACTCACCTAGACCTGGTAACTCTGGACCCTCCCTGGGCATCATCGGGACACGGTTCTTCTGCATGGCCTGCACGTATGCCTCACCTGGCCCTGGTGAGTGGGTTTCCCACCTGGGCCTCACCCATACCTGGTGACACAGGTCCCGACGTGCGCCTCACTTGGACCTGGTGAATATTGTCCTTACCTCGTCCTCACCGGAACTAGTATCTATGGTCACCACTTGGGAATCACCTGGACCAGTGAATCTGGTCCCCATCTGGGCCTCACGCAGTCCTGGTGACTTTGTTCCCCACCTGGACCTGATTGCTGTGGACTCCTTCTTGGCCTCACCTGGAACTGGTGACTCTGATCCTAACTGGGCCTCACCCAGATCTGGTGACTCTGGTCCTCACCTAGGCATCATTGGTACCTGGTTACTCTGTTCCACACCTGAGCCTCACCTGCACATGATGACTCTGGAACCTCTCTGGGACTCACTCTGACCTGGAGACTCTGGTCCCCATCTCGAAGTCACCTGGACCAGGTGATACTGGTACCCCTCTAGGCCTCAACCAGATCTGGTTACTCTTGTCCTCAAATGGGCCTCACCTGGACCTATTGAATATGCTCCATCTGGGCCTCATTTGGACCTGGTGACTCTGGTCCCTACCTGGGCATCATCGGGACATGGTTCCACTGCATGGCCTGCAGGTTGGCCTCACCTGGACCTGGTAAATCTAGTCCCTACCTGGGCATCATCGGGACATGGTTCCTCTGCATGGCCTGTAGGTTGGCCTCACCTGGACCTGGGGAGAGGGGTTGCCCCCTGGGCCTCACACATGCATAGTGACATAGGTCCCCACGTTGGCCTCACTTGGACCTGGTGAATCTTGTCCTTTCCTGGTCCTCACCCAGAACTGGTAACTCTGATCACAACCTGGGAATCACCTGGACCTGGTGAATCTGTTCCCCATCTGGGCCTCACCCAGTCCTGCTTACTTTGTTCCCCACCTGGATCTGATTGCTGTGGACTCCTTCTTGGCCTCACCTGGAACTGGTGACTCTGATCCTAACTGGGCCTCACTCAGATCTGGTGACTCTGGTCCTCACCTGTGGACCATAATGACTTGGATACTCTGTTCCACACCTGAGCCTCACCTGGACATGATGACTCTGGGTCTACTCTGGGCCTCACCCTCATATGGTGACCCTGGTCCCATCTGGATGTCACTTACACCAGGTGAATCTGGTACTCCTCGAGGCCTCAACTATACCTGGTGACTCTGTTCCTCAACTGGGCCTCACCGGGACCTAGTGAATATGCTCCCCACCTGCGCCTCATCTGGACCTGGTGACTCTGGTTCTACCTGGGCATCATCGGGACATGGTTACTCTATTCCCCACTGGGACTGACCTGATCCTAGTAACTCTGGTCCTGACTTTGGCCTCTTCTGTACCAGGTGACTCTGGCTCCACATGGGCCTCACCTGTAACTGGTGTCTCTGATCCTAAGCATGGCCTCACCTGACCTGGAGACTGTGGTTCCCATCGGGAACTAAACTGGACCTCATTTCTCCGGTCCCACCTGGGCGTCACCTGGACCTGGTGTCTCTGGTACCCCCTTGGGTAGCATCAGCATATGGTTACACTGTTCACTAACAGTGACCCAGCCGGACCTATTAACTCTGGTCTTCACCTGGGCCACATCTGGACAAGGTGACACTGGTTCCCACCTCGGTCTCACCTGGACATGGTGAGTCGGATCCCCACCTGGTCCTTACCAGTAACTGGTGATTCTCGTTCCCACATGGACATCATGTGGACCTGGTGGCTGCAGTATTTCTAGCTTCTCATGTACTTCGTGACTCTGGTCCCCACCAGGAACTCACCGGGTCCTGGTGAGTGTGGTTGCCACCTGCACCTCACCTGGACCTGGTGATTCTGGTCTGCACCTGAGACTACCCTGGATCTGGTGACTGTGGTCCCCACCTGGGCTTCACCTGGATTTCGGGACTCCGGTCCCCATCTGGGCCTCACCTGGCCCTGTTGACCATGGTCCTCAACTGGGTAAATTGGGACCCGGTGACTTTGTTCCACAACTGGACCTCACCTGACCAGGTGACTCTGGTCCCCCTCTGGGTCTCACCGTGTCCTAGTGACTGTGAACCCCACTTTGACCTGACTAGGACCTGCTGACCCTGGTTGCCACCTGCGCCTGACCTCGAACTGTTGATCAGGTTCTTTCAAGGGCCTTTCCTGTAACTGTTGATTCTGGTCCCCACCTCGGCCTCACCTGGACGTGTTGACTCTTGTCACCACCGGGGACTCACCTCGACCTGCTTACTGTGTTCCACACCTTGGCCTCCAGTAGACCTGTTTACCATGGTCCCCAAGACGGCCTCACATGTACATGATGACTCTGGAACCTCTCTGGGCCTCACCCTGACCTGGTGACTCTGGTCTCCATCTGGATGTCACCTGTACCAGGTGATTCTGGTACCCCTCTGGGCCTCAACCAGATCTGGTGACTCTGGTCCTCAACTGGGACTCAACGAGACCTAGTGATTGTGCTCCATCTGGGCCTCATTTGGACCTGGTGACTTTGGTCCCTCCCTGGGCATCATCGGGACATGGTTACACTGCATGTCCTACAGGTTGGACTTAACAGGACCTGGTAACTCTGGTCCCTACATGGGCATCATCGGGACACGGTTCCTCTGCATGGCCCAAGGGTTGGCCTCACCTGGACCTGGTGATTGGGGTTTCCACCTGAGCCACCTAGGCCGCACCCAGATCTGGTGACTTATCTCCCCAGCTATTACTACCCTGTACCTGGTGACCCATGCACCCACGTGGGCATCACTTGGATCTGGCGAATCTGGTCCTTACCTGGTCCTCACCTGGAACTGGTAACTCTGGTCACCACCTGGGAATCACCTGGACCTGGTGACTCTCGTTCCCACATGAACCCAACCTGGATCTGGTGACTGTGGTGTTCTTGTAGACTCACATTTACCAGGTGACTCTGGTCCCCACTAGGGCCTCACCTGGATCTGGTGAATCTGGCCTGCAGCTTGGCCTCACCTGGACCTGTTGAGTGGGGTTGCCACATGGGCCTCACCCATTCCTTGTGACTCAGGTCCCCACCTGGGCCTCTTGGACCTGGTGAATCTGGTCCTTACCTGGTCCTCTCCCATACCCGGGGACTCTGGTCACCACCTGGGACTCACCTGGACCTGGTGAATCTGGTCCCCATCTGGGCCTCACCCAGTCCTGGTGACTTTGTTCCCCACCTGGACCTGATTGCTGTGGACTCTTTCTTAGCCTCACCTGGAACTGGTGACTCTGATCCTATCTGCGTGTCACCCATACCTGGTGACTCTGGTCCTCACCTGGGCATCATTGGTACTTGGTGACTCTGTTCCACGCCTGAGCCTAACCTGGACATGATGACTCTGGAACCACTCTGGGCCTCACCCTGACCTGGTGCCTCTGGTCCCCATTTGGATGTCACCTGGACCAGGTGATTCTGGTACCCCTCTAGGCCTCAACAAGTTCTGGTGACTCTGGTCCTCAACTGGGCCTCACCTGGACCTAGTGAATATGCTCCATCTGGGCCTCATTTGGACCTGGTGACTCTGCTCACTACCTGGGCAACATCGGGACATGATTCCACTGCATGGCCTGAAGGTTGGACTCACCTAGACCTGGTAACTCTGGACCCTCCCTGGGCATCATCGGGACACGGTTCTTCTGCATGGCCTGCACGTATGCCTCACCTGGCCCTGGTGAGTGGGTTTCCCACCTGGGCCTCACCGATACCTGGTGACACAGGTCCCGACGTAGGCCTCACTTGGACCTGGTGAATCTTGTCCTTACTTGGTCCTCACCGGAACTGGTAACTCTGGTCACCACTTGGGAATCACCTGGACCAGTGAATCTGGTCCCCATCTGGGCCACACCGAGTCCTGGTGACTTTGTTCCCCACCTGGACCTCATTGCTGTGGACTCTTTCTTGGCCTCACCTGGAACTGGTTACTCTGATCCTATCTGCGCGTCACCCAGATCTGGTGACTCTGGTCCTCACCTAGGCATCATTGGTACCTGGTGTCTCTGTTCCACACCTGAGCGTCACCTGGACATGATGACTCTGGATCCCCTCTGGGCCTCACCTTGACATGGTGACTCTGCTCCCCATCTGGATGTCACCTAGACCAGGTGAATCTGGTACCCCTCTAGGACTCAACTAGACCTTGTGACCCTTGTCCTCAACTGGGCCTCACCGGGACCTAGTGATTAGCTCCCCACCTGGGCCTCATCTGGAACTGGTGACTCTGGTTCTACCTGGGCATCATCGAGACATGGTTATTCTATTCCCCACTGGGACTGACCTGATACTGGTATCTCTGGTCTGACTTTGGCCTATTCTGTTCCAGGTGACTCTGGCTCCACCTGGGCCTCACCAGTAACTGGTGACTCTGATGCTAAGCATGGCCTCACCTGACCTGGTGACTGTGGTTCCCATCGGGACCTCACCTGGACCTCATGTCTCTGGTCCCAACTGGGCCTCACCAGGACATGGTGTCTGTGGTACCCACGTGGGGAGCATCAGGATATGGTTACACTGTTCACTAACAGTGACCCAGCCGGACCTATTAACTCTGGTCTTCACCTGGGCCACACCTGGACATGGTGACACTGGTTCACACCTGGGCCTCACCTGGACATGGTGAGTCGGATCCCCATCTGGTCCTCTCCTGTAACTGGAGATTCTCGTTTCCACATGGACATCATGTGGACCTGGTGGATGCAGTGTTTATAGCTTCTCAAGTACCTCATCACTCTGGTCCCCACCAGGGCCTCACAGGGACCTGGTGAGTGTGGTTGCCACCGGCAACTCACCTGGACCTGGTGATTCTGGTCTGCACCTGAGACTACCCTGGATCTGGTGACTGTGGTCCCCACCTGGGCTTCACCTGGATTTGGGGACTCCAGTCCCCATCTGGGCCTCACCTGGCCCTGTTGACCATGGTCATCAACTGCGCAAAATTGGGACCCGGTGACTGTGTTCCACAACTGGACCTCACCTGGACCAGGTGACTCTGGTCCCCCTCTGGGTCTCACCGTGCCCTAGTGACTGTGAACCCCACTTTGGCCTGCCTTGGACCTGCTCACCCTGGATGCCACCTGAGCCTGAACTCGAACTGTTGACTCTGGTTCTTTCAAGGGCCTCCCCTGGACCTGGTGATCCTGGTCCCCACCTGGGCCTCAACTAGACGTGGTGACTCTTGTAACCACCTGGGACTCACCTGGACCTGGTTACTGTGTTCCACACTTGGGCCTCAAGTAGACCTGTTGACCATGGTCCCCAAGCCGGCCTCACATGGACCTGTTGCCTCTGATCACCACCGGGGCCTCACGTGTACCTGGGAACTCTGGTCCTCACCTGGGTCTCATCTGGACCTAGTGACTCTGGTCCCCACCTGGGCTTCACCTGGTCCTGGTACACTGGTCCCCACCTGGACATCACATGGATCTGGTGACTCTGGTCCCTACCTGGACCTCACCTGGATCTGGTGACTCTGGTCCTCAGTTTGGCCTCACCTGGACCTGGTGTCTCTCGTCCCCACTTTGACCTAACTCAGAACTGCTGAATCTTGCCCCACCTAGGCCGCACCCATACCTGGTGACTCTTGTCCCCAGCTATGCCTCAATTCGACCTGATGAATCTGGTCCTCACGGGGGCCTCACATGGACCTGGGACTCAGCTGGATAGAGTGGCTCTTGTTCCCACAAGGGGCCCACCTGATACTGGTGACTGTGGTCTTATTCTATGCCTCACCAGGACCTAGTGATTCTGTTCCCCATCTGGGCCTGCATGGCCCTAGTGACTCTGGTCCTCACACAGGCATCATTGGGACCTGGATACTCTATTCCACACCTGGGCCTCACTCTCACCAGGGACCTCTGGTGGCATTCTGGGCCTCAAATTAAACTGGTTACTCTGGTCCCCCTCTGGGCCTCACCCTTACCTGGTGACTCTGGACACCCCTTGGGCTTCATTTGGGCCTGGTGAATCTGGTCCTTTGATTGTCCTCACTTGGATATTATGACTGGTCGCCACCTGGGCCTCACCTGAACTTGGTGAATCCTGTTGCCAACTGCGCCTCACCTGGACCTTGTGACAGTGGTCCAACCTGGACTTCACCTGGATCTGGTTGCTCTGGTTCCCAAATGGGGCTCTCCTGCACTTGGTTCCTGTGGTCTCCATCAGGCCTCACCTGGAACACAATGACTCTGATTCATATTTGTGCCTCTCCTGGACCTGTTGACTCTGGTCCTTACCTGGGCATCACTGGGGCCTGGATACTCTCTTATATACCTGGTCCTCACCTGGACCTGGTGACTGTGGTCCCACCTGGACCTCACCGGGACGAGGTGACTGGTTCCCACAGGGCCCTCACCTGGACCTCGTGACTCAGGTCCTCATATGGGCATCATGGGACCTGGTTTCTCAGTTCCACATCGGGGCCTCAAGTGGACCTAGTGATTCTGGTCCCCCTCTGGGCCTGACCCTGACGTGGTGACTCTTGTCCCAACCTGGATATCGCCAGAACCTGGTGACTGTGGTCCCCCTCTGGGACTCACCCGGAGATGGGGCACTGGTCCTCAACTGGGCCTCAACAGGACCTGGTGAATCTACTCCTCCCTTAGGCCTCGTCTGGACCTTGTGACTCTTTTCCCACCTGGCATCAATGGGACTTGGTTACTCTGTTCCCCACCTGGGCCTCACCTCCACATGATAACTTTGCTCCACACTTTGGCCTCAACTGGTCCTGATGACTCTGTTCCCCCCACCTAGGCCTCAGTCTGGACCTGGTGACTGTGGTGCCCACCTGGGTCTCACATGTACCTGGTGATTCTCATTCCCACATGAACCACACTTGGACCTGGTGACTGTGGTGTTCTTGTAGACTCACATTTACCTGGTGACACTGGTCCCCACAAGGGCCTCACCTGGATCTGGTGAGTCTGGCCTTCCGGTTGGCATCACCTTGACCTGGTGAGTGGGGTTGCCACCTGGGCCTCACACATAGCTGGTGACTCAATTCCCCTCGTGGGCCTCTTGGACCTGGTGAATCTGGTCCTTACCTGGTCCTGTCCCAGACCCGGGGACTCTGTTCACCACCTGGACCTCACCTGGACCTGGTGAATCTGGTCCCCATCTGGGCCTCACCCAGTCCTGGTGACTTTGTTCCCCACCTGGACCTGATTGCTGTGGACTCTTTCTTGGCCTCACCTGGAACTGGTGACTCTGATCCTATCTGCGCGTCACCCAGATCTGGTGACTCTGGGCCTCACCTGGGCATCATTGGTACCTGGTGACTCTGTTCCACGCCTGAGCCTAACCTGGACATGATGACTCTGGAACCACTCTGGGCCTCTCCCTGACCTGATGCTTCTGGTCCCCATCTGGATGTCACCTGGACGAGGTGATTCTGGTACCCCTCTAAGCCTCAACCACATCTGGTGACAGTGGTCCTCAACTGGGCCTCACTGGACCTATTGAATATGCTCCATCTGGGCCTCATTTGGACCTGGTGACTCTGGTCCCTATCTGGGCATCATCGGGACATGGTTCCACTGCATGGCCTGCATATTGGCCTCACCTGGACCTGGTAACTCTAGTCCCTACCTGGGCATCACTGGGACATGGTTCCTCTGCATGGCCGGCAGTTTGGCCTCACCAGGACCTGGTGAGTGGGGTTGCCACCTGGGCCTCACCCATACCTGGTGACTCAGGTCCCCACGTGGGCCTCTTGGACCTGGTGAATCTGGTCCTTACCTGGTCCTCTCCCATACCCGGGGACTCTGGTCACCACCTGGGCCTCACATGGACCTGGTGAATCTGGTCCCCATCTGGGCCTCACCCACTCCTCGTGACTTTGTTCCCCACCTGGACCTGATTGCTGTGGACTCCTTCTTGGCCTCACCTGGAACTGGTGACTCTGATCCTAACTGGGCCTCACCCAGATCTGGTGACTGTGGTCCTCACCTGTGGACCATTATGACCTGGATCTCTGTTCCACACCTGAGCCTCACCTGGACATGATGACTCTGGATCCCCTCTGGGCCTCACCCTGACATGGTGACTCTGCTCCCCATCTGGATGTCACCTAGACCAGGTGAATCTGGTACCCCTCTAGGCCTCAACTAGACCTGGGGATTCTGGTCCTCAAGTGCGCCTCACCGAGACCTCGTGAATATGCTCCCCACCTGCTCCTCATCTGTACCTGGTGACTCTGGTTCTACCTGCGCATCATCGGGACATAGTTACTCTATTCCCCACTGGGACTGACCTGATCCTGGTAACTCTGGTCCTGACTTTGGCCTCTTTTGTACCAGGTGACTCTGGCTCCACCTGGGCCTCACCAGTAACTGGTGACTCTGAATCTAAGCATGGCCTCACCAGACCTGGTGACTGTGGTTCCCATCGGGACCTCACCTGGACCTCATATCTCTGGTCCCACCTGGGCCTCACCAGGACCTGGTGTCTCTGGTACCCACCAGGGTAGCATCAGGATATGGTTACACTGTTCACTAACAGTGACCCAGCCGGACCTATTAACTCTGGTCTTCACCTGGGCCACACCTGGACATGGTGACACTCGTTCCCACCTGGGTCTCACCTGGACATGGTGAGTCGGATCCCCACCTGGTCCTCACCTGTAACTGGTGATTCTCGTTCCCGCATGGACATCCTGTGGACCTAGTGGCTGCAGTGTTTCTAGCTTCTCATGTACCTCGTGACTCTGGTCCCCACCAGGGCCTCACCGGGACCTGGTGAGTGTGGTTGCCACCTGCACCTCACCTGGACTTGGTGATTCTGGTCTGCACCTGAGACTACCCTGGATCTGGTGACTCTGGTCCCCACCTGGTCTTTACCTCTATTTGGGGAGTCCGGTCCCCATCTGGGCCTCACCTGGCCCTGTTGACCATTGTCCTCAACTGGGCAAAATTGGGGCCCGGTGACTGTGTTCCACAACTGGACCTCACCTGGACCAGGTGACTCTGGTCCCCCTCTGGGTCTCACCGTGCCCTAATGACTGTGAACCCCACTTTGGCCTGACTTGGACCTGCTGACGCTGTTTGCCACCTGCGCCTGACCTCGAATTGTTGACTCTGGTTCTTTCAAGGGCCTCCACTGTACCTCGTGATTGTGGTCCCCACCTGGACCAAACCAGGATGTGGTGACACTTGTCACCACCGGGGAATCTCTGGACCTACTTACTGTTTTCCACACCTGGGTCTCAAGTAGACCTGTTGACCATGGTCCCTAAGCAGGCCTCCCATGGACCTGTTGCCTCTGATCCCCTCCGGGGCTACACGTGTACCTGGTAAATCTGGTCCTCATCTGGGCCTCATCTGGACCTAGCTACTCCGGTCCCCACCTGGGCTTCACCTGGATCTGGTGACTCTGGTCCCCACCTGGACTTCACCTGGATCTGGGGACTCTGGTCCACACCTGGACCTGACCTGCATCTGGTGACTCTGGTCCTCAGTTTGGCCTCACCTGGACCTGTTGTCTCTCGTCCCCAGTTTGACCTAACTCAGAACTGCTGAATCTTGCCCCACCTAGCCCGCACCCAGACCTGGTGACTCTTGTCCCCAGCTATGCCTCAATACGACCTGATGAATCTGGTCCTCACGTGGGCCTCACATGGACCTGGGACTCAGCTGGATAGTGTTGCTCTGGTTCCCACAATGGGCTCACCTGATACTGCTGACTGTGGTCTTATTCTATGCCTCACCAGGACCTAGTGATTCTGTTCCCCCTGGTCCTGCATGGCCCTAGTGACTCTGGTCCTCACCCAGGCATCATTGGGACCTGGATACTCTATTCCACACCTGGGTCTCACTTTGACCAGGGACCTCTGGTCCCATTCTGGGCCTCAAACTAAACTGGTTACTCTGGTTCCCCCTCTGGGCCTCACCATTACTTGGTGACTCTGGTCACACCTTGGGCTTCATTTCGGCCTGGTGAATCTGGTCCTTAGGTTGTCCGAACCTGGATCTGGTGACTTGTCGCCACCTGGGCCTCTCCTGGACTTGTTGAATCCTGTTGCCACCTGCGCGTCACCGGGACCTTGTATCTGTGGTCCCACCTGGACCTCACCTGGATCTGGTGGCTCTGGTTCCCATATGGGGCTCTCCTGGACCTGGTTTCTGTGGTCTCCATCTGGCGTCACCTGGAACACAATGACTCTGTTCCATATTTGGGCCTCTCCTGGACCTGTTGACTCTGGTACTTACCTGGGCATCATTGGGACCTGGGTACACTCTTATATACCTGGGCCTCACCTGGCCCTGGTGACTGTGGTCCCCACCTGGTTCACACCTTGACCTGGTGACTGTGGTCCCCTTCTGGGTCTCACCTGGACCTGGTGGTCTCGTTCCTACATGAACCACGCCTGGACCTGGTGACTCTGGCGTTCTTGTAGACTCACTTTTACCTGGTGAATCCGGTCCCCACTAGGGACTCACGTGGATCTGGTGACTCTGGCCTGCAGGTTGGTCTCACCAGGACCTGGTGAGTGGGGTTGCCACCTGGGCCTCACCCATACCTGGTGACTCAAGTCCCTACGTGGGCCTCTTGGACCTGGTGAATCTTGTCCTTACCCGGTCCTCTCCTAGACCCGGGGACTCTTGTCACCACCTGGGCCTCACCTGGACCTGGTGAATCTGGTCCCCATCTGGGCCTAACCCAGTCCTGGTGACTCTGTTCCCCACCTGGACCTGATTGCTGTGCCCTTTCTTGGCCTCACCTGGACTGGTGAGTCTGATCCTATCTGTGCGTCACCGAGACCGGGTGACTCTTGTCCTCACCTGGGCATCATTGCTACCTGGTGACACTGTACCACACCTGAGCATACCTGGAAATGTTGACTCTGGAACCGCTCTGGGCCTCACCCTGACCTAGTGACTCTGGTCCTTATCTGGATGTCACATGGACAAGGTGATTCTGGTACCCCCTAGGCCTCAAACAGAACTGGTGACTCTGTTCTTCAAAGGGGAATCACCTGTACCTAGTGAATATGCTCCATCTGAGCCTCATTTGGACCTGGTGACTCTGGTCCATACCTGGGCATCATCGGGATATGGTTCCACTGCATGGCCTGCAGGTTGGCCTCACCTGGACCTGGTAAGTCTCGTCTCTACCTGGGCATCATCTGGATATGGTTCCACTGCATGGCATGCAGGTTGGCCTCACCTGGACCTGGTAAGTTTTCTCCCTACCTGGGCATCATCGGGATATGTTTCCACTGCATGGCCTGCAGGTTGGCCTCACCTGGACCTGGTGAGTGTTATTGCCACCTGGGCCACACACATACCTGGTGACTGAGGTCCCCACGTGGGCCTCTTGGACCTGGTGAATCTGGTCCTTACCTGGTCCTTTCCAAGAACGGGGACTCTGGTCACCACCTGTGCCTCACCTGGACCTGGTGAATCTGGTACCCCTCTAGGCCTCAACAAGATCTGGTGACTCTGATCCTATCTGCGCGTCACCCAGACCTGGTGACTCTGTTCCTCACCTGGGCATCATTGGGACCTGGTGACTCTGTTCCACACCTGAGCCTCACCTGGACATGATGACTCTGGAACCTCTCTGGTCCTCTCCCTGACCTAATGACTCTGGTCCCCATCAGGATGTCACCTGGACCAGGTGATTCTGGTACCCTTCGAGGCGTCAACCAGATCTGGTGACTCTGGTCCTCAACTGGGCCTCACTTGGACCTAGTGAATATGCACCATCTGGGCCTCTTTTGGACCTGGTGACTCTGGTCCCTACCTGGGCATCATCGGGACATGGTTCCACTGCATGGCCTGCAGGTTGGCCTCACTTGGACCTGGTAAGTCTGGTCCCTACATGGTCAGCATCGGGACATGGTTCCTCTGCATGGCCTGCAGGTTGGCCTCACCTTGACCTGTTCAGTGGGGTTGCCACCTGGGCCTCACCCATGCCTGGTGACACAGGTCCCCACGTGGGCCTCACTTGGACCTGGTGAATCTTGTCCTTACCTGGTCCTCACCCGGAACTGGTAAGTCTGGTCACCACCTGGATATCACCTGGACCTTGTGTATCTGGTCCCCATCTAGGCCTCACCCAGTCCTGGTGACTTTGTTCCCCACCTGGACCTGATTTCTGTGGACTCCTTCTTGGCCTCACCTGGAACTGGTGACTCTGGTCCCCACCTGGACCTCTCCCGGACCTGGTGACTTTCTTTCAAACATGGACCTCACATGGATCTGGTGACTCTGGTACTCAGTTTGGCCTCACCTGGAACTGGCGTCTCTCGTCCCCACTTTGACCTAACTCAGAACTGCTGAATCTAGCCCAACTTAGGCTGCACCCAGACCTGGTGACTCTTGTCCCCAGCTATGCCTCAATTCGACCTAATGAATCTGGTCCTCATGGGAGCCTCACCTGAACCTGGGACTCAGCTGGATAGAGTGGCTCTGGTTCCCGCAAGGGGCTCAGCTGATACTGCTGACTGTGGTCTTATTATATGCTTCACCAGGACGTAGTGATTCTGTACCCAATCTGGGCCTGCATGGTCCCAGTGACTCTGGTCCTCACCCAGGCATCATTGGGTGATGGACCCAATGATCCTCACCCTGGATACTCTATTCCACACCTGGGCCTCACTCTGACCAGGGACCTCTGGTCCCATTCTGGGCCTCAAACTAAACTGGTTACTCTGGTTCCCCCCTCTGGGTCTAACCCTTACCTGGTGACTCTGGTCACCCTTTGGGCTTCACTTCGGCCTGGTGAATCTGGTCCTTAGCTGGTCCGCGCCTGGATGTGGTGACTGGTCGCCACCTGGGCCTCACCTGGACTTGGTGAATCCAGTTGCCACCTGCGCCTCACCTGGACCTTGTGACTGTGGTCCCACCTGGACCTCACCTGGATCTCGTGGCTCTGGTTCCCATATGGGGCTCTCCTGGACCTGGTTCCTGTGGTCTCCATCTGCCTCACCTGGAACACAATGACTCTGTTCCGTATTTGGGCCTCTCCTGGACCTGTTGACTCCGGTCCTTACCTGGGCATCATTGGGACCTCGATACTCACTTATATACCTGGGCCTCACCTGGACTTGGTGACTGTGGTCCCACCTGGGCCTCACCTGGACGAGGTGACTTTTTCCCACAGGGACCCCACCTGGACCTGGTGACTCAGGTCCTCATATGGGCATCATGGGACCTGGTTTCTCAGTTCCACATCGGGCCTCACCTGGAGCCTGTGATTCTCGTCCCCCTCTGGGCCTCATCCTGACGTGGTGACTCTGGTCCCCACCTATATATCACCAGTACCGGGGGACTCTGTTCCCCCTCTGAGACTCACCGGAGCTGTGGACACTGGTCCTAAACTGGGCATCAACAGGACCTGATGAATCTACGATTCACATAGTCCTCGTCTGGACCTTGTGACTCTTTTCCCACCTGGCATCAATGGGACATGGTTACTCTGTTCCCCACCTGGGCCTCACCTGGACATGATAACTTTGCTCCACACTTTGGCCTCACCTGGTCCTGATGACTCTGGTCCCCTCACCTAGGCCTCAATCTGGACCTGGTGACTGTGGTCCCCACCTGGGTCTCACCTGGACCTGTTGACTCTTGTTCCCACATGAACCACACCTGGACCTGGTGACTGTGGTGTTCTTGTAGACTCACATTTACCTGGTGACTCCGGTCCCCACTAGAGCCTCACCTGGATCTGGTGACTCTGGCCTGCAGGTTGGCCTCACCTGGACCTGGTGAGTGGGGTTGCCACCTGGGTGTCACCCATACCTTGTGACTCAGGTCCCCACGTGGGCCTCTTGGACCTGGTGAATCTGGCCCTTACATGGTCCTCTCCCAGACCTGGGACTCTGGTCACCACCTGGGCCTCAACTGGACCTGGTGAATCTGGTAATTCTGGTCACCACCTTGGAATCCCCTGGACCTGGAGAATATGGTCGCCATCTGGGCCTCACCTCACCCAGTCCTGGTGATTTGTTCCCCACCTGGACCTGATTGCTGTGGACTCCTTTTGGGCCTCACCTGGAACTGGTGACTCTGATCCTAACTGGGCCTCACCCAGATCTGGTGACTCTGGTCCTCACCTGTGGACCACTATGACCTGGATACTCTGTTCCACACCTGAGCCTCACCTGGACATGATGACTCTGGATCCTCTCTGGGCCTCACTCTGACATGGTGACTCTGGTCCCCATCTGGATGTCACCTAGACCAGGTGAATCTGGGACCCCTGTCGGCCTCAACCAGACCTGGTGACTCTGGTCCTCAACTGGGCCTCACCTGGACCTAGTGAACATGCTCCCCACCTGCGCCTCATCTGGACGTGGTGACTCGGGTTCTACCTGGGCATCATCGGGACATGGTTACTCTATTCCCCAATGGGACTGACCTGATCCTAGTAACTCTGGTACTGACTTTGGCCTCTTCTGTACCAGGTGATTCTGGCTCCACCTGGGCCTCACCTGTAACTGGTAACTCTGATCCTAAGCATGGCCTCACCTGACCTGGTGACTGTGGTTCCCATCGGGATCTTACCTGGACCTCATGTCTCTGGTCCCACCTGGGCCTCGCCAGGACCTGGTGTCTCCGGTACCCACCTGGGTAGCATCAGGATATGGTTACACTGTTCACTAACAGTGACCCAGCCGGACCTATTAACTCTGGTCTTCACCTGGGCCACACCTGGACACGGTGACACTGGATCCCACCTGGGTCTCAACTTGACATGGTGAGTCGGATCCCCACCTGGTCTTCACGTGTAACTGCTGATTCTCCGGCTCACATGGACATCATGTGGACCTGGTGGCTGCAGTGTTTCTAGCTTCTCATGTACCTCGTGACTCTGGTCCCCGCCAGGGTCCTCACTGGGTCTTGGGGAATGTGGTTGCCACCTGCACCTCACTTGGACCTGGTGATTATGGTCTGCACCTGAGACTACCCTGGATCTGGTGACTGTGGTCCCCACCTGGGCTTCACCTGGATATTTGGACTCCGGTCCCCATCTGGGCCTCACCTGGCCCTGTTGACCATGGTCCTCAACTGGGCAATATTGGGACCCGGTGACTGTGTTCCAAAACTGGACCTCAACTGGACCAGGTGACTCTGGTCCCCCTCTGGGTCTCACCGTGCCTAGTGACTGTGAACCCCACTTTGGCCTGACTTGGACCTGCTGACCCTGGTTGCCACCTGCGCCTAACCTCGAACTGTTGACTCTGGTTCTTTCAAGGGCCTCCCCTGTACCTGGTGATCCTGGTCCCCACCTGGGCCTCACGTGTACCTGGTAACTCCTGTCCTCACCTGGGCCTCATCTGGTCCTAGAGACTCTGGTCTCCACCTGGGCTTCACCTGGATCTGGTGACTCAGGTCCCCACCTGGACTTACCTGGATCCGTTGACTCTGGTTCCCACCTGGACCTCTCACTAGAACTGGTGACTCTGGTCCCCAACTGGATGTCAGGTGGACCAGGTGATTCTGGTACCCCTCTAGGACTCAACCAGATCTGGTGACTGTGATTGTCAACTGGGCCTCACCTGGACCTAGTGAATATGCTCCATCTGGGCCTCATTTGGACCTAGTGACTCTGGGCCCTACCTGGGCATCATCCCGATATGGTTCCACTTCTTGGCCTGCAGGTTGGCCTTACCTGGACCTGGTATCTTGGTCCCTACCTGGGCATCATCGGGACATTGTTCCTCTGCATGGCCTGCAGGTTGGACTCAGCTGGACATGGTGAGTGGGGTGGCCACCTGGGCCTCACCCATACATGGTGACTCAGGTTCCCACGTGGGCCTCTTGGACCTGGTGAATCTGGTCCTTACCTGGTCCTCTCCCAGAACGGGGAATCAGGTCCCCACCTGGGCCTCACATGGACCTGGTGAATCAGGTACCCCTCTAGGCCTCACCCAGTCCTGGTGACTTTGTTCCCCCCTGGACCTGATTGCTGTGGACACCTTCTTGGCCTCACCTGGAACTGGTGACTCTGAACATCACTGGGCCTCACACAGATCTGGTGACTCTGGTCCTCACCTGTGGATTGTTATGACCTGGATACTCTGTTCCACAACTGAGCCTCTCCTGGACATGTTGAGTCTGGATCCCCTCTGGGCCTCAACCTGACATGGTGACTCTGGTCCCCTTCTGGGCCTCACCCAGTCCTGGTGATTTCCTTCCCCATCTGGACCTGATTGCTGTGGACTACTTCTTTGCTTCACCTGGAACTGGTGACTCTGCTCCTACCTGGGCCTCACCCAGTTCTGTTGACTCTGGTCCTCACCTGTGGACCATTATGACCTGAATAGTCTGTTCCACTCCTGAGCCTCTCTTGGACATGATGACTCTGGATCCCCTCTGGGCCTTACCCTGACATGGTGACTCTGGTCCCCCTCTGGGTCTCACCGTGCCCTAATGACTGTGAACCCCACTTTGGACTGACTTGGACCTGCTGACCCTGGTTGCCACCTGCGCTTGACTTCGACCTGTTGACTCTGGTTCTTTCTTTTTTCTTTTTTTTTTTAAATTATTTTTTATTATTGGTGTTCTATTTACTAACATACAGAATAACCCCCAGTGCCCGTCACCCATTCACTCCCACCCCCCGCCCTCCTCCCCTTCTACCACCCCTAGTTCGTTTCCCAGAGTTAACAGTCTTTACGGTCTGTCTCCCTTTCTGATATTTCCGACACATTTCTTCTCCCTTCCCTTATATTCCCTTTCACTATTATTTATATTCCCCAAATGAATGAGAACATATAATGTTTGTCTTTCTCCGACTGGCTTACTTCACTCAGCATAATACCCTCCAGTTCCATCCATGTTGAAGCAAATGGTGGATATTTGTCATTTCTAATAGCTGAGTAATATTCCATTGTATACATAAACCACATCTTCTTTACCCATTCATCTTTCGTTGGACACCGAGGCTCCTTCCACATTTTGGCTATCGTGGCCATTGCTGCTATAAACATCCGGGTGCAGGTGTCCCGGCGTTTCATTGCATTTGTCTCTTTGGGGAAAATCCCCAACAGTGCAATTGCTGGGTCGTAGGGCAGGTATATTTTTAACTGTTTGAGGAACCTCCACACCGTTTTCCAGAGTGGCTGCACCAGTTCACATTCCCACCAACAGTGTATGAGGATTCCCTTTTCTCCGCATCCTCTCCAACATTGGTTGTTTCCTGTCTTGTTAATTTTCCCCATTCTCACTGGTGTGAGGTGGTATCTCATTGTGGTTTTGATTTGTATTTCCCTGATGGCAAGTGATGCAGAGCATTTTCTCATGTGCATGTTGGCCATGTCTATGTCTTCCTCTGTGAGATTTCTGTTCATGTCTTTTGCCCATTTCATGATTGGATTGTTTGTTTCTTTGGTGTTGAGTTTGATAAGTTCTTTATAGATCTTGGAAACTAGTCCTTTATCTGATATGTCATTTGCAAATATCTTCCCAAATTCTGTAGGTTGTCTTTGAGTTTTGTTGACTGTATCCTTTGCTGTGCAAAAGCTTATTATCTTGATGAAGTCCCAATAGTTCATTTTTGCTTTTGTTTTTTTTGCCTTCGTGGATGTATCTTGCAAGAAGTTACTATGGCCGAGTTCAAAAAGGGTGTTGCCTGTGTTCTTCTCTAGGATTTTGATGGAATCTTGTCTCACATTTAGATCTTTCATCCATTTTGAGTTTATCTTTGTGTATGGTGAAAGAGAGTGGTCTAGTTTCATTCTTCTGCATGTGGATGTCCAATTTTCCCAGCACCATTTATTGAAGAGACTGTCTTTCTTCCAATGGATAGTCTTTCTTCCTTTATCGAATATTAGTTGCCCATAAAGTTCAGGGTCCACTTCTGGATTCTCTATTCTGTTTCACTGATCTATGTGTCAGTTTTTGTGCCAGTAGACTCTAGTTCTTTCAACGGCCTCAACTGTACCTGGTGATCCTGGTCCCCACCTGGGACTCACCTGGACGTGGTGACTCTTTTCACCACCGGGGACTCATCTGGACCTGCTTACTGTGTTACACACCAGGGCCTCAAGTAGACCTGTTGACCATGGTCCCCAAGCCGGCCTCACATGGACCTGTTGCCTCTGATCCCCACCGGGGCCTCACGTGTACCTGGTAACTCTGGTCCTCACCTGGGCCTCATCGGGACCTAGTGACTCTGGTCCCCACCTGGGCTTCACGTGGATCTGGTGAATCTGGTCCCCACCTGGACCTCTCCCGGACCTGGTGACTCTCTTTCCAACATGGACCTCACACGGATCTGGTGACTCTGGTCCTCAGTTTGGCCTCACCTGGACCTGGCGTCTCTCGTCCCCACTTTGACCTAACTCAGAACTGCTGAATCTTGCCCCACCTAGCCCGCACCCAGACCTGGTGACTCTTGTCCCCAGCTATGCCTCAATTCGACCTAATGAATCTAGTCCTCACGTGAGCCTCACATGGACCTGGGTCTCAGCTGGATAGAGTGGCTCTGGTTCACGCAAGGGGATCAAATGATACTGCTGACTGTGGTCTTATTCTATGCCTCACCAGGACCTAGTGATTTGTCCCCATCTGGGCCTGCATGGCCCTAGTGACTCTGGTCTTCACCCAGGCATCATTGGGACCTGGATACACTATTCCACACCTGGGCCTCACTCTGACAAGGGAGCTCTGGACCCATTCTGGGCCTCAAACTAAACTGGTTACTCTGGTTCCCCCTCTGGGACTCACCCTTACCTGGTGACTCTGGTCACCCCATGGGCTTCATTTGGGCCTGGTGAATCTGGTCCTTAGCTTGTCCTCACTTGGATCTGGTGACTGGTCGACAGCTGGGCCTCACTTGGACTTGGTGAATCCTGTTGCCACCTGCGCCTCACCTGGACCTTGTGACTGTGGTCCCACCTGGACCTCACCTGGATCTGGTGGCTCTGGTTCCCATATGGGGCTCTCCTGGTCCGTGTTCCTGTGGTATCCATCTGGCCTCACCTGGAACACAATGACTCTGATCCATATCTGGGCCTCTCCTGGACTGTTAACTCTGGTCGTTACCTGGGCATCATTGGGACCTGGGTACTCTATTATATACCTGGGCCTCACTTGGACTTGGTGACTGTGGTCCCACCTGGGCCACACCTGGACGAGGTGACTGGTTTCCACAGGGACCTCACCTGGACCTGGTGACTCAGGTCCTCATATGGGCATTATGGGACCTGGTTTCTCAGTTCCACATCGGGGCCTCCCCTGGACCTAGTGATTCTCGTCCCCCTCTGGGCCTCACCCTGACGTGGTGACTCTGGTCCCCACGTGGATATCACCAGAACCGGGTGACTCTGGTCCCTCACTGGGACTCACCCGGAGCTTGGGACACTATTCCTCAACTGGGCCTCAAAAGGACCTGGTGAATCTACTCCTCCCTTAGGCCTCGTCTGGACCTTGTGACTCTTTTCCCACCTGGCATCAATGGGACATGGTTACTCTGTTCCCCACCTGGGCCTCACCTCCACATGATAACTTTGCTCCAAACCTTGGCCTCAACTGGTCCTGATGACTCTGTTCCCCCCACCTAGGCCTCAATCTGGACCTGGTGACTGTGGTGCCCACCTGGGTCTCACCTGGACCTGGTGATTCTCGTTCCGACATGAACCACACCTGGACCTGGTGACTGTGGTGTTCTTGTAGACTCACATTTACCTGGTGACTCCGGTCCCCACTAGAGCCTCACCTGGATCTGGTGACTCTGGCCTGCCTGTTGGCCTCAACTTGACCTGGTGAGTGGGGTTGCCACCTGGGCCTCACACATAGGTGGTGACTCAATTCCCCTCGTGGGCCTCTTGGACCTGGTGAATCTGGTCCTTACCTGGTCCTGTCCCAGACCCGGGGACTCTGGTCACCACCTGGGCCTCACCTTGACCTGGTGAATCTGGTCCCCATCTGGGCCTCACCCAGTCCTGGTGACTTTGTTCCCCACATGGACCTGATTGCTGTGGACTCTTTCTTGGCCTCACCTGGAACTGGTGACTCTGATCCTATCTGTGCGTCACCCAGATCTGGTGACTCTGGGCCTCACCTGGGCATCATTGGTACCTGGTGACTCTGTTCCACGCTTGAGCCTAACCTAACATGATGACTCTGGAACCACTCTGGGCCTCTCCCTGACCTGATGCCTCTGGTCCCCATCTGGATGTCACCTGGACGAGGTGATTCTGGTACCCCTCTAAGCCTCAACCAGATCTGGTGACAGTGGTCCTCAGCTGGGCCTCACTGGACACTGTGAATATGCTCCATCTGGGCCTCATTTGGACCTGGTGACTCTGGTCCCTACCTGGGCAACATCGGGACATGGTTCCACTGCATGGCCTGCATATTGGCCTCACCTGGACCTGGTAACTCTAGTCCCTACCTGGGCATCATCGGGACATGGTTCCTCTGCATGGCCTGCAGTTAGGCCACACTTGGACCTGGGGAGTGGGGTTCCCACCTGGGACTCACCCATGCTTGGTGACACAGGTACCCACGTGGGCCTCACTTGGACCTGGTGAATCTGGTCCTTACCTGGTCCTCACCCGGAACTGGTAACTCTGGTCACAACCTGGGAATCACCTGGACCTGGTGAATCTGGTCCCAATATGGGCCTCACCCAGTCCTCGTGACTTTGTTCCCCACCTGGACCTGATTGCTGTGGACTCCTTCTTGGCCTCACCTGGAACTGGTGACCCTGATCCTATCTGGGCCTCACCCAGATCTGGTGACTCTGGTCCTCACCTGTGGATCATTATGACCTGGATCTCTGTTCCACACCTGAGCCTCACCTGGACATGATGACTCTGGATCCCCTATGGCCTCACCTTGACATGGTGACTCTGCTCCCCATCTGGATGTCACCTAGACCAGGTGAATCTGGTACCCCTCTAGGCCTCAACTAGACCTGGGGATTCTGGTCCTCAAGTGCGCCTCACCGAGACCTAGAGGATATGCTCCCCACCTGCTCCTCATCTGGACCTGGTGACTCTGGTTCTACCTGCGTATCATCGGGACATGGTTACTCTATTCCCCACTGGGACTGACCTGATCCTGGTAACTCTGGTCCTGACTTTGGCCTCTTCAGTACCAGGTGACTCTGGCTCCACCTGGGCCTCACCAGTAACTGGTGACTCTGATCCTAAGCATGGCCTCACCAGACCTGGTGACTGTGGTTCCCATCGGGACCTCACCTGGACCTCATATCTCAGGTCCCACCTGAGCCTCACCAGGACCTGGTGTCTCTTGTACGCACCAGGGTAGTATCAGGATATGGTTACACTGTTCACTAACAGTGACCCAGCCGGACCTATTAACTCCGGTCTTCACCTGGGCCACACCTGGACATGGTGACACTTGTTCCCACCTGGGTCTCACCTGGACATGGTGAGTCGGATCCCCACCTGGTCCTCACTTGTAACTGGTGATTCTCATTCCCACATGGACATCATGTGGACCTGGTGGCTGCGGTGTTTCTAGCTTCTCATGTACCTCGTGACTCTGGTCCCCACCAGGGCCTCACCGGGACCTGGTGAGTGTGGTTGCCAGCTGCAACTCACCTGGACCTGGTGATTCTGGTCTGCACCTGAGACTACCCTGGATCTGGTGACTGTGGTCCCCACCTGGGCTTCACCTGGATTTGGGGACTCTGGTCCCCTTCTCGCCCTCACCTGGCCATGTTGACCAATGTCCTCAACTGTGCAAAATTGGGACCCGGTGACTGTGTTCCACAAATGGATCTCACCTGGACCAGGTGACTTTTGTCTCCCTCTGGGTCACACCGTGCCCTAGTGACTGTGAACCCCACATTGGCCTGACTTGGACCTACTCACCCTGGTTGCCACCTGCGCCTGACCTCAAACTGTTGACTCTGGTTCTTTCAAGGGCCTCCCCTGGACCTGGTGATCCTGGTCCCCACCTGGGGCTCACCTGGACGTGGTGACTCTTGTCACCACCGGGGACTCACCTGGACCTGCTTACTGTGTTCCACACCTGGGCGTCAAGTAGAACTGTTGACCATGGTCTCCAACCGACCTCACATGGACCTGTTGCCTCTGATCCCCACCGGGCCTCACCTGTACCTGGTAAATCTGGTCCTCACCTGGGCCTCATCTGGACCTATTGAGTCTGGTCCCCACCTGGGCTTCACCTGGATCTGGTGACTCTGGTCCGCACCTGGACTTCACTTGGATCTGGTGACTCTGGTCCCCAACTGGACCTCTCCTGGACCTGGTGACTCTCTTTCCAACATAGACCTCACCTGGATCTGGTGACTCTGATCCTCAGTTTGGCCTCACCTGGACCTGGCGTCTCTCGTCCCCACTTTGACCTAACTCAGAACTGCTGAATCTTGCCCCACCTAGCCCGCACCCAGACCTGGTGACTCAGGTCCCCACAGGGGCCTCTTGGACCTGGTGAATCTGGTCCTTACCTGGTCCTCTCCCGGACCCGGGGACTCTGGTCACCACCTGGGCCTCACTTGGACCTGGTGAATCTGGTCCCCATCTGGGCCTCACCCAGTCCTGGTGACTTTGTTCCCCATCTGGACCTGCTTGCTGTGGACTCTTTCTTAGCCTCACCTGGAACTGGTGACTCTGATCCTATCTGCGTGTCACCCATACCTGGTGACTCTCGTCCTCACCTGGGCATCATTGGTACTTGGTGACTCTGTTCCATGCCTGAGCCTAACCTGGACATGGTGACTCTGGAACCACTCTGGGCCTCACCCTGACCTGGTGCCTCTGGTCCCCATTTGGATGTCACCTGGACCAGGTGATTGTGGTACCCCTCTAAGCCTCAACCAGATCTGGTGACAGTGGTCCCCAACTGGGCCTCACTGGACCTAGTGAATATGCTCCGTCTGGGCCACATTTGGACCTGGTGACTCTGGTCCCTACCTGGGCATCATCGGGACATGGTTCCACTGCATGGCCTGCAGGTTGGCCTCACCTGGACCTGGTAACTCTAGTCCCTAGCTGGGTATCATCGGGACAAGGTTCCTCTGCATGGCCTGAGTTTGGCCTCACCTGGACCTGGAGAGTCGGGTTGCCACCTGGGCCTCACCCATGCTTGGAGACACAGGTACCCACGTGGACCTTACTTGGACCTGGTGAATTTGGTCCTTACCTTGTAATCACCCGGAACTGGTAACTCTGGTCACCACCTGGGAATCACCTGGACCTGGTGAATCTGGTCCCCATCTGGGCCTCACCCAGTCCTCGTGACTTTGTTCCCCACCTGGACCTGATTTCTGTGGACTCCTTCTTGGCCTCACCTGGATCTGGTGACTCTGGTCCCCACTTGGACCTCTCTTGGACCTGGTGACTCTCTTTCCAACATGGACCTCACATGGATCTGGTGACTCTGGTCCTCAGTTTGGCCTCACCTGGACCTGACGTCTCTCGTCCCTACTTTGACCTAACTCAGAACTGCTGAATCTTGCCCCACCTAGGCCGCAACCAGACCTGGTGACTCTTGTCCCCAGCTATGCCTCATTTCGACCTAATGAATCTGGTCCTCTCGTGAGCCTCACATGGACCTGAGACTCAGCTGGATAGAGTGACTCTGGTTCCCGCAAGGGGCTCAAATGATACTGCTGACTGTGGTCTTATTCTATGCCTCACCTGGACCTAGTGATTCTGTTCCCCATCTGGGCGTGTATGGCCCTAGTGACTCTGGTCCTCACAGGCATCATTGGCACCTGGATACACTATTCCACACCTGGGCCTCACTCTGACTAGGGACCTCTGGTCACATTCTGGGCCTCAAACTAAACTGGTTACTGTCTTCCCCCTCTGGGACTCACCCTTACCTGGTGACTCTGGTCACCCCTTGAGCTTCACGAGGGTCTGCTGAATCTGGTCCTTAGCTGGTCCTCACCTGGATCTGGTGAGGCTGGTCCCCCCCTGGATGTCACCTGGACCATGTGATTCTGTACCCCGATAGTCCTCAACCAGATCTGGTGACTCTGGTCTTCAACTGGGCCTCACCTGGACCTAGTGAATATGCTCCATCTGGGCCTCATTTGCACCTGGTGACTCTGGTCCCTACCTGGGGATTATCGGGACATGGTTCCACAGCATGGCCTGCAGGTTGGCCTCACCTGGACATGGTAAGTCCTGTCCCTACATGGGCATCATCGGGACATGGTTCCACAGCATGGCCTGCAGGTGGCCTCACCTGGACCTGGTGAGTGGGGTTGCCACCTGTGCCTCACCCATACCTGGTGACTCAGGTTCCCACGTGGGCCTCACTTGACCTTGTGAATCTGGTCCTTACATGTTGCTCACCCGGAACTGGTAAGTCTGGTCACCACCTGGGATTCACCTGGACCTGGTGAATCTGGTCCCCATATGGGCCTCACCCAGTCCTGGTGACTTTGTTCCCCACCTGGACCTGATTACTGTGGAATCCTTCTTGGACTCACCTAGAACTGGTGACTCTGATCCTAACTGGGCCTCCCCCAGATCTGGTGACTCTGGTCCTCACCTGTGCACCATTATGACCTGGATACTCTGTTCCACACCTTACCTCACCTGGACATGATGACTCTGGATCCCCTCTGGGCCACAGCCTGACATGGTGACTCTGGTCCCCAACTGGATGTCACCTAGACCAGGTGAATCTCGTACCCCTCTAGGCTAAACTAGCCCGGGGGCATCTGGTCCTCAACTGGGACTCACCGGGACCTAGTGAATATGCTCCCCACCTGCGCCACATCTGGACGTGGTGACTCAAGTTCTACTTGGGCATCATCGGGACATGGTTACTCTATTCCCCACTGGGACTGACCTGATCCTGGTAACTCTGGTCCTGACTTTGGCCTTTTCTGTACCAGGTGACTCTGGCTCCACCTGGGCCTCACCTCTAACTGGTGACTCTGATCCTAAGCATGGCCTCACCTGACCTGGTGACTGTGGTTCCCATCGGGACTTCAACTGGACCTCATGACTCTGGTCCCACCTGGGCCTCAAAAGGACCTGGTGTCTCTGGTACCCACCTGGGTAGCATCAGGATATGGTTACACTGTTCTCTAACAGTGACCCACCCGGACCTATTAACTCCGGTCTTCACCTGGGCCACACCTGGACATGGTGACACTGGTGCCCACTTGGGTCTCACCTGGACATGGTGAGTCGGATCCCCGCCTGGTCCTCACCTGTAACTGGTGATTCTCGTTCCCACATGGACATCATGTGGACCTGGTGGCTGCAGTGTTTCTAGCTTCTCATGTACCTCGTGACTCTGGTCCCCACCAGGGCCTCACCGGGACCTGGTGTGTGTGGTTGCCACCTGCACCTAACCTGGACCGGGTGATTCTGGTCCGCACCTGAGACTACCCTGGATCTGGTGACTGTGGTCCCCACCTGGGCTTCACTTGGATTTGGGGACTCTGGTCCCCATCTGGGCCTCACCTGGCCCTGTTGACCATGGTCCTCAACTGGGCAAAATTGGGACCCGGTCATTGTGTTCCACAACTGGACCTCACCTGGACCAAGTGACTCTGGTCCCTCTCTGGATCTCACCGTGCCCTAGTGACTGTGAACCCCACTTTGGCCTGACTTGGACCTGCTGACCCTGGTTGCCACCTAAGTCTGGCCTCGAACTGTTGACTCTGGTTCTTGCAAGATCCTCCCCTGACACTGGTGATCCTGGTCCCCACCTGTGCCTCACCTGGACGTGGTGACTCTTTTTTTTTTAATTTATTTATGATAGTCACACACAGAGAGAGAGAGAGAGAAGCAGAGATATAGGCAGAGGGAGAAGCAGGCTCCATGCACCGGGAGCCTGATGTGGGATTCGATCCCGGGTCTCCAGGATCGCGCCCTGGGCCAAAGGCAGGCGCCAAACCACTGCGCCACCCAGGGATCCTCTGGACGTGGTGACTCTTGTCACCACCGGGGACTCACCTGGACCTGCTTACTGTGTTCCACACCTGGGCCTCAAGTAGATCTGTTGACCATGGTCCCGAAGCCGGCCTCACATGGACCTGTTGCCTCTGATCATCACCGGTGCCTCAGGTGTCCCTGGTAACTCTGGTCCTCACCTGGACCTCATCTGGACCTAGTGACTCTGGTCCCCAACTGGGCTTCACCTGTATCTGGTGACTCTGGTCCCCACCTGTACTTCACCTGGATCTGGTGACTCTAGTCCCCACGTGGACCTCTCCCGGACCTGGTGACTCTCTTTCCAACATGGACCTCACCTGGATCTGGTAACTCTGGTCCTCATTTTGGCCTCACCTGAACCTGGTGTCTCTCGTCCCCACTTTGACCTAACTCAGAACTGCTGAATCATGCCCCACCTAGACCGCACCCAGACCTGGTGACTCTTGTCCCCAGCTATACCTCAATTCGACCTGATGAATCTGGTCCTCACGTGGGCCTCACATGGACCTGGCACTCAGCTGGACCTGGGACTCAGCTGGATAGAGTGGCTCTGGTTCCCACAAGGGGCTCACCTGATACTGCTGACTGTGGTCTTATTCTATGCCACACCAGGACCTAGTACTTCTGTTCCCCAACTGGGCCTGCATGGCCCTAGTGCCTCTGGTCCTCACCCAGGCATCATTGGATGATGGACCCAAAGATCCTCACCCTGGATACTCTATTCCACACCTGTGCCTCACTTTGAACAGGGACTTCTGGTCCCATTCTGGGCCTCAAACTAAATTGGTTACTCTGGTTCCCCTCTGGGCCTCACCCTTACCTGGTGACTCTGGTCACCCCTTGGGCTTTAATAGGGCCTGGTGAATCTGGTCCTTAGCTGGTCTGCACCTAGATCTGGTGACTGGTCGCCACATGGGCCTCACCTGGACTTGGTGAATCCTGTTGCCACCTGCGCATCACCTGGACCTTGTGACTGTGGACCCACCTGGACCTCACCTGGATCTGATGGCTCTGGTTCCCATATGGGGCTCTCCTGCACCTGGTTCCTGTGGGCTCCAACTGGCCTCACCTGGAACACAATGACTCTGAACAATATTTGGGCCTCTCCTGGACCTGTTGACTCTGGTCCTTACCTGGGCATCATTGGGACCTCGATACTCTCTTATATACCTGGGCCTCACCTGGACCTGGTGACTGTGGTCCCACCTGGGCCTCACCTGGACGAGGTGACTGGTTCCCACAGGGACCTCACCTGGACCTGGTGACTCAGGTCCTCATATGGGCATCATGGGACCTGGTTTCTCAGTTCCACATCGGGGCCTCACCTGGACCTAGTGATTCTCGTCCCCCTCTGGGCCTCACCCTGACGTGGTGACCCTGGTCCCCACCTGGATATCACCAAAACCGTGTGACTCTGGTCCCCCTCTGGGACTCACCCGGAGCTGGGGACACTGGTCCTCAACTGGGCCTCAACAAGACCTGGTAAATCTACTCCTCACTCAGGCCTCGTCTGGACCTGTGACTCTTTTCCCACCTGGCATCAATGGGGCATGGTTACACTGTTCCCCACCTGGGCCTCACCTGGACATGATAACTTTGCTCCACTCTTTGGCCTCAACTGGTCTTGATGACTCTCGTCCCACCACCTAGGCCTCAATCTGGACCTGGTGACTGTGGTCCCCACCTGGGTCTCACCTGGACATGGTGACTCTCGTTCCCACATGAACCAAACCTGGATCTGGTGAATGTGGTGTTCTTGTAGACTCACATTTACCTGGTGACTCCGGTCCCCACTAGGACCTCACCTGGATCTGGTGACTCTGGCTTGCAGGTTGGCCTCACCTGGACCTGGTTAGTGCGGTTGCCACCTGGGCCTAACCCATACCTGGTGACTCAGGTCCGCACGTGGGTATCTTGGATCTGTTGACTCTGGTCCTTACCTGGGCATCATTGGGACCTCTATACTCCCTTATATACCTGGGCCTCACCTGAACCAGGTGACTGTGTTCCACAACTGGACCTCACCTGGTCCAAGTGACTCTGGTCCCCCTCTGTGTCTCACCGTGCCCTAGTGACTGTGAACCCCTCTTTGGCCTTACTTGGACCTGCTGACCCTGGTTGCCACCTGCGCCTGACCTCGAACTGTTGATTCTGGTTCTTTCAAGGGTCTCCCCGGGACCTGATGATCCTGGTCCCCACCTGGGCCTCACCTGGACGTGGTCACTCCTGTCACCACTGGGGACTCACCTGGACCTGCTTACTGTGTTCCACACCTGGGCCTCATGTAGACATGTTGACCATGGTCCCCAAGCCGGCCTCACATGGACCTGTTGCCTCTGATCCCCACCGGGGCCTCACGTGTACCTGGTAACTCTGGTCCTCACCTGGGCCTCATCTGGACCTAGTGACTCTGATCCCCACCTGGGCTTCACCTGAATCTTGTGACTCTGATCCCCACCTGGAATCACCTGGATCTGGTGGCTCTGGTCCCCACCTGGACTTCACCTGGATCTGGTGACTCTAGTCCACGCCAGGACCTCTCCTGGACCTGGTGACTCCTTTCCAACATGGACCTCATGTGGATCTGGTGACTCTGGTCCTCAGTTTGGCCTCACCTCGACTTGGTGTCTCTCGTCCCCACTTTGACCTAACTCAGAACTGCTGAATCTTGCCCCACCTAGCCCGCACCCAGACCTGGTGACTCTTGTCCCCAGATATGCCTCAATTCGACCTAATGAATCTGGTCCTCACGTGGGCCTCACATGGACCTGGGACTCAGTTGGATAGAGTGGCTCTGGTTCCCACAAGTGGCTCACCTGATACTGCTGACTGTGGTCTTATTCTATGCCTCACCAGGACCTAGTGATTCTGTTCCCCATCTGGGCCTGCATGGCCCTAGTGACTCTGGTCCTCACCCAGGCATCATTGGGACCTGGATACTCTATTCCACACCTGGGCCTCAATTTGACCAGGGAACTCTGGTCCCATTCTGGGCCTCAAACTAAACTGGTTACTCTGGTTCCCCTCTGGGCCTAACCCTTACCTGGTGACTCTGGTCACCCCTTGGGCTTCACTTGGGCCTGGTGAATCTGGTCCTTAGCTGGTCCGCACCTGGATGTGGTGACTATTCGCCACCTGGTCCTCACCTGGACTTGGTGAATCCTGTTGCCGCCTGCGCCTCACAGGACCTTGTGACTGTGGTCCTACCTGGACCTCACCTGGATCTGGTGGCTCTGGTTCCCATATGGGGGTATCCTGGACCTGGTTCCTGTGGTCTCCATCTGGCCTCACCTGAAAAACAATGACTCTGATCCATATTTGAACCTCTACTGGACCTGTTGACTCTGGTCCTTACCTGGGCATCTTTCTGAGCTGGATACTCTCTTATATAACTGGGCGTCACCTGGACCTGGTGACTGTGGTCCCACCTGGCCCTCCCCGGACGAGGTGACTCGTTCCCACAGGGACCTCACCTGGACCTGGTTACTCAGGTCCTCATATGGGCATCATGAGACCTGGTTTCTCAGTTCCACATCGCGGCCTCACCTGGACATAGTGATTCTCGTCCCCCTCTGGGCCTCACCCTGATGTGGCGACTCTGGTCCCCACCTGGATATCACCAGAACCGGGTGACTCTGTTCCCCCTCTGGGACTCACAAAGAGCTGGGGACATTGGTCCTCAACTGGGCCTCAACAGGACTGGTGAATCTACTCCTCACTTAGGCCTCGTCTGGACCTTGTGACTCTTTTCCCACCTGGCATCAATGGGACATGGTTACTCTGTTCCCCACCTGCGCCTCAGCTGGACATGATAACTTTGCTCCACACTTTGGCCTCAACTGCTCCTGATGACTCTGGCTCCCCACCTAGGCCTCAATCTGGTCCTGGTGACTGTGGTCCCCACCTGGGTCTCACCTGGACCTGGTGACTCTCGTTCCCACATGAATCACACCTGGACCTGGTGACGGTGGTGTTCTTGTAGACTCACTTTTACCTTGTGACTCCGGTCCCCACTAAGGTCTCACCTGTATCTGGTGACTCTGGCCTGCAGCTTGGCCTCCCCTGGACCTGGTGAGTGGGGTTGCCACCTGGGCCTCACCCATACCTGGTGACTCCAGTCCCCACAGGGGCCTCTTGGACCTGGTGAATCTTCTCCTTACCTGGTACTCAACAGACCCGGGGACTCTGGTCACCACCTGCGCCTCACCTGGACCTGGTGAATCTGTTCCCCAACTGGGCCTCACCCAGTCCTGTTGACTTTGTTCCCCACCTGGACCTGATTGCTGTGGACTCTTTCTTGGCCTCACCTGGAACTGGTGACTCTGATCCTAGCTGGGCGACACCCAGACCTGGTGACTCTGGTCATCACCTGGGCATCCTTGGTACCTGGTGACTCTGTTCCACACCTGAGCCTCACCTGAACATGATTACTCTTGAACCTGTCTGGGCCTCACCCTGACCTGGTGACTCTGGTCCCCATCTCGATGTCACCTGGACCAGGTGATTCTGGTATCCTTCTACGCCTCAACAATATCTGGTAACTATGGTCCTCAACTGGGCCTCACCTGGACCTAGTGAATTTGCTCCATCTGGGCCTCATTTTCACCTGGTGACTCTGGTCCCTACCTGGGCATCATCGGGACATGGTTCCACAGCATGGCCTGCAGGTTGGCCTCACCTGGACCTGGGGAGTGGGGTTGCCACCTGGGCCTCACACATACCTGGTGACACAGGTCCCCACGTGGGCCTCACGTGGACCTGTTGAATCTTGGCCTTACCTGGTCCTCACCCGGAACTGGTAAGTCTGGTCACCACCTGGAAGTCACCTGGACTTGCTGAATCTGGTCCCCAACTGGGCCTCACCCAGTCCTGGTGAATTTGTTGCCCACCTGGACCTGATTGCTGTGGACTCCTTCTTGGCCTCACCTGGAACTTGTGACTTTGATCCTAACTGGGCCTCACCCAGATCTGGTGACTCTGGTCCTCACCTGAGGACCATTATGATCTGGATACTCGGTTCCACACCTGAGATTCACCTGGACATGATGACTCTTAATCCCCTCTGGGACTCAGCCTGACATGGTGACTCTGGTCCCCATCTGGATGTCACCTAGACAAGGTGAATCTGGTACCACTCTAGAATCAATCGAATTGAAAACAAACGAATCGAAAAGAATCGAATCAAAAAAAGTCGAATCGAAACGAAAACAATCAAATCGAATCGAATCTAAAAGAATCGTATTGAATTGAATCGAGTCGAAAAGACTCGAATCAAAAAGACTCGAATCGAATTGAATCAAATCGAAAAGAATCTAATAGAAACCACTCGAACAGAATCAAATCGAAATGATTCAAAATGAATCGAATAGAATAGAATCGAAAAAAATCGAAACGAATCGAAACGAATCGAAACGAAATGAATCGAAGAGAATCGATAAGAATCGAAATGAAAAGAATCGTATTGAATCGAATAGAAAAGAATCAAATCGAATCGAATCGAAAGAATTGAATCAAATCGAAAAGAATCCAATCGAATCGAAAAGAATCGAACTGAATGGAATCAAATCGAAAAGAATCGAATCGAATCGAAAAGAATCGAATCAAATTTAATGGAATCGAAAAGAATCGAATTGAATCGAAAAGAATCGAAATGAAACAAATCAGATCAAATGGAAAAGCATCAAATCGAATTGAAAAGAATCGAATCGATCGAAAAGATTCGAATCAAAAAGACTCGAATCGAAAAAAATCGAATTGAGAAGAATCGAATCGAATCGAAAAGACTCGAATCAAATTAAAAATATCAAATCGAATCGAATCGAAAAGACTCGAATTGAAAAGACTCGAATTGAAAGGAATCGATTAGAAACGAAAAGAATCGAATCGAATCGAATCGAATTGAAAGAATCGAATTGAATAGAAAAAAATCGAATAGAAAAGCATCGAACCGAAAAGAAAAGAATCAAATTGAATCAGTCGATTAAATTCTAGTCGAATTGAATCAAAAAGCATGAAATAGAGTCGAATCGAATCGAAAAGAATCGAATTGTATCTAATCAAAAAGAATCGAATCGTATCGACTCGAATCGAAAAGAATCCAATTGCATCATCGAATGGAAACTAATCGAATTGAATAGAATCGAAAAGAATCGAATCGAATCAAATCGAAAACAATCAAATTGAATTGATCGAAAAGAATCGAATTGAATCAAATCGAATCGAAATGAAAAGAATCGAATCGATTCAAATAGAAAAGAATCGAATCGAAAAGAATCAAATCGACACGAAAAGAATCGAATCGAATCAAAAAGTATCGAATTGATTCGTAAATATTCGAATCGAAAAGAATCTAATTGAAATGAATCCGATCGAAATGAAAAGAATCTATTCGATTCGAATCCAAAAGAATCGAATGCAAAAGAATAGAATAGAATCCAAAAGAATCGAATTGAATTGAATCAAAAGAAATGAATTGAATTGAATCAAAAAGGAACTAATCGAATCAAATCGAAAAAACTCGAATAGAATCAAATCGAATCAAAAAGAATCGAATAGATTCGAATAAAAAAGAATCGAATTGAGGGATCCCTGGTTGGCGCAGCGGTTTAGCGCCTGCCTTTGGCCCAGGGCGCGATCCTGGAGACCCGGGATCGAATCCCATATCGGGCTCCTGGTGCATGGAGCCTGCTTCTCCTTCTTCCTGTGTCTATGCCTCTCTGTCTCTCTCTGTGACTATCATAAAAAAAAGAATCGAATTGAATCGCGTTGAAAAAAATCATAAAGAATCAAATCGAAAAGAATCGAATTCCATGTAACGAAAAGATTCGAATTGAAAAGAATCGAATCGAAACAAAAGAATCGAATCGAATCGACATGAATCAAAAAGAATCGAATCAAAACGAATCGAAAAGAAACAAATCAAGTAGAATCCAAAAGAATCGAATCGAATCAAATCAAAAAAATTCGAATAGAATTGAATCGAAATGTATCAAAACGAATCGAACCGAAGAGAATCGATTCGAATCAAAATAAAAAGTATCGTATCAAATCGAATCGAAAAGAATCATATCAAATAGAATCGAAAGAATGGAATCAAATCTAAAACAATCGAATCGAATCGAAAAGAATCGGATTGAATGGAATCGAATCGAAAAGAATACAATAGAATAGAATCGAAAGAAATCGAATAGAATCAAATCAAATCAAAAAGAATCGAATTGAATTGATCCTAACCAAAATAAGCGAAATGAATCGACTCGAACCGAAAAAAATCAAATCGAAAAGAATCTAATCTCAATGAAAATAATCGAAATGAATAGAATCGAATTGAATCAAATCGAAAAGAATCGAATGGAATCCAATCGAAAAGAATCAAATTGATTCGAATCGAAACAGATTCAATCCAATCGAAAAGAATCTAATCGAATCGAATCGAAAAGAATCGGAATGAATGGAATAGAATCGAAAAGTATAGAATAGAATCGAAAGAAATCGAATAGAATCAAATCAAATCAAAAAGAATCGAATTGAATTGATCCTAACCAAAATAAGCGAAATGAATCGACTCGAACCAAAAAAATCAAATCGAAAAGAATCTAACCTAAACGAAAATCATCGAAATGAATAGAATCGAAAAGAATCGAATTGAATCAAATCGAAAAGAATCGAATGGAATCCAATCGAAAACAATCAAATTGATTCGAATCGAAACAAATTGAATCCAATCGAAAAGAATCTAATTGAATCGAATCGAAAAGAATCGAATTCAATCAAAACGAATCGATTCGAATGGAATACAAAAGAATAGAATAGAATAGAATCGAAAAGAATCAAATCGAATCGAAAAGAATCGAATCGAAAAGAAACGAATCGAACCGAATCAAAAAGAAAACAATCGAATCGAATCAAATACAAAAGAATCGCTTTGAATAGCATAGAATTGAAAAGAATCGAATCAATCGAATTGAAAACAATCGAATCGAAAAGAATCGAATCAAAAAAAGTCGAATCGAAACGAAAACAATCGAATCGAATCGAATCTAAAAGAATCGTATTGAATTGCATCGAGTCGAAAAGACTCGAATCAAAAAGACTCGAATCGAATTGAATCAAATCGAAAAGAATCTAATAGAAACCACTCGAACAGAATCAAATCGACATGATTCAAAATGAATCGAATAGAATAGAATCGAAAAAAATCGAATAGAATCGAAACGAATCGAAACGAATCGAAGAGAATCGATTAGAATCGCAATGAAAAGAATCGTATTGAATCGAATCGAAAAGAATCAAATCAAATGGAATCCAAAGAATTGAATCAAATCGAAAAGAATCCAATCGAATCGAAAAGAATCGAACTGAATGGAATCAAATCGAAAAGAATCTAATCGAATCGAAAAGAATCGAATCAAATTTAATGGAATCGAAAAGAATCGAATTGAATCGAAAAGAATCGAAATGAAACAAATCAGATCAAATGGAAAAGCATCAAATCGGAGTGAAAAGAATCGAATCGAATCGAAATGAATCGAATCAAAAAGACTCGAATCGAAAAGAATCGAATTGAAAAGAATCGAATCGAATCGAATCGAAAAGACTCGAATCAAATTTAAAATATCAAATCGAACCGAATCGAAAAGCATCAAATTGAAAAGACTCGAATTGAAACAAATAGATTTGAAACGAAAAGAATTGAATTGAATCGAATCGAATCGAACTGAATTGAAAGAAACGAATAGAATAGAAAAAAATCGAATAGAAAAGAATCCAACCGAAAAGAAAAGAATCAAATTGAATCAGTCGAGTAAATTCTAGTCGAATCGAATCAAAAAGCATGAAATCGAGTCGAATCGAATCGAAAAGAATCGAATCGAATCGAAAAGAATCCAATTGCATCATCGAATGGAAAATAATCGAATTGAATAGAATCGAAAAGAATCGAATCGAATCAAATCGAAAACAATCAAATTGAATTGATCGAATAGAATCGAATTGAATCAAATCGAATCGAAATGAAAAGAATCGAATCGATTCAAATAGAAAAGAATCGAATCGAAAAGAATCAAATCGACACGAAAAGAATCGAATCGAATCAAAAAGTATCGAATTGATTCGAAAACATTCGAATCGAAAAGAATCGAATTGAAATGAATCCGATCGAAATGAAAAGAATCTACTCAATTCGAATCCAAAAGAATCGAATCCAAGAGAATCGAGTCGAATCCAAAAGAATCGAATTAAATCGAATCAGAAGAAATGAATTGAATTGAATCAAAAGGAACTAATCGAATCAAATCGAAAAAAACGAATAGAATCAAATCGAATCAAAAAGAATCGAATAGATTCGAATAAAAAAGAATGGAATTGAGGGATCTCTGGGTGGCGCAGCGGTTTAGCGCCTGCCTTTGGCCCAGGGCACGTTCCTGGAATCACGGGATCGAATCCCACATCAGGCTCCCGGTGCATGGAGCCTGCTTCTCCCTCTGCCTGTGTCTCTGCCTCTCTGTCTCTCTCTGTGACTATCATAAAAAAAGAATCGAATTGAATCGAGTTGAAGAAAATCATAAAGAATCAAATCGAAAAGAATCGAATTCCATGTAACGAAAAGATTCGAATTGAAAAGAATCGAATCGAAACAAAAGAATCGAATCGAATCGACATGAATCAAAAAGAATCGAATCAAAACGAATCGAAAAGAAACAAATCAAGTAGAATCCAAAAGAATCGAATCGAATCAAATCGAAAAAATTCGAATAGAATTGAATCGAAAAGAATCAAAACGTATCGAACCGAAGAGAATCGATTCGAATCAAAATAAAAAGTATCGTATCAAATCGAATCGAAAAGAATCATATCAAATAGAATCGAAAGAATGGAATCAAATCTAAAACAATCGAATCGAATCGAAAGGAATCGAATTGAACGGAATGGAAAAGAAAAGAATACAATAGAATAGAATCGAAAGAAATCGAATAGAATCAAATCAAATCAAAAAGAATCGAATTGAATTGATCCTAACCAAAATAAGCGAAATGAATTGACTCGAAGCAAAAAAAATCAAATCGAAAAGAATCTAATCTCAACGAAAATAATCGAAATGAATAGACTCGAAAAGAATCGAATTGAATCAAATCGAAAAGAATCGAATGGAATCCAATCGAAAAGAATCAAATTGATTCGAATCGAAACAAATTGAATCCAATCGAAAAGAATCTAATTGAATCGAATCGAAAAGAATCGAATTCAATCAAAACGAATCGATTCGAATGGAATACAAAAGAATAGAATAGAATAGAATCGAAAAGAATCAAATTGAATCGAAAAGAATCGAATCGAAAAGAATTGAATCGAATGGAAAAGAAACGAATCGAACAGAATCAAAAAGAAAACAATCGAATCGAATCAAATACAAAAGAATCGCTTTGAATAGCATAGAATTGAAAAGAATCGAATCAATCGAATTGAAAACAATCGAATCGAAAAGAATCGAATCAAAAAAGTCGAATCGAAACGAAAACAATCGAATCGAATCGAATCTAAAAGAATCGTATTGAATTGAATCGAGTCGAAAAGACTCGAATCAAAAAGACTCGAATCGAATTGAATCAAATCGAAAAGAATCTAATAGAAACCACTCGAACAGAATCAAATCGAAATGATTCAAAATGAATCGAATAGAATAGAATCGAAAAAAATCGAATCGAATCGAAACGAATCGAAACGAATCGAAGAGAATCGATTAGAATCGAAATGAAAAGAATTGTATTGAATCGAACCGAAAAGAATCAAATCAAATCGAATCGAAAGAATTGAATCAAATCGAAAAGAATCCAATCGAATCGAAAAGAATCGAACTGAATGGAATCAAATCGAAAAGAATCGAATCGAATCGAAAAGAATCGAATCAAATTTAATGGAATCGAAAAGAATCGAATTGAATCGAAAAGAATCGAAATGAAACAAATCAGATCAAATGGAAAAGCATGAAATCGGATTGAAAAGAATCGAAATGAATCGAATCAAAAAGACTCGAATCGAAAAGAATCGAATTGAAAAGAATCGAATCGAATCGAAAAGACTCGAATCAAATTAAAAATATCAAATCGAACCGAATCGAAAATCATCAAATTGAAAAGACTCGAATTGAAACGAATCGATTTGAAACGAAAAGAATTGAATCGAATCGAATCGAATCGAATTGAATTGAAAGAATCGAATTGAATAGAAAAAAATCGAATAGAAAAGAATCCAACCGAAAAGAAAAGAATCAAATTGAATCAGTCGATTAAATTGTAGTGGAATCGAATCAAAAAGCATGAAATCGAGTCGAATCGAATCGAAAAGAATCGAATCGAATCAAAAAGAATCCAATTGCATCATCGAATGGAAAATAATCGAATTGAATAGAATAGAAAAGAATCGAATCGAATCAAATCAAAAACAATCAAATTGAATTGATCGAAAAGAATCGAATTGAATCAAATCGAATCGAAATGAAAAGAATAGAATCGATTCAAATAGAAAAGAATCGAATCGAAAAGAATCAAATCGACACGAAAAGAATCGAATCGAATCAAAAAGTATCGAATTGATTCGAAAACATTCGAATCGAAACGAATCGAATTGAAATGATTCCGATCGCAATGAAAAGAATCCACTCGATTCGAATCCAAAAGAATCGAATCCAAAAGAATCGAATCGAATCCAAAAGAATCGAATTGATTTGAATCAAAAGAAATGAATTGAATTGAATCAAAAAGAACTAATCGAATCAAATCGAAAAAACTCGAATAGAATCAAATCGAATCAAAAAGAATTGAATAGATTCGAATAAAAAAGAATCGAATTGAGGGATCCCTGGGTGGCGCAGCGGTTTAGCGCCTGCCTTTGGCCCATGGCGCGTTCCTGGCGATCCGGGATCGAATCCCACATCATGCTCCCGGTGCATGGAGCCTGCTTCTCCCTCTGCCTGTGTCTCTGCCTCTCTCTCTCTGTGACTATCATAAAAAAGAAGCGAATTGAATCGCGTTGAAAAAAATCATAAAGAATCAAACGAAAAGAATCGAATTCCATGTAACGAAAAGATTCGAATTGAAAAGAATCGAATCGAAACATAAGAATCAAAAAAAAATAAAAAATAAAAAAAAAGTAACAAAAGAATCGAATCGAATCGACATGAATCAAAAAGAATCGAATCAAAACGAATCGAAAAGAAACAAATCAAGTAGAATCTAAAAGAATCGAATCGAATCAAATCGAAAAAATTCGAATAGAATTGAATCGAAAAGAATCAAAACGAATCGAACCGAAGAGAATCGATTCGAATCAAAATAAAAAGTATCGTATCAAATCGAATCGAAAAGAATCATATCAAATACAATCGAAAGAATGGAATCAAATCTAAAACAATGGAATCGAATCGAAAAGAATCGAATTGAACGGAATGGAGAAGAAAAGAATACAATGGAATAGAATCGAAAGAAATCGAATAGAATCAAATCAAATCAAAAAGAATCGAATTGAATTGATCCTAACCAAAATAAGCGAAATGAATTGACTCGAAGCAAAAAAAATCAAATCGAAAAGAATCTAATCTCAACGAAAATCATCGAAATGAATAGAATCGAAAAGAATCGAATTGAATCAAATCGAAAAGAATCGAATGGAATCCAATCGAAAACAATCAAATTGATTCGAATCGAAACAAATTGAATCCAATCGAAAAGAATCTAATTGAATCGAATCGAAAAGAATCGAATTCAATCAAAACGAATCGATTCGAATGGAATACAAAAGAATAGAATAGAATAGAATCGAAAAGAATCAAATCGAATCGAAAAGAATCGAATCGAAAAGAATTGAATCGAATCGAAAAGAAACGATTCGAACCGAATCAAAAAGAAATCAATCGAATCGAATCAAATACAAAAGAATCGCTTTGAATAGCATAGAATTGAAAAGAATCGAATCAATCGAATTGAAAACAATCGAATCGAAAAGAATCGAATCAAAAAAAGTCGAATCGAAACGAAAACAATCGAATCGAATCGAATCTAAAAGAATCGTATTGAATTGAATCGAGTCGAAAAGACTCGAATCAAAAAGACTCGAATCGAATTGAATCAAATCGAAAAGAATCTAATAGAAACCACTCGAACAGAATCAAATCGACATGATTCAAAATGAATCGAATAGAATAGAATCGAAAAAAAATCGAAACGAATCGAAACGAATCGAAGAGAATCGATTAGAATCGAAATTAAAAGAATCGTATTGAATCGAATCGAAAAGAATCAAATCAAATCGAATCGAAAGAATTGAATCAAATCGAAAAGAATCGAATCGAATCGAAAAGAATCGAACTGAATGGAATCAAATCGAAAAGAATCTAATCGAATCGAAAAGAATCGAATCAAATTTAATGGAATCGAAAAGAATCGAATTGAATCGAAAAGAATCGAAATGAAACAAATCAGATCAAATGGAAAAGCATCAAATCGGATTGAAAAGAATCGAATCGAATCGAATCGAAATGAATCGAATCAAAAAGACTCGAATCGAAAAGAATCGAATTGAAAAGAATCGAATCGAATCGAAAAGAATCGAATTGAAAAGAATCCAATCGAATCGAAAAGACTCGAATCGAATTAAAAATATCAAATCGAATCGAATCGCAAAGATTCGAATTGAAAAGACTCGAATTGAAACGAATTGATTTGAAACGAAAAGAATCGAATCGAATCGAATTGAAAGAATCGAATTGAATAGAAAGAAATCGAATAGAAAAGAATCGAACCGAAAAGAAAAGAATCAAATTGAATCAGTCGATTAAATTCTAGTCGAATCGAATCAAAAAGAATGAAATCGAGTCGAATCGAATCGAAAAGAATCGAATCGAATCGAAAAGAATCGAATTGTATCTAATCAAACGAATCGAATCGTATCGACTCGAATCGAAAAGAATCCAATTGCATCATCGAATGGAAACTAATCGAATTGAATAGAATCTAAAAGAATCGAATCGAATCAAATCGAAAACAATCAAATTGAATTGATCGAGAAGAATCGAATTGAATCAAATCGAATCGAAATGAAAAGAATCGAATCGATTCAAATAGAAAAGAATCGAATCGAAAAGAATCAAATCGACACGAAAAGAATCGAATCGAATCAAAAAGTATCGAATTGATTCGAAAACATTCGAATCGAAAAGAATCGAATTGAAATGAATCCGATCGAAATGAAAAGAATCTACTCGATTCGAATCCAAAAGAATCGAATTGAATTGAATCAAAAGAAATGAATTGAATTGAATCAAAAAGGAACTAATCGCATCAAATCGAAAAAACTCGAATAGAATCAAATCGAATCAAAAAGAATCGAATAGATTCGAATAAAAAAGAATCGAATTGAGGGATCCCTGGGTGGCGCAGCGGTTTAGCGCCTGCCTTTGGCCCAGGGCGCGATCCTGGAGACCCGGGATCGAATCCCACATCGGGCTCCCGGTGCATGGAGCCTGCTTCTCCCTCTGCCTGTGTCTCTGCCTCTCTGTCTCTCTCTGTGACTATCATAAAAAAAGAATCGAATTGAATCGCGTTGAAAAAAATCATAAAGAATCAAATCGAAAAGAATCGAATTCCATGTAACGAAAAGATTCGAATTGAAAAGAATCGAATCGAAACAAAAGAATCGAATCGAATCGACATGAATCAAAACGAATCGAATCAAAACGAATCGAAAAGAAACAAATCAAGTAGAATCCAAAAGAATCGAATCGAATCAAATCAAAAAAATTCGAATAGAATTGAATCGAAAAGAATCAAAAGGAATCGAACCGAAGAGAATCGATTCGAATCAAAATAAAAAGTATCGTATCAAATCGAATCGAAAAGAATCATATCAAATAGAATCGAAAGAATGGAATCAAATCTAAAACAATCGAATCGAATCGAAAAGAATCGGATTGAATGGAATCGAATCGAAAAGAATAGAATAGAATCGAAAGAAATCGAATAGAATCAAATCAAATCAAAAAGAATCGAATTGAATTGATCCTAACCAAAATAAGCGAAATGAATCGACTCGAACCAAAAAAAATCAAATCGAAAAGAATCCTATCTCAACGAAAATCATCGAAATGAATAGAATCGAATTGAATCAAATCGAAAAGAATCGAATGGAATCCAATCGAAAAGAATCAAATTGATTCGAATCGAAACAAATTGAATCCAATCGAAAAGAATCTAATTGAATCGAATCGAAAAGAATCGAATTCAATCAAAACGAATCGATTCGAATGGAATAGAAAAGAATAGAATAGAATCGAAAAGAATCAAATCGAATCGAAAAGAATCGAATCGAAAAGAATTGAATCGAATCGAAAAGAAACGAATCGAACCGAATCAAAAAGAAAACAATCGAATCGAATCAAATACAAAAGAATCGCTTTGAATAGCATAGAATTGAAAAGAATCGAATCAATCGAATTGAAAACAATCGAATCGAAAAGAATCGAATCAAAAAAAGTCGAATCGAAATGAAAACAATCGAAACGAATCGAATCTAAAAGAATCGTATTGAATTGAATCGAGTCGAAAAGACTCGAATCAAAAAGACTCGAATCGAATTGAATCAAATCGAAAAGAATCTAGTAGGAACCACTCGAACAGAATCAAATCGAAATGATTCAAAATGAATCGAATAGAATAGAATCGAAAAAATTCGAATAGAATCGAAACGAATCGAAACGAATTGAATCGAAGAGAATCGATTAGAATCGAAATGAAAAGAATCGTATTGAATCGAATCGAAAAGAATCAAATCAAATCGAATCGAAAGAATTGAATCAAATCGAAAAGAATCCAATCGAATCGAAAAGAATCGAACTGAATGGAATCAAATCGAAAAGAATCTAATCGAATCGAAAAGAATCGAATCAAATTTAATGGAATCGAAAAGAATCGAATTGAATCGAAAAGAATCGAAATGAAACAAATCAGATCAAATGGAAAAGCATCAAATCGAATTGAAAAGAATCGAATCGAATCGAAATGAATCGAATCAAAAAGACTCGAATCGAAAAGAATCGAATCGATTCGAAAAGACTCGAATCGAATTAAAAATATCAAATCGAATCGCAAAGAATCGAATTGAAAAGACTCGAATTGAAACGAATCGATTTGAAACGAAAAGAATCGAATCGAATCGAATTGAAAGAATCGAATTGAATAGAAAAAAATCGAATAGAAAAGAATCGAACCGAAAAGAAAAGAATCAAATTGAATCAGTCGATTAAATTCTAGTCGAATCGAATCAAAAAGAATGAAATCGAGTCGAATCGAATCGAAAAGAATCGAATCGAATCGAAAAGAATCGAATTGTATCTAATCAAAAAGAATCGAATCGTATCGACTTGAATCGAAAAGAATGCAATTGCATCATCGAATGGAAACTAATCGAATTGAATAGAATCGAAAAGAATCGAATCGAATCAAATCGAAAACAATCAAATTGAATTGATCGAAAAGAATCTAATTGAATCAAATTGAATCGAAATGAAAATAATCGAATCGATTCAAATAGAAAAGAATCGAATCGAAAAGAATCAAATCGACACGAAAAGAATCGAATCGAATCAAAAAGTATCGAATAGATTCGAAAACATTCGAATCGAAAAGAATCGAATTGAAATGAATCCGATCGAAATGAAAAGAATCTACTCGATTCCAATCCAAAAGAATCGAATCCAAAAGAATCGAATCGAATCCAAAAGAATCGAATTGAATTGAATCAAAAGAAATGAATTGAACTGAATCAAAAAGAACTAATCGAATCAAATCGAAAAAAATCGAATAGAATCAAATCGAATCAAAAAGAATCGAATAGCTTCGAATAAAAAAGAATCGAATTGAGGGATCCCTGGGTGGCGCTGCAGTTTAGCGCCTGCCTTTGGCCCAGGGCGCGATCCTGGAGACCCGGGATCGAATCCCACATCGGGCTCCCGGTGCATGGAGCCTGCTTCTCCCTCTGCCAGTGTCTCTGCCTCTCTCACTCTCTCTGTGACTATCATAAAAAAAGAATCGAATTGAATCGAGTTGAAAAAAATCATAAAGAATCAAATCGAAAAGAATCGAATTCCATGTAACGAAAAGATTCAAATTGAAAAGATTCGAATCGAAACAAAAGAATCGAATCGAATCGACATGAATCAAAAAGAATCGAATCAAAACGAATCGAAAAGAAACAAATCAAATAGAATTTAAAAGAATCGAATCGAATCAAATCGAAAAAATTCGAATAGAATTGAATCGAAAAGAATCAAAACGAATCGAACCGAAGAGAATCGATTCGAATCAAAATAAAAAGTATCGTATCAAATCGAATCGAAAAGAATCATATCAAATAGAATCGAAAGAATGGAATCAAATCTAAAACAATCGAATCGAATCGAAAAGAATCGGATTGAATGGAATCGAATCGAAAAGAATACAATAGAATAGAATCGAAAGAAATCGAATAGAATCAAATCAAATCAAAAAGAATCGAATTGAATTGATCCTAACCAAAATAAACGAAATGAATCAACTCGAACCGAAAAAAATCAAATCGAAAAGAATCTAATCTCAACGAAAATAATCGAAATGAATAGAATCGAAAAGAATCAAATCGAAAAGAATCGAATGGAATCCAATCGGAAAGAATCAAAATGATTCGAATCGAAACAAATTGAATCCAATCGAAAAGAATCTAATTGAATCGAATCGAAAAGAATCGAATTCAATCAAAACGAATCAACTAGACCTCGTGACTCTGGTCCTCAAGTGGGCGTCACCGGGACCTAGTGAATATGCTCCCCACCTGCACCTCATCTGGACCTGGTGACTCTGGTTCTACCTGGGCATCATCGGGACATGGTTACTCTATTCCCCACTGGGATTAACCTGATCCTGGTAACTCTGGTCCTGACTTTGGCCTCTTCTGTACCAGGTTACTCTGGCTCCACCTGGGCCTCACCTGTAACTGGTGATTCTCCGGCCCACATGGACATCATGTGGACCTGGTGGCTGCAGTGTTTCAAGCTTCTCATGTACCTCGTGACCCTGATCCCCACCAGAGCCTCACCGGGACCTGGTGAGTGTGGGTGCCCCCGGCACCTCACCTGGACCTGGTGATTCTGGTCTGCATCTGAGACTACCCTGGATCTGGTGACTGTGTTCCGCACCTCGGCTTCACCTGGATTTGGGGACTCCTGTCTCCATCTGGGCCTCACCTGGCCCTGTTGACCATGATCCTCAACTGCGCAAAATTGGGACCCGGTGACTGTGTTCCACAACTGGACCTCACCTGGACTAGGTGACTCTGGTCCAACTTTGGGTCTCACCGTGCCCTAGTGACTGTGAAACCCACTTTGGCCTGACTTGGAACTGCTGACCCTGGTTGCCACCTGCGCCTGACCTTGAACTGTTGACTCTGGTTCTTTCAAGGGACTCCTCTGGACCTGGTGATCCTGGTCCCCACCTGGCCTCACTTGGACGTGGTGACTCTTGTCACCACCGGGGACTCACCTGGACCTGCTTACTGTGTTCCACACCTGGGCCTCAAGTAGACCTGTTGACCATGGTCCCCATGCCGGCCTCACATGGACCTGTTGCCTCTGATCCCCACCGGGGCCTCACGTGTACCTGGTAACACTGGTCCTCACCTGGGCCTCATCTGGACCTAGTGACTCCGGTCCCCACCTGGGCTTCACCTGGATCTGGTGACTCTGGTCCCCACCTGGACTTCACCTGGATCTGGTGACTCTGGTCCCCACCTGGACCTCTCCTGGACCTGGTGACTCTGGTCCCCACCTGGACCTCTCCTGGACCTGGTGACTCTCTTTCCAACATGGACCTCACCTGGATCTGTTGACTCTGGTCCTCAGTTTGGCCTCACTTGGACCTGGCCTCTCTCGTCCCCACTTTGACCTAACTCAGAACTGCTGAATCTTGCCCCACCTAGACCGCACCCAGACCTGGTGACTCTTGTCCCCAGCTATGCCTCAATTCGACCTGATGAATCTGGTCCTCACGTGGGCCTCACATGGACTTGGGACTCAGCTGGCTAGAGTGGCTCTGGTTTCCACAAAGGTTCACCTGAAACTGGTGACTCTGGTCTTATTCTATGCCTCGCCAGGACCTATTGATTCTGTTCCCCATCTGGCCCTGCATGGCCCTAGTGACTCTGGTCCTCACCCAGGCATCATTGGGACCTGGATACTCGATTCCACACCTGGGCCTCACTTTGACCAGGGAACTCTGGTCCCATTCTTGGCCTCAAACTAAACTGGTTACTCTGGTTCCCCCTCTGGGCCTCACCCTTACCTGGTGACTCTGGTCACCCCTTGGGCTTCACTTGGGCCTGGTGAATCTGGTCCTTAGCTGGTCCGCACCTGGATCTGGTGACTGGTTGCCACCAGGGCCTCACGTGGACTTGGTGAATCCTGTTCCCACCTGCGCCTCTCCTGGATCTTCTGACTGTTGTCCCACCTGGACTTCACCAGGATCTGGTGGCTCTGCTTCACATATGGGGCTCTCCTAGCCCTGGTTCCTATGGTCTCCATCAGGCTTCACATGGAACACAATGACTCTGATCCATATTTGGGCCTCTCCTGGACCTGTTGACTCTGGTCCTTACCTGGGCATCATTGGGACCTGGATACTCTCATATACCTGGGCCTCACCTGGACCTGGTGACTGTGGTCCCACCTGAGCCTCACCTGGACGAGGTGAGTGGTTCCCACAGGGACCTCACCTGGACCTGGTGACTCAGGTCCTCATATGGGCATCATGGGATCTGGTTTCTCAGTTCTACATTGGGGCCGCACCTTGACCTAGTGATTCTCGTCCCGCTCTGGGCCTCACCCTGACGTGGTGACTCTGGTCCCCACCTGGATATCACCAGAACCGGGTGACTCTGGTCCCCCTCGGGGACTCACCCGGAGCTGGGGACACTGGTCCTAACTGGGCCTCCACAGGACCTGGTGAATCTACTCCTGACTTCGGCCTCGTCTGGACCTTGTGACTCTTTTCCCACCTGGCATCAATGGGACATGGTTACTCTGTTCCCCACCTGGGCCACACCTGGACATGATAACTTTGCTCCACACTTTGGCCTCAACTGGTCCTGATGATTCTGGTCTACCCAACTCACCCTCAATCTGGACCTGATGACTGTGGTCCCCATCTGGGTCTCACCTGGACCTGGTGACACTCGTTCCCACCTGAACCACACCTGGACCTGGTGGATGTGGTGTTCTTGTAGACTCACATTTACCTGGTGACTCCGGTCCCGACTAGGGCCTCACCTGGATCTGGTGACTCTGGCATGCAGGTTGGCCTCACCTGGATCTGGTGAGTGGGGTAGCCACCTGGGCATAACCCATACCTGGTGACTCAGGTCCCCACGTGGGCCTCACTTGGACCTGGTGAATCTGGTCCTTACCTTGTCCTCTCCCAGACCCAGGGATTCTGGTCACCACCTGGGCCTTAACTGGACCTGGTGAATCTGGTCCCCATCTGGGCCTCACCGAGTCCTGGTGACTTTGTTCCCCACCTGTACCTGATTGCTGTGGACTCTATCTAGGCCTCACCTGGAACTGGTGACTGTGATCCTATATGCGCGTCTCCCAGATCTGGTGACTCTGGTCCTCACCTGGGCATCATTGGTACCTGGTGACTCTGTTCCACACCTGAGCCTCACCTGGACATGATGACTCTGGAACCTCTCTGGGCTTCACCCTGACCTGGTGACTCTGGTCCCCATCTGGATGTCACCTGGATCAGGTGATTCTGGTATCCCTCTAGGCCACAACAAGATCTGGTTACTCTGGTCCTCAACTGGGCCTCACCTGGACCTTGTTAATATGCTCCATCTGGGCCTCATTTGGACCTGGTGACTCTGGTCCCTCCCTGGGCATCATCGGGACATGGTTTCACTGCATGGCCTGCAGGTTGGCCTCACGTGGACCTGGTAACTCTGGTCCCTACCTGGGCATCATCGGGACACGGTTCCTCTGCAAGGGCCGAATACTGGCCTGACCTGGACCTGGTGAGTGGGGTTGCTAACTGGGCCTCAACCATACCTGGTGACACAGGTCCCCACGTGGGCTTCTCTTGACCTGGTGAATCTGGTCCTTACCTGGTCTTATCCCGGAACTGGTAACTCAGGTCACCACCTGGGAATCACCTGGACCTGGTGATCCTGGTCCCCACCTGGGCCTCACCTGGACGTGGTGACTCTTGTCACCACCGGGGACTCACCTGGACCTGCTTACTGTGTTCCACACCTGGGCCTCAAGTAGACCTGTTGACCATGGTCCCCAAGCCGGGCTCACATGGACATGTTGCCTCTGAACCCCACCGGGGCCTCACGTGTACCTGGTAACTCTGGTCCTCACCTGGGCCTCATCTGGACCTAGTGACTCGGGTCCCCACCTGGGCTTCACCTGGATCTAGTGACTCTGGTCCCCACCTGGACTTCACCTGGGTCTGGTGGCTCTGGTCCCCACCTGGTCCTCTCCTGGACTGGTGACTCTCGTTCCCACATGAACCACTCCTGGACCTGGTGACTGCCGTGTTCTTGTAGACTCACATTTACCTGGTGACTCCGGACCCCACTAGGGCCTCACCTGGATCTGGTGACTCTGGCCTGCAGGTTGGCCTCACCTGGACATGGTAAGGCCTGTCCTTACCTGTGCATCATCGGGACATGGTTCCTCTGCATGGCCTGCAGGTGGCCTCACCTGGACCTGTTGAGTGGGGTTACCACCTGGGCCTCACCCATACCTGGTGACTCAGGTTCCCACGTGGGCCTCACTTGGACCTTGTGAATCTGGTCTTTACCTGGTGCTCACCCGGAACTGGTAACTCAGGTCACCACCTGGGAATCACCTGGACCTGGTGAATCGGGTCCCCATCTGGGCCTCACCCAGTCCTGGTGACTTTGTTCCCCCCCTGGACCTGATTGCTGTGGGCTCCTTCTTGGCCTCACCTGGAACAGGTGACTCTGATCCTATCTGCGCGTCACCCAGACCTGGTGACTCTGACCCTAACCTGGGCATCATTGGTACCAAGTGACTCTGTTTCACACCTGAGCCTCACCTGGACATGATGACTATGGAACCTCTCTGGGCCTCACCCTGACCTGGTGAGGCTGGTCCCCATCTGGATGTCACCTGGACCAGGTGATTCTGTACCCCGATAGTCCTCAACCAGATCTGGTGACTCTGGTCTTCAACTGGGCCTCACCTGGACCTAGTGAATATGCTCCATCTGGGCCTCATTTGCACCTGGTGACTCTGGTCCCTACCTGGGCATCATCGGGACATGGTTCCACAGCATGGCCTGCAGGTTGGCCTCACCTGGACCTGGGGAGTGGGGTTGCCACCTGGGCCTCACCCATACCTGGTGACTCAGGTTCCCACTGGGCCTCACTTGGACCTTGTGAATCTCGTCCTTACCTGGTGCTCACCCGGAACTGGTAACTCTGGTCACCACCTGGGAATCACCTGGACCTTGTGAATCTGGTCCCCATCTGGGCCTCACCCACTCCTGGTGACTTTGTTCCCCACCTCGACCTGATTGCTGTGGACTCCTTCTTGGCCTCACCTAGAACTTGTGACTCTGATCCTAACTGGGCCTCACCCAGATCTGGTGACTCTGGTCCTCACCTGTGGACCATTATGACCTGGATACTCTGTTCCACACCTTATCTCACCTGGACATGATGACTCTGGATCCCCTCTGGGCCACAGCCTGACATGGTGACTCTGGTCCCCATCTGGATGTGACCTAGACCAGGTGAATCTGGTACCCCTCTAGGCCAAAACTACCCCGGGGGCATCTGGTCCTCAACTGGGCCTCACCGGGACCTAGTGAATATACTCCCCACCTGCGCCTCATCTGGACGTGGTGACTCGGGTTCTACTTGGGCATCATCGGGACATGGTTACTCTATTCCCCACTGGGACTGACCTGATCCTGGTAACTCTGGTCCTGACTTTGGCCTCTTCTGTACCAGATGACTCTGGCTCCACCTGGGACTCACCTGTAACTGGTGACTCTGATCCTAAGCATGGCCTCACCTGACCTGGTGACTGTGGTTCCCATCGGGAACTCATCTTGACCTCATGACTCTGGTCCCACCTGGGCCTCACCAGGACCTGGTGTCTCTGGTACCCACCTGGGTAGCATCAGGATATCGTTACACTGTTCTCTAACAGTGACCCACCCGGACCTATTAACTCTGGTCTTCACCTGGGCCACACCTGGATATGGTGACACTGGTGCCCACTTGGGTCTCAACTGGACATGGTGAGTCGGATCCCCGCCTGGTCCTCACCTGTAACTGGTGATTCTCCTTCCCACATGGACATCATGTGGACCTGGTGGCTACAGTGTTTCTAGCTTCTCATGTACCTCGTGACTCTGGCCCCCACCAGGGCCTCACCGGGACCTGGTGAGGGTGTTTGCCACCTGCACCTCACCTGGACCTGGTGATTCTGGTCTGCACCTGAGACTACCGTGGATCTGGTGACTGAGGTCCCCCCCTGGGATTCACCTGGATTTGGGGACTCCGGTCCCCATCTGGGCCTCATCTGGCCGTGTTGACCATGGTCCTCAACTGGGCAAAATTGGGACACGGTGACTGTGTTCCACAACTGGACCTTACATGGACCAGGTGACTCTGGTGCCCCTCTGGGTCTCACCGTGCTCTATTGACTGTGAATCCCACTTTGGCCTGACTTGGAACTGCTGACGCTGGTTGCCACCTGCGCCTGACCTCGCACTGTTGACTCTGGTCCTTTCAGGGGCCTCCCCTGTACCTGGTGATCCTGGTCCCCAACTGGTCCTCACCTGGACGTGCTGACTCTTGTCACCACTGGGGACTCACCTGGACCTGCTTACTGTGTTCCACACCTGGGCCTCAAATAGACTTTGTGACCATGGTCCCCAAGCCGGCCTCACATGGACCTGTTGCCTCTGATCCCCACCGGGGCCTCACGTGTACCTGGTAACTCTGTTCCACACCTGGGCCTCATCTGGACCTAGTGAGTCTGGTCCCCACCGTGGCTTCACCTGGATCTGGTGACTCTGGTCCCCACCTGGAATTCACCTGGATCTGGTGACTCTGGTCCCCACCTGGACCACTCCTGGTCCTGCTGACTCTCTTTCCAATATGGATCTCACCTAGATCTGGTGACTCTCTTTCCAACATGGACCTCACATGGATCTGGTGACTCTGGTCCTCAGTTTGGCCTCACCTGGACCTGGCGTCTCTCGTCCCGACTTTGACCTAACTCAGAACTGCTGAATCTTGCCCCACCTCGGCCGCAACCAGACCTGGTGACTCTTGTCCCCAGCTATGCCTCAAATCGACCTGATGAATCTGGTCCTCACGTGGGCCTCACATGGACCTGGGACTCAGCTGGATAGAGTGGCTCTGGTTCCCACAAGTGGCTCACCTGATACAGCTGACTGTGGTCTTATTCTATGCCTCACCTGGTCCTAGTGATTCTGTTCCCATCTGGGCCTGCATGGCCCTAGTGACTGTGGTCCTCACCCAGGAAATATTAGGACCTGGATACTCTATTCCACACCTGTGCCTCACATTGACCGTGGACCTCTCGTCCCATTCTGGGACTCAAACTAAACTAGTTACTGGTTCCCCTTTGGGCCTCACCCTTACCTGGTAACTCTGGTCACCCGTTTGGCTTCACTTGGGCCTGGTGAATCTGGTCCTTAGCTGGTCTCACCTGGATCTGGTGAATGGTCTGCACCTGGGACTCACCTGGACTTGGTGAATCCTGTTGCCACATGCGCCTCACCTGGACCTTGTGACTGTGGTCCGACCTGGATCTCACCTGGATCTGGTGGCTCTGGTTCCCATATGGGGCTCTCCTGGACCTGGTTCCTGTGGTCTCCATCTGGCCTCACCTGGAACACAATGACTCTGATCCATATTTGGGCCTCTCCTGCACCTGTTGACTCTGGTCCTTACATGGGCATCATTGGGACCTTGATACTCTGTTATATATCTGGGCCTCACCTGGACCTGGTGACTTTGGTCCCACCCGGGCCTCTACGGGATGAGGTGACTGGTTCCCACAGGGACCTCACCTGGACCTGGTGACTCAGGTCCTCATATGGGCATCATGGTACCTGGTTTCTCAGTTCCACATCGGGGCCTCACCTGTACCTAGTGATTCTCGTCCCCCTCTGGGCCTCACCCTGACGTGGTGACTCTGGTCCCCACCTGGATATCACCAGAACCGGGTGACTCTGGTCCCCCTCTGGGACTCACCCGGAGATGGGGACACTGGTCCTCAACTGGGCCTCAATAGGACCTGGTGAATCTACTCCTCACTTAGGCATCGTCTGGACCTTGTGACTCTTTTCCCACCTGGCATCAATGGGACATTGTTACTCTGTTCCCCACCTGGGCCTCACCTGGACATGATAACTTTGCTCCACTCTTTGACCTCAACTGGTCCTGATGACTCTGGTCCCCCCACCTAGGCCTCAATCTGGACCTGGTGACAGTGGTCCCCACCTGGGTCTCACCTGGACCTGGTGACTCTCGTTCCCACATGAACCACACCTGGACCCGGTGACTGTGGTGTTCTTGTATACTCACATGTACCTGGTGACTCCAGTCCCCACTAGGGCTTCACCTGGATCTGGTGACTCTGGCCCGCCGGTTGGCCTCACCTAGACCTGGTGAGTGGGGTTGCCACCTAGGCCTCACACATAGCTGGTGACTCAGGTCCCCACGTGAGCCTCTTGGACCTGGCGAATCTGGTCCTTACCTGGTCCTTTCCCAGACCCGGGGACTCTATCCCCACCAGGGCCTCACCGGGACCTGGTGATTCTGGTCCCCATCTGGGTCTCACCCAGGTCTGGTGACTTTGTTCCCCACCTGGACCTGATTGCTGTGGACTCTTTCTTGGCCTCACCTGGAACTGGTGACTCTGATCCTAACTGGGCCTCACCCAGATCTGGTGACTCTGGTCCTCACTTGGGCATCATTGGTACCTGGTGACTCTCTTCCACACCTGAGCCTCACCTGGACCCGATGACTCTGGAACCTCTCTGGGCCTCCCCCTGACCTGGTGACTCTGGTCCCCATCTGGATATCACCTGGACCAGGTGATTCTGGTACCCTTCTAAGACTCAAGTAGATATGGTGAAACTGGTCCTCAACTGGGCCTCGCCTGGACCTAGTGAATATGCTCCATCTGGGCCTTATTTGGACCTGGTGACTCTGGTCCCTACCTGGGCATCATCGGGACATGGTTCCACTGCATGGCCTGCAGATTGGCCTCAACTGGACCTGGTAAATCTGGTCCCTACCTGAGCATCACCGGGACATGGTTCCTCTGCATGGCCTGCAGGTTGGCCTCACCTGGACCTGGTGAGTGGGGTTGCCACCTGGGCCTCCCCCATACCTTGTGACACAGGGCCCCACGTGGGCCTCCCTTTGACCTGGTGAATCTGGTCCTTACCTGGTCCTCACTCGGAACTAGTAAGTCTGGTCACAACATGGGAATCATCTGGACCTGGTGAATCTGGTCCCCATTGGGCCTCTCCCAGTCCTGGTGACTTTGTTGCCCACCTGTACCTGATTGCTGTGGACTCCTTTTGGGCCTCACCTGGAACGGGTGACTCTGATCCTAACTGGGCCTCACACAGATCTGGTGACTCTGGTCCTCACCTGTGGAGCATTATGACCTGGATACACTGTTCCACACCTGAGACTCACCTGGACATGATGAAGTTGGATCCCCTCTGGGCCACAGCCTGACATGGTGACTCTGGTCCCCATCTGGATATCACCAGAATCGGGTGACTCTGTTCCCCCTCTGGGACTCACCCGGAGCTGGGACACTGGTCCTCAACTGGGCACAACTGCACCTGGTGAATCTACTCCTCACTTAGGTCTCGTCTGGACCTTGTGACTCTTTTCCCACCTGGAATCAATGGGACATGGTTACTCTGTTCCCCACCTGGGCCTCACCGGGACATGATAACTTTGCTCCAAACTTTGGCCTAAACGGGTCCTGATGACTCTGGTCCCCTCACCTATGCCTCAATCTGAACCTGGTGACTGTGGTCCCCACCTGGGTCTCACCTGGACCTGGTGGTCTCGTTCCTACATGAACCACGCCTGGACCTGGTGACTCTGGTGTTCTTGTAGACTCACTTTTACCTGGTGAGTCCGGTCTCCACTAGGGACTCACGTGGATCTGGTGACTCTGGCCTGCAGGTTGGTCTCACCAGGACCTGGTGAGTGGGGTTGCCACCTGGGCCTCACCCATACCTGGTGACTCAAGTCCCTACGTGGGCCTCTTGGACCTGGTGAATCTTGTCCTTACCCGGTCCTCTCCTAGACCCGGGGACTCTTGTCACCACCTGGGCCTCACCTGGACCTGGTGAATCTGGTCCCCATCTGGGCCTCACCCAGTCCTGGTGACATTGTTCCCCACCTGGTCCTGATTGCTGTGCCCTTTCTTGGCCTCACCTGGACTGGTGAGTCTGATCCTATCTGTGTGTCACCCAGACCGGTTGACTCTTGTCCTCACCTGGGCATCATTGTTACCTGGTGACTCTGTACCACACCTGAGCCTCACCTGGAAATGTTGACTCTGGAACCACTCTGGGCCTCACCCTGACCTAGTGACTCTGGTCCCCATCTGGATGTCACATGGACAAGGTGATTCTGGTACCTCCTAGGCCTCAAACAGATCTCGTGACTCTGGTCTTCAAAGGGGACTCACCTGTACCTAGTGAATATGCTCCATCTGGGCCTCATTTGGACCTGGTGACTCTGGTCCATACCTGGGCATCATCGGGATATGGTACCACTGCATGGCCTGCAGGTTGGCCTCACCTGGACCTGGTAAGTCTGGTATCTACCTGGGCATCATCTGGATATGCTTCCACTGCATGGCATGCACGTTGGTCTCACCTGGACCTGGTAACTCTTCTCCCTACCTGGGCATCATCGGGATATGGTTCCACTGCATGGCCTGCAGGTTGGCCTCACCTGGACCTGGTGAGTGTTATTGCCACCTGGGCCTCACCCATACCTGGTGACTCAGGTCCCCACGTGGGCCTCATGGACCTGGTGAATCTGGTCCTTACCTGGTCCTTTCCCAGAATGGGGACTCTGGTCACCACCTGTGCCTCACCTGGACCTGGTGAATCTGGTACCCCTCTAGGCCTCAACAAGATCTGTGACTCTGATCCTATCTGAACGTCACCCAGACCTGGTGACTCTGTTCCTCACCTGGGCATCATTGGGACCTGGAGACTCTGTTCCACACGTGAGCCTCACCTGGACATGATGACTCTGGAACCTCTCTGGGCCTCACCCTGACCTGGTGACTCTGGTACCCATCTGGATGTCACCTGGACCAGGTGATTCTGGTACCCTTCTAGGCCTCAACCAGATCTGGTGACTCTGGTCCTCAACTGGGCCTCACTTGGACCTAGTGAATATGCACCATCTGGGCCTCTTTTGGACCTGGTGACTCTGGTCCCTACCTGGGCATCATCGGGACATGGTTCCACTGCATGGCCTGCAGGTTGGCCTCACTTGGACCTGGTAAGTCTGGTCCCTAAATGGTGATCATCGGGACATGGTTCCTCTGCATGGCCTGCACGTTGGCCTCACCTGGACCTGGTCAGTGGGGTTGCCACCTGGGCCTCACCTATGCCTGGTGACACAGGTCCCCACTTGGGCCTCACTTGGACCTGGTGAATCTTGTCCTTACCTGGTCCTCACCCGGAACTGGTAAGTCTGGTCACCACCTGGATATCACCTGGACCTTGTGTATCTGGTCCCCATCTAGGCCTCACCCAGTCCTGGTGACTTTGTTCCCCACCTGGACCTGATTTCTGTGGACTCCTTCTTGGCCTCACCTGGAACTGGTGACTCTGATCCCCACCTGGACCTCTCCCGGACCTGGTGACTTTCTTTCAAACATGGACCTCACATGGATCTGGTGACTCTGCTCCTCAGTTTGGCCTCACCTGGAACTGGCGTCTCTCGTCCCCACTTTGACCTAACTCAGAACTGCTGAATCTAGCCCAACTTAGGCTGCACCCAGACCTGGTGACTCTTGTCCCCAGCTATGCCTCAATTCGACCTAATGAATCTGGTCCTCACGGGAGCCTCACCTGGACCGGGGACTCAGCTGGATAGAGTGGCTCTGGTTCCCGCAAGGGGCTTGGCTGATACTGCTGACTGTGGTCTTATTGTATGCCTCACCAGGACCTAGTGATTGTGTTCCTCATCTGGGCCTGCATGACCCCAGTGACTCTGGTCCTCACCCAGGCATCATTGGGTGATGGACCCAATGATCCTCACCCTGGATACTCTATTCCACACCTGGGCCTCACTTTGACCAGGGACCTCTGGTCCCATTCTGGGCCTCAAACTAAACTGGTTACTCTGTTTCCCCCTCTGGGGCTCACCCTTACCTGGTGACTCTGGTCACCCTTTGGGCTTCACTTCGGCCTGGTGAATCTGGTCCTTAGCTGGTCCGCGCCTGGATGTGGTGACTGGTCGCCACCTGGGCCTCACCTGGACTTGGTGAATCCTGTTGCCACCTGTGCCTCGCCTGGACCTTGTGACTGTGGTTCCACCTGGACCTCACCTGGATCTCGTGGCTCTGGTTCCCATATGGGTCTCTCCTGGACCTGGTTCCTGTGGTCTCCATCTGGCCTCACCTGGTACACAATGACTCTGATCCGTATTTGGGCCTCTCTTGGACCTGTTGACTCTGGTCCTTACCTGGGCATCATTGGGACCTCGATGCTCTCTATATACCTGGGCCTCACCTGGACCTGGTGACTGTGGTCCCACCTAGGCCTCACCTGGACGAGGTGACTGGTTCCCACAGGGATCTCACCTGGACCTGGTGACTCAGGTCCTCATATGGGCATCATGGGACCTGGTTTCTCATTTCCACATCGGGCCTCACCTGGAGCTAGTGATTTTCGTCCCCGTCTGGGCCTCATCCTGACGTGGTGTTCTAGTCCCCACCTGGATATCACCAGAACCGGGTGATTCTGGTCCCCCTCTGAGACTCACCGGAGCTGTGGACACTGGTCCTCAACTGGGCCTCAACAGGACCTGATGAATCTACTCTTCACATAGGCCTCTTCTGGAACTTGTGACTCTTTTCCCACCTGGCATCAATGGGACATGGTTACTCTGTTCCCCACCTGGGCCTCACCTGGACATGATAACTTTGCTCCACACTTTGGCCTCACCTGGTCCTGATGACTCTGGTCCCCCCACCTAGGCCTCAATCTGGACCTGGTGACTGTGGTCCCCACCTGGGTCTCACCTGGACCTGGTGACTCTCGTTCCCACATGAACCACACCTGGACCTGGTGACTGTGGTGTTCTTGTAGACTCACATTTACCTGGTGACTCCGGTCCCCACTAGGGCCTCACCTGGATCTGGTGACTCTGGCCTACAGGTTGGCCTCACCTGGACCTGGTGAGTGGGGTTGCCACCTGGGCGTCACCCATACCTGGTGACTCAGGTCCCCACGTGGGCCTCTTGGACCTGGTGAATCTGGTAATTCTGGTCACCACCTTGGAATCCCCTGGACCTGGAGAATATGGTCGCCATCTGGGCCTCACCCAGTCCTGGTGACTTTGTTCCCCACCTGGACCTGATTGCTGTGGACTCCTTTTGGGCCTCACCTGGAACTGGTGACTCTGATCCTAACTGGGCCTCACCCAGATCTGTTGACTCTGGTCCTCACCTGTGGACCACTATGACCTGGATACTCTGTTCCACACCTGAGCCTCACCTGGACATGATGACTCTGGATCCTCTCTGGGCCTCACTCTGACATGGTGACTCTGGTCCCCATCTGGATGTCACCTAGACCAGGTGAATCTGGGACCCCTGTCGGCCTCAACCAGACCTGGTGACTCTGGTCCTCAACTGGGCCTCACCTGGACCTAGTGAACATGCTTCCCACCTGCGCCTCATCTGGACGTGGTGACTCGGGTTCTACCTGGGCATCATCGGGACATGGTTACTCTATTCCCCAATGGGACTGACCTGATCCTAGTAACTCTGGTACTGACTTTGGCCTCTTCTCTACCAGGTCACTCTGGCTCCACCTGGGCCTCACCTGTAACTGGTAACTCTGATTCTAAGCATGGCCTCACCTGACCTGGTGACTGTGGTTCCCATCGGGATCTTACCTGGACCTCATGTCTCTGGTCCCACCTGGACCTCACCAGGACCTGGTGTCTCCGGTACCCACCTGGGTAGCATCAGGATATGGTTACACTGTTCACTAACAGTGACCCAGCCGGACCTATTAACTCTGGTCTTCACCTGGGCCACACCTGGACATGGTGACACTGGATCCCACCTGGGTCTCAACTTGACATGGTGAGTCGGATCCCCACCTGGTCCTACCGTGTAACTGCTGATTCTCCGGCCCACATGGACATCATGTGGACCTGGTGGCTGCAGTGTTTCTAGCTTCTCATGTACCTTGTGACTCTGGTCCCCGCCAGGGCCTCACTGGGTCCTGGGGAATGTGGTTGCCACCTGCACCTCACTTGGACCTGGTGATTATGGTCTGCACCTGAGACTACCCTGGATCTGGTGACTGTGGTCCCCACCTGGGCTTCACCTGGATATTTGGACTCCGGTCCCCATCTGGGCCTCACCTGGCCCTGTTGACCATGGTCCTCCACTGGGCAATATTGGGACCCGGTGACTGTGTTCCAAAACTGGACCTCAACTGGACCAGGTGACTCTGGTCCCCCTCTGGGTCTCACCGTGCCTAGTGACTGTGAACCCCACTTTGGCCTGACTTGGACCTGCTGACCCTGGTTGCCACCTGCGCCTAACCTCGAACTGTTGACTCTGGTTCTTTCAAGGGCCTCCCCTGTACCTGGTGATCCTGGTCCCCACCTGGGCCTCACGTGTACCTGGTAACTCCTGTCCTCACCTGGGCCTCATCTGGTCCTAGAGACTCTGGTCTCCACCTGGGCTTCACCTGGATCTGGTGACTCAGGTCCCCACCTGGACTTACCTGGATCCGTTGACTCTGGTCCCCACCTGGACCTCTCACTAGAACTGGTGACTCTGGTCCCCAACTGGATGTCACGTGGACCAGGTGATTCTGGTACCCCTCTAGGACTCAACCAGATCTGGTGACTGTGATTGTCAACTGGGCCTCACCTGGACCTAGTGAATATGCTCCATCTGGGCCTCATTTGGACCTAGTGACTCTGGGCCCTACCTGGGCATCATCCCGATATGGTTCCACTTCTTGGCCTGCAGGTTGGCCTTACCTGGACCTGGTATCTCTGGTCCCTAGCTGGGCATCATCGGGACATTGTTCCTCTGCATGGCCTGCAGGTTGGACTCAGCTGGACATGTTGAGTGGGGTGGCCACCTGGGCCTCACCCATACATGGTGACTCAGGTTCCCACGTGGGCCTCTTGGACCTGGTGAATCTGGTCCTTACCTGGTCCTCTCCCAGAACGGGGAGTCAGGTCCCCACCTGGGCCTCACATGGACCTGGTGAATCAGGTACCCCTCTAGGCCTCACCCAGTCCTGGTGACTTTGTTCCGCCCTGGACCTGATTGCTGTGGACACCTTCTTGGCCTCACCTGGAACTGGTGACTCTGAACATCACTGGGCCTCACACAGATCTGGTGACTCTGGTCCTCACCTGTGGATCATTATGACCTGGATACTCTGTTCCACAACTGAGCCTCTCCTGGACATGTTGAGTCTGGATCCCCTCTGGGCCTCAATCTGACATGGTGACTCTGGTCCCCTTCTGGGCCTCACCCAGTCCTGGTGACTTTCTTCCCCATCTGGACCTGATTGCTGTGGACTACTTCTTTGCTTCACCTGGAACTGGTGACTCTGCTCCTACCTGGGCCTCACCCAGTTCTGTTGACTCTGGTCCTCACCTGTGGACCATTATGACCTGAATACTCTGTTCCACTCCTGAGCCTCTCTTGGACATGATGACTCTGGATCCCCTCTGGGCCTTACCCTGACATGGTGACTCTGGTCCCCCTCTGGGTCTCACCGTGCCCTAATGACTGTGATCCCCACTTTGGCCTGACTTGGACCTGCTGACCCTGGTTGCCACCTGCGCTTGACTTCGACCTGTTGACTCTGGTTCTTTCTTTTTTCTTTTTTTTTTAAATTTATTTTTTATTATTGGTGTTCTATTTACTAACATACAGAATAACCCCCAGTGCCCGTCACCCATTCACTCCCACCCCCCACCCTCCTCCTCTTCTACCACCCCTAGTTTGTTTCCCAGAGTTAACAGTCTTTACGGTCTGTCTCCCTTTCTGATATTTCCGACACATTTCTTCTCCCTTCCCTTATATTCCCTTTCACTATTATTTATATTCCCCAAATGAATGAGAACATATAATGTTTGTCTTTCTCCGACTGGCTTACTTCACTCAGCATAATACCCTCCAGTTCCATCCACGTTGAAGCAAATGGTGGGTATTTGTCATTTCTAATAGCTGAGTAATATTCCATTGTATACATAAACCACATCTTCTTTATCCATTCATCTTTCGTTGGACACCGAGGCTCCTTCCACAGTTTGGCTATCGTGGCCATTGTTGCTCTAAACATCGGGGTGCAGGTGTCCCGGCGTTTCATTGCATTTGTCTCTTTGGGGAAAATCCCCAACAGTGCAATTGCTGGGTCGTAGGGCAGGTATATTTTTAACTGTTTGAGGAACCTCCACACCGTTTTCCAGAGTGGCTGGACCAGTTCACATTCCCACCAACAGTGTATGAGGATTCCCTTTTCTCCGCATCCTCTCCAACATTGGTTGTTTCCTGTCTGGTTAATTTTCCCCATTCTCACTGGTGTGAGGTGGTATCTCATTGTGGTTTTGATTTGTATTTCCCTGATGGCAAGTGATGCAGAGCATTTTCTCATGTGCATGTTGGCCATGTCTATGTCTTCCTCTGTGAGATTTCTGTTCATGTCTTTTGCCCATTTCATGATTGGATTGTTTGTTTCTTTGGTGTTGAGTTTGATAAGTTCTTTATAGATCTTGGAAACTAGTCCTTTATCTGATATGTCATTTGCAAATATCTTCTCCCATTCTGTAGGTTGTCTTTGAGTTTTGTTGACTGTATCCTTTGCTGTGCAAAAGCTTCTTATCTTGATGAAGTCCCAATAGTTCATTTTTGCTTTTGTTTCTTTTGCCTTCGTGGATGTATCTTGCAAGAAGTTACTATGGCCGACTTCAAAAAGGGTGTTGCCTGTGTTCTTCTCTAGGATTTTGATGGAATCTTGTCTCACATTTAGATCTTTCATCCATTTTGAGTTTATCTTTGTGTATGGTGAAAGAGAGTGGTCTAGTTTCATTCTTCTGCATGTGGATGTCCAATTTTCCCAGCACCATTTATTGAAGAGACTGTCTTTCTTCGAATGGATAGTCTTTCCTCCTTTATCGAATATTAGTTGCCCATAAAGTTCAGGGTCCACTTCTGGATTCTCTATTCTGTTTCACTGATCTATGTGTCTGTTTTTGTGCCAGTAGACTCTAGTTCTTTCAAGGGCCTCAACTCCACCTGGTGGTCCTGGTCCCCACCTGGGACTCACCTGGACGTGGTGACTCTTTTCACCACCGGGGACTCATCTGGACCTGCTTACTGTGTTACACACCAGGGCCTCAAGTAGACCTGTTGACCATGGTCCCCAAGCCGGCCTCACATGGACCTGTTGCCTCTGATCCCCACCGGGGCCTCACGTGTACCTGGTAACTCTGGTCCTCACCTGGGCCTCATCTGGACCTAGTGACTCTGGTCCCCACCTGGGCTTCACGTGGATCTGGTGAATCTGGTCCCCACCTGGACCTCTCCCGGACCTAGTGACTCTCTTTCCAACATGGACCTCACATGGATCTGGTGACTCTGGTCCTCAGTTTGGCCTCACCTGGACCTGGCGTCTCTCGTCCCTACTTTGACCTAACTCAGAACTGCTGAATCTTGCCCCACCTAGCCCGCACCCAGACCTGGTGACTCTTGTCCCCAGCTATGCCTCAATTCGACCTAATGAATCTGGTCCTCACGTGAGCCTCACATGGACCTGGGACTCAGCTGGATAGAGTGGCTCTGGTTCATGCAAGGGGATAAAATGATACTGCTGACTGTGGTCTTATTCTATGCCTCACCAGGACCTAGTGATTTGTCCCCATCTGGGCCTGCATGGCCCTAGTGACTCTGGTCCTCACCCAGGCATCATTGGGACCTGGATACACTATTCCACACCTGGGACTCACTCTGACTAGGGACCTCTGGACCCATTCTGGGCCTCAAACTAAACTGGTTACTCTGGTTCCCCCTCTGGGACTCACCCTTACCTGGTGACTCTGGTCACCCCATGGGCTTCATTTGGGCCTGGTGAATCTGGTCCTTAGCTTGTCCTCACTTGGATCTGGTGACTGGTCGACAGCTGGGCCTCACTTGGACTTGGTGAATCCTGTTGCCACCTGCGCCTCACCTGGACCTTGTGACTGTGGTCCCACCTGGACCTCACCTGGATCTGGTGGCTCTGGTTCCCATATGGGGCTCTCCTGGTCCGTGTTCCTGTGGTATCCATCTGGCCTCACCTGGAACACAATGACTCTGATCCATATCTGGGCCTCTCCTGGACTGTTAACTCTGGTCGTTACCTGGGCATCATTGGGACCTGGGTACTCTATTATATACCTGGGCCTCACTTGGACTTGGTGACTGTGGTCCCACCTGGGCCACACCTGGACGAGGTGACTGGTTTCCACAGGGACCTCACCTGGACCTGGTGACTCAGGTCCTCATATGGGCATTATGGGACCTGGTTTCTCAGTTCCACATCGGGGCCTCCCCTGGACCTAGTGATTCTCGTCCCCCTCTGGGCCTCACCCTGACGTGGTGACTCTGGTCCCCACGTGGATATCACCAGAACCGGGTGACTCTGGTCCCTCACTGGGACTCACCCGGAGCTTGGGACACTATTCCTCAACTGGGCCTCAAAAGGACCTGGTGAATCTACTCCTCCCTTAGGCCTCGTCTGGACCTTGTGACTCTTTTCCCACCTGGCATCAATGGGACATGGTTACTCTGTTCCCCACCTGGGCCTCACCTCCACATGATAACTTTGCTCCAAACCTTGGCCTCAACTGGTCCTGATGACTCTGTTCCCCCCACCTAGGCCTCAATCTGGACCTGGTGACTGTGGTGCCCACCTGGGTCTCACCTGGACCTGGTGATTCTCGTTCCGACATGAACCACACCTGGACCTGGTGACTGTGGTGTTCTTGTAGACTCACATTTACCTGGTGACTCCGGTCCCCACTAGAGCCTCACCTGGATCTGGTGACTCTGGCCTGCCTGTTGGCCTCAACTTGACCTGGTGAGTGGGGTTGCCACCTGGGCCTCACACATAGGTGGTGACTCAATTCCCCTCGTGGGCCTCTTGGACCTGGTGAATCTGGTCCTTACCTGGTCCTGTCCCAGACCCGGGGACTCTGGTCACCACCTGGGCCTCACCTTGACCTGGTGAATCTGGTCCCCATCTGGGCCTCACCCAGTCCTGGTGACTTTGTTCCCCACATGGACCTGATTGCTGTGGACTCTTTCTTGGCCTCACCTGGAACTGGTGACTCTGATCCTATCTGTGCGTCACCCAGATCTGGTGACTCTGGGCCTCACCTGGGCATCATTGGTACCTGGTGACTCTGTTCCACGCTTGAGCCTAACCTAACATGATGACTCTGGAACCACTCTGGGCCTCTCCCTGACCTGATGCCTCTGGTCCCCATCTGGATGTCACCTGGACGAGGTGATTCTGGTACCCCTCTAAGCCTCAACCAGATCTGGTGACAGTGGTCCTCAGCTGGGCCTCACTGGACACTGTGAATATGCTCCATCTGGGCCTCATTTGGACCTGGTGACTCTGGTCCCTACCTGGGCAACATCGGGACATGGTTCCACTGCATGGCCTGCATATTGGCCTCACCTGGACCTGGTAACTCTAGTCCCTACCTGGGCATCATCGGGACATGGTTCCTCTGCATGGCCTGCAGTTAGGCCACACTTGGACCTGGGGAGTGGGGTTCCCACCTGGGACTCACCCATGCTTGGTGACACAGGTACCCACGTGGGCCTCACTTGGACCTGGTGAATCTGGTCCTTACCTGGTCCTCACCCGGAACTGGTAACTCTGGTCACAACCTGGGAATCACCTGGACCTGGTGAATCTGGTCCCAATATGGGCCTCACCCAGTCCTCGTGACTTTGTTCCCCACCTGGACCTGATTGCTGTGGACTCCTTCTTGGCCTCACCTGGAACTGGTGACCCTGATCCTATCTGGGCCTCACCCAGATCTGGTGACTCTGGTCCTCACCTGTGGATCATTATGACCTGGATCTCTGTTCCACACCTGAGCCTCACCTGGACATGATGACTCTGGATCCCCTATGGCCTCACCTTGACATGGTGACTCTGCTCCCCATCTGGATGTCACCTAGACCAGGTGAATCTGGTACCCCTCTAGGCCTCAACTAGACCTGGGGATTCTGGTCCTCAAGTGCGCCTCACCGAGACCTAGAGGATATGCTCCCCACCTGCTCCTCATCTGGACCTGGTGACTCTGGTCTGCACCTGAGACTACCCTGGATCTGGTGACTGTGTTCCCCACCTGGGCTTCACCTGGATTTGGGGACTCCGGTCCCCATCTGGGGCTCACCTGGCCCTGTTGACCATGGTCCACAACTAGGCAAAATTGGGACCCGGTGACTGTGTTTCACAACTGGACCTCACCTGGACAAGGTGACTGTGGTCCCACCTGGGCTTCACCTGGACGAGGTGACTGGTTCCCACAGGGACCTCACCTGGACCTGCTGACACAGGTCCCCATATGGGCATCATGGGACCTGGTTTCAGTTCCACATGGGGGCCTCACCTGGAGCTAGTGATTCTCGTCCCCCTCTGGGCCTCACCTGACGTGGTGACTCTGGTCCCCACCTGGATATCACCGGAACCGGGTGACTCTGGTCCCCCTCTGGGACCCACCCGGAGCTGGGGACACTGGTCCTCAACTGGGCCTCACATGGACCTGGTGAATCTGGTCCCCATCTGGGCCTCACCCAGTCCAGGTGACTTTGTTCCCCACCTGGACCTGATTGCTGTGGACTCTTTCTTGGCCTCACCTGGAACTGGTGATTCTGAACCTATCTGCGCGTCACCCAGATCTGGTGACTCTGGTCCTCACCTGGGCATCATTGGTACCTGGTGACTCTGTTCCTCACCTGAGCCTCACCTGGACATGATGACTCTGGAACCTCTCTGGGCTTCTCCCTGACCTGGTGACTCTAGTCCCTACCTGGGCATCATCGGGACATGGTTCCACTGCATGGCCTGCAGGTTGGCCTTACCTGGACCTGGTAACTCTGTTCCCGACCTGAGCATCATCTGGACACTGTTCCTCTGCATGGCATGCAGGTTGGCCTCACCTGGACCTGGTGAGTGGGGTTGACACCTGGGCCTCACACATACCTGGTGACACAGGTCCCCACGTGGGCCTCACTTGGACCTGGTGAATCTGGTCCTTACCTGGTCCTCACCCGGAACTGGTAACTCTGGTCACCACCTGGGAATCACCTGGACATGGTGAATCTGGTCCCCATCAGGGCCTCACCCAGTCCTGGTGTCTTTGTTCCCCAATTGGACCTGATTGCTCTGCACTCCTTCTTGGCCTCATTGGAACTGATGACTCTGATCCTAACTGGGCCTCACCCAGATCTGCTGACTCTGGTCCTCACCTGTGGACCATTATGACCTGGAAACTCTCTTCCACACCTGAGCCTCACCTGGACCTGATGACTCTGGATCCCCTCTGGGCCTCAGCCTGACATGGTGACTCTGGTCCCCATCTGGATGTCACCTAGACCAGGTGAATCTGGTACCCCTCTAGGCCTCAACTAGACCTGGTGACTCTGGTCCTCAACTGGCCCTCACCGGGACCTCGTGAATATGCTCCCCACCTGCGCCTCATCTGTACCTTGTGGCTCTGGTTCTACCTGGGTATCATCGGGACATGGTTACTCTATTCTCCACTGGGACTGTCCTGTTCCTGGTAACTCTGGTCCTGACTTTGGCCTCTTCTGTACCAGGTGACTCTGGCTCCACCTGGGCCTCACCTGTAACTAGTGACTCTGATAATAAGCATAGCCTCACCTGACCTGGTGACTGTGGTTCACATTGGGACCTCACCTGGACCCAATGCCACTGGACCCACCTAGACCTCAGCAGTACCTGTTGTCTCTGGTACCCACCTGGGTAGCATCAGTATATGGTTACACTCTTCACTAACAGTGACCCAGCCGGACCTATTAACACTGGTCTTCAACTGGGCCTCAACAAGACCTGGTTAATCTACTCCTCACTCAGGCCTCGTCTGGACCTGTGACTCTTTTCCCACCTGGCATCAATGGGGCATGGTTACACTGTTCCCCACCTGGGCCTCACCTGGACATGATAACTTTGCTCCACTCTTTGGCCTCAACTGGTCTTGATGACTCTCGTCCCACCACCTAGGCCTCAATCTGGACCTGGTGACTGTGGTCCCCACCTGGGTCTCACCTGGACATGGTGACTCTCGTTCCCACATGAACCAAACCTGGACCTGGTGAATGTGGTGTTCTTGTAGACTCACATTTACCTGGTGACTCCGGTCCCCACTAGGACCTCACCTGGATCTGGTGACTCTGGCTTGCAGGTTGGCCTCACCTGGACCTGGTTAGTGCGGTTGCCACCTGGGCCTAACCCATACCTGGTGACTCAGGTCCGCACGTGGGTATCTTGGATCTGTTGACTCTGGTCCTTACCTGGGCATCATTGGGACCTCTATACTCCCTTATATACCTGGGCCTCACCTGAACCAGGTGACTGTGTTCCACAACTGGACCTCACCTGGTCCAAGTGACTCTGGTCCCCCTCTGTGTCTCACCGTGCCCTAGTGACTGTGAACCCCACTTTGGCCTTACTTGGACCTGCTGACCCTGGTTGCCACCTGCGCCTGACCTCGAACTGTTGATTCTGGTTCTTTCAAGGGTCTCCCCGGAACCTGATGATCCTGGTCCCCACCTGGGCCTCACCTGGACGTGGTCACTCCTGTCACCACAGGGGACTCACCTGGACCTGCTTACTGTGTTCCACACCTGGGCCTCATGTAGACATGTTGACCATGGTCCCCAAGCCGGCCTCACATGGACCTGTTGCCTCTGATCCCCACCGGGGCCTCACGTGTACCTGGTAACTCTGGTCCTCACCTAGGCCTCATCTGGACCTAGTGACTCTGGTCCCCACCTGGGCTTCACCTGAATCTTGTGACTCTGATCCCCACCTGGAATCACCTGGATCTGGTGGCTCTGGTCCCCACCTGGACTTCACCTGGATCTGGTGACTCTGGTCCACCCCAGGACCTCTCCTGGACCTGGTGACTCCTTTCCAACATGGACCTCATGTGGATCTGGTGACTCTGGTCCTCAGTTTGGCCTCACCTCGACTTGGTGTCTCTCGTCCCCACTTTGACCTAACTCAGAACTGCTGAATCTTGCCCCACCTAGCCCGCACCCAGACCTGGTGACTCTTGTCCCCAGATATGCCTCAATTCGACCTAATGAATCTGGTCCTCACGTGGGCCTCACATGGACCTGGGACTCAGTTGGATAGAGTGGCTCTGGTTCCCACAAGTGGCTCACCTGATACTGCTGACTGTGGTCTTATTCTATGCCTCACCAGGACCTAGTGATTCTGTTCCCCATCTGGGCCTGCATGGCCCTAGTGACTCTGGTCCTCACCCAGGCATCATTGGGACCTGGATACTCTATTCCACACCTGGGCCTCAATTTGACCAGGGAACTCTGGTCCCATTCTGGGCCTCAAACTAAACTGGTTACTCTGGTTCCCCTCTGGGCCTAACCCTTACCTGGTGACTCTGGTCACCCCTTGGGCTTCACTTGGGCCTGGTGAATCTGGTCCTTAGCTGGTCCGCACCTGGATGTGGTGACTATTCGCCACCTGGTCCTCACCTGGACTTGGTGAATCCTGTTGCCGCCTGCGCCTCACCAGGACCTTGTGACTGTGGTCCTACCTGGACCTCACCTGGATCTGGTGGCTCTGGTTCCCATATGGGGGTATCCTGGACCTGGTTCCTGTGGTCTCCATCTGGCCTCAACTGAAAAACAATGACTCTGATCCATATTTGAACCTCTACTGGACCTGTTGACTCTGGTCATTACCTGGGCATCTTTCTGAGCTGGATACTCTCTTATATAACTGGGCGTCACCTGGACCTGGTGACTGTGGTCCCACCTGGCCCTCCCCGGACGAGGTGACTCGTTCCCACAGGGACCTCACCTGGACCTGGTGACTCAGGTCCTCATATGGGCATCATGAGACCTGGTTTCTCAGTTCCACATCGCGGCCTCACCTGGACATAGTGATTCTCCTCCCCCTCTGGGCCTCACCCTGATGTGGCGACTCTGGTCCCCACCTGGATATCACCAGAACCGGGTGACTCTGTTCCCCCTCTGGAACTCACAAAGAGCTGGGGACATTGGTCCTCAACTGGGCCTCAACAGGACTGGTGAATCTACTCCTCACTTAGGCCTCGTCTGGACCTTGTGACTCTTTTCCCACCTGGCATCAATGGGACATGGTTACTCTGTTCCCCACCTGCGCCTCAGCTGGACATGATAACTTTGCTCCACACTTTGGCCTCAACTGCTCCTGATGACTCTGGCTCCCCACCTAGGCCTCAATCTGGTCCTGGTGACTGTGGTCCCCACCTGGGTCTCACCTGGACCTGGTGACTCTCGTTCCCACATGAATCACACCTGGACCTGGTGACGGTGGTGTTCTTGTAGACTCACTTTTACCTTGTGACTCCGGTCCCCAGTAAGGTCTCACCTGTATCTGGTGACTCTGGCCTGCAGCTTGGCCTCACCTGGACCTGGTGAGTGGGGTTGCCACCTGGGCCTCACCCATACCTGGTGACTCCAGTCCCCACAGGGGTCTCTTGGACCTGGTGAATCTTCTCCTTACCTGGTACTCCCCCAGACCCGGGGACTCTGGTCACCACCTGGGCCTCACCTGGACCTGGTGAATCTGTTCCCCAACTGGGCCTCACCCAGTCCTGTTGACTTTGTTCCCCACCTGGACCTGATTGCTGTGGACTCTTTCTTGGCCTCACCTGGAACTGGTGACTCTGATCCTATCTGGGCGACACCCAGACCTGGTGACTCTGGTCATCACCTGGGCATCCTTGGTACCTGGTGACTCTGTTCCACACCTGAGCCTCACCTGAACATGATTACTCTTGAACCTGTCTGGGCCTCACCCTGACATGGTGACGCTGGTCCCCATCTCGATGTCACCTGGACCAGGTGATTCTGGTATCCTTCTACGCCTCAACAATATCTGGTAACTATGGTCCTCAACTGGGCCTCACCTGGACCTAGTGAATTTGCTCCATCTGGGCCTCATTTTCACCTGGTGACTCTGGTCCTTACCTGGGCATCATCGGGACATGGTTCCACAGCATGGCCTGCAGGTTGGCCTCACCTGGACCTGGGGAGTGGGGTTGCCACCTGGGCCTCACACATACCTGGTGACACAGGTCCCCACGTGGGCCTCACGTGGACCTGTTGAATCTTGGCCTTACCTGGTCCTCACCCGGAACTGGTAAGTCTGGTCACCACCTGGAAGTCACCTGGACTTGCTGAATCTGGTCCCCAACTGGGCCTCACCCAGTCCTGGTGAATTTGTTGCCCACCTGGACCTGATTGCTGTGGACTCCTTCTTGGCCTCACCTGGAACTTGTGACTTTGATCCTAACTGGGCCTCACCCAGATCTGGTGACTCTGGTCCTCACCTGAGGACCAGTATGATCTGGATACTCGGTTCCACACATGAGCCTCACCTGGACATGATGACTCTTAATCCCCTCTGGGCCTCAGCCTGACATGGTGACTCTGGTCCCCATCTGGATGTCACCTAGACAAGGTGAATCTGGTACCACTCTAGAATCAATCGAATTGAAAACAATCGAATCGAAAAGAATCGAATCAAAAAAAGTCGAATCGAAACGAAAACAATCAAATCGAATCGAATCTAAAAGAATCGTATTGAATTGAATCGAGTCGAAAAGACTTGAATCAAAAAGACTCGAATCGAATTGAATCAAATCGAAAAGAATCTAATAGAAACCACTCGAACAGAATCAAATCGAAATGATTCAAAAAGAATCGAATAGAATAGAATCGAAAAAAATCGAAACGAATCGAAACGAATCGAAACGAAATGAATCGAAGAGAATCGATTAGAATCGAAATGAAAAGAATCGTATTGAATCGAACCGAAAAGAATCAAATCAAATCGAATCGAAAGAATTGAATCAAATCGAAAAGAATCCAATCGAATCGAAAAGAATCGAACTGAATGGAATCAAATCGAAAAGAATCTAATCGAATCGAAAAGAATCGAATCAGATATAATGGAATCGAAAAGAATCGAATTGAATCGAAAAGAATCGAAATGAAACAAATCAGATCAACTGATAAAGCATCAAATCGAATTGAAAAGAATCGAATCGATCGAAAAGATTCGAATCAAAAAGACTCGAATCGAAAAAAATCGAATTGAGAAGAATCGAATCGAATCGAAAAGACTCGAATCAAATTAAAAATATCAAATCGAATCGAATCGAAAAGACTCGGATTGAAAAGGCTCGAATTGAAACGAATCGATTAGAAACGAAAAGAATCGATTCGAATCGAATCGAATTGAAAGAATCGAATTGAATAGAAAAAAATCGAATAGAAAAGCATCGAACCGAAAAGAAAAGAATCAAATTGAATCAGTCGATTAAATTCTAGTCGAATTGAATCAAAAAGCATGAAATAGAGTCGAATAGAATCGAAAAGAATCGAATCGAATCGAAAAGAATCGAATTGTATCTAATCAAAAAGAATCGAATCGTATCGACTCGAATCAAAAAGAATCCATTTGCATCATCGAATGGAAACTAATCCAATTGAATAGAATCGAAAAGAATCGAATCGAATCAAATCGAAAACAATCAAATTGAATTGATCGAAAAGAATCGAATTGAATCGAATCGAATCGAAATGAAAAGAATCGAATCGATTCAAATAGAAAAGAATCGAATCGAAAAGAATCAAATCGACACGAAAAGAATCGAATCGAATCAAAAAGTATCGAATTGATTCGAAAACATTCGAATCGAAAAGAATCGAATTGAAATGAATCCGATCGAAATGAAAAGAATCTATTCGATTCGAATCCAAAAGAATCGAATCCAAAAGAATCGAATCGAATCCAAAAGAATCGAATTGAATTGAATCAAAAGAAATGAATTGAATTGAATCAAAAAGGAACTAATCGAATCAAATCGAAAAAACTCGAATAGAATCAAATCGAATCAAAAAGAATCGAATAGCTTCGAATAAAAAAGAATCGAATTGAGGGATCCCTGGGTGGCGCAGCGGTTTAGCGCCTGCCTTTGGCCCAGGGCGCGATCCTGGAGACCCGGGATCGAATCCCACATCGGGCTCCTGGTGCATGGAGCCTGCTTCTCCTTCTTCCTGTGTCTATGCCTCTCTGTCTCTCTCTGTGACTATCATAAAAAAAGAATCGAATTGAATCGCGTTGAAAAAAATCATAAAGAATCAAATCGAAAAGAATCGAATTCCATGTAACGAAAAGATTCGAATTGAAAAGAATCGAATCGAAACAAAAGAATCGAATCGACTCGACATGAATCAAAAAGAATCGAATCAAAACGAATCGAAAAGAAACAAATCAAGTAGAATCTAAAAGAATCGAATCGAATCAAATCGAAAAAATTCGAATAGAATTGAATCGAAAAGAATCAAAACGAATCGAACCGAAGAGAATCGATTCGAATCAAAATAAAAAGTATCGTATCAAATCGAATCAAAAAGAATCATATCAAATAGAATCGAAAGAATGGAATCAAATCTAAAACAATCGAATCGAATTGAAAAGAATCGGATTGAATGGAATACAATCGAAAAGAATAGAATAGAATCGAAAGAAATCGAATAGAATCAAATCAAATCAAAAAGAATCGAATTGAATTGATCCTAACCAAAATAAGCGAAATGAATCGACTCGAACCGAAAAAAATCAAATCGAAAAGAATCTAATCTCAACGAAAATCATCGAAATGAATAGAATCGAATTGAATCAAATCGAAAAGAATCGAATGGAATCCAATCGAAAAGAATCAAATTGATTCGAATCGAAGCAAATTGAATCCAATCGAAAAGAATCTAATTGAATCGAATCGAAAAGAATCGAATTCAATCAAAACGAATCGATTCGAATGGAATAGAAAAGAATAGAATAGAATAGAATCGAAAAGAATCAAATCGAATCGAAAAGAATTGAATCGAATCGAAAAGAAACGAATCGAACCGAATCAAAAAGAAATCAATCGAATCGAATCAAATACAAAAGAATCGCTTTGAATAGCATAGAATTGAAAAGAATCGAATCAATCGAATTGAAAACAATCGAATCGAAAAGAATCGAATCAAAAAAAGTCGAATCGAAACGAAAACAATCGAATCGAATCGAATCTAAAAGAATCGTATTGAATTGCATCGAGTCGAAAAGACTCGAATCAAAAAGACTCGAATCGAATTGAATCAAATCGAAAAGAATCTAATAGAAACCACTCGAACAGAATCAAATCGAAATGATTCAAAATGAATCGAATAGAATAGAATCGAAAAAAATCGAATCGAATCGAAACGAATCGAAACGAATCGAAGAGAATCGATTAGAATCGAAATGAAAAGAATCGTATTGAATCGAACCGAAAAGAATCAAATCAAATCGAATCGAAAGAATTGAATCAAATCGAAAAGAATCCAATCGAATCGAAAAGAATCGAACTGAATGGAATCAAATCGAAAAGAATCTAATCGAATCGAAAAGAATCGAATCAAATTTAATGGAATCGAAAAGAATCGAATTGAATTGAAAAGAATCGAAATGAAACAAATCAGATCAACTGATAAAGCATCAAATCGGAGTGAAAAGAATCGAATCGAATCGAAATGAATCGAATCAAAAAGACTCGAATCGAAAAGAATCGAATTGAAAAGAATCGAATCGAATCGAAAAGACTCGAATCAAATTAAAAATATCAAATCGAACCGAATCGAAAAGCATCAAATTGAAAAGACTCGAATTGAAACGAATCGATTTGAAACGAAAAGAATTGAATCGAATCGAATCGAATTGAATTGAAAGAATCGAATTGAATAGAAAAAAATCGAATAGAAAAGAATCCAACCGAAAAGAAAAGAATCAAATTGAATCAGTCGATTAAATTCTAGTCGAATCGAACCAAAAAGCATGAAATCGAGTCGAATCGAATCGAAAAGAATCGAATCGAATCGAAAAGAATCCAATTGCATCATCGAATGGAAAATAATCGAATTGAATAGAATAGAAAAGAATCGAATCGAATCAAATCGAAAACAATCAAATTGAATTGATCGAAAAGAATCGAATTGAATCAAATCGAATCGAAATGAAAAGAATCGAATCGATTCAAATAGAAAAGAATCGAATCGAAAAGAATCAAATCGACACGAAAAGAATTGAATCGAATCAAAAAGTATCGAATTGATTCGAAAACATTCGAATCGAAAAGAATCGAATTGAAATGAATCCGATCGCAATGAAAAGAATCCACTCGATTCGAATCCAAAAGAATCGAATCCAAAAGAATCGAATCGGGGACGCCTGGGTGGCTCAGCGGTTGGGCGCCTGCCTTTGGCTCAGGTCGTGATCCCCGGATCAAAGATCGAGTCCCGCATCGGGTTCCCTGCGAGGAGCCTGCTTCTCCCTCTGCCTATGTCTCTGCCTCTCTTCTCAATCTGTATCTCTCATAAATAAATAAATAAATCTAAAAAAATAAAAAAAAAAAACAAAAGAATCGAATCGAATCCAAAAGAATCGAATTGATTTGAATCAAAAGAAATGAATTGAATTGAATCAAAAAGAACTAATCGAATCAAATCGAAAAAACTCGAATAGAATCTAATCGAATCAAAAAGAATTGAATAGATTCGAATAAAAAAGAATCGAATTGAGGGATCCCTGGGTGGCGCAGCGGTTTAGCGCCTGCCTTTGGCCCAGGGCACGTTCCTGGAATCACGGGATCGAATCCCACATCGGGCTCCCGGTGCATGGAGCCTGCTTCTCCCTCTGCCTGTGTCTCTGCCTCTCTGTCTCTCTCTGTGACTATCATAAAAAAAAGAATCGAATTGAATCGAGTTGAAGAAAATCATAAAGAATCAAATCGAAAAGAATCGAATTCCATGTAACGAAAAGATTCGAATTGAAAAGAATCGAATCGAATCAAAAGAATCGAATCGAATCGACATGAATCAAAAACAATCGAATCAAAACGAATCGAAAAGAAACAAATCAAGTAGAATCCAAAAGAATCGAATCGAATCAAATCGAAAAAATTCGAATAGAATTGAATCGAAACGAATCAAAACGTATCGAACCGAAGAGAATCGATTCGAATCAAAATAAAAAGTATCGTATCAAATCGAATCGAAAAGAATCATATCAAATAGAATCGAAAGAATGGAATCAAATCTAAAACAATCGAATCGAATCGAAAAGAATCGGATTGAATGGAATCGAATCGAAAAGAATAGAATAGAATCGAAAGAAATCGAATAGAATCAAATCAAATCAAAAAGAATCGAATTGAATTGATCCTAACCAAAATAAGCGAAATGAATCGACTCGAACCGAAAAAAATCAAATCGAAAAGAATCTAATCTCAACGAAAATCATCGAAATGAATAGAATCGAAAAGAATCGAATTGAATCAAATCGAAAAGAATCGAATGGAATCCAATCGTAAAGAATCAAATTGATTCGAATCGAAACAAATTGAATCCAATCGAAAAGAATCTAATTGAATCGAATCGAAAAGAATCGAATTCAATCAAAACGAATCGATTCGAATGGAATACAAAAGAATAGAATAGAATAGAATCGAAAAGAATCAAATCGAATCGAAAAGAATCGAATCGAAAAGAATTGAATCGAATCGAAAAGAAACGAATCGAACCGAATCAAAAAGAAATCAATCGAATCGAATCAAATACAAAAGAATCGCTTTGAATAGCATAGAATTGAAAAGAATCGAATCAATCGAATTGAAAACAATCAAATCGAAAAGAATCGAATCAAAAAAAGTCGAATCGAAACGAAAACAATCGAATCGAATCGAATCTAAAAGAATCGTATTGAATTGCATCGAGTCGAAAAGACTCGAATCAAAAAGACTCGAATCGAATTGAATCAAATCGAAAAGAATCTAATAGAAACCACTCGAACAGAATCAAATCGAAATGATTCAAAATGAATCGAATAGAATAGAATCGAAAAAAATCGAATCGAATCGAAACGAATCGAAACGAATCGAAGAGAATCGATTAGAATCGAAATGAAAAGAATCGTATTGAATCGAACCGAAAAGAATCAAATCAAATCGAATGGAAAGAATTGAATCAAATCGAAAAGAATCCAATCGAATCGAAAAGAATCGAACTGAATGGAATCAAATCGAAAAGAATCTAATCGAATCGAAAAGAATTGAATCAAATTTAATGGAATCGAAAAGAATCGAATTGAATCGAAAAGAATCGAAATGAAACAAATCAGATCAAATGGAAAAGCATCAAATCGGAGTGAAAAGAATCGAATCGAATCGAAATGAATCGAATCAAAAAGACTCGAATCGAAAAGAATCGAATTGAAAAGAATCGAATCGAATCGAAAAGACTCGAATCAAATTAAAAATATCAAATCGAACCGAATCGAAAAGCATCAAATTGAAAAGACTCGAATTGAAACGAATCGATTTGAAACGAAAAGAATTGAATCGAATCGAATCGAATCGAATTGAATTGAAAGAATCGAATTGAATAGAAAAAAATCGAATAGAAAAGAATCCAACCGAAAAGAAAAGAATCAAATTGAATCAGTCGATTAAATTCTAGTCGAATCGAATCAAAAAGCATGAAATCGAGTCGAATCGAATCGAAAAGAATCGAATCGAATCGAAAAGAATCCAATTGCATCATCGAATGGAAAATAATCGAATTGAATAGAATAGAAAAGAATCGAATCGAATCAAATCGAAAACAATCAAATTGAATTGATCGAAAAGAATCGAATTGAATCAAATCGAATCGAAATGAAAAGAATCGAATCGATTCAAATAGAAAAGAATCGAATCGAAAAGAATCAAATCGACACGAAAAGAATCGAATCGAATCAAAAAGTATCGAATTGATTCGAAAACATTCGAATCGAAAAGAATCGAATTGAAATGAATCCGATCGCAATGAAAAGAATCCACTCGATTCGAATCCAAAAGAATCGAATCCAAAAGAATCGAATCGAATCCAAAAGAATCGAATTGATTTGAATCAAAAGAAATGAATTGAATTGAATCAAAAAGAACTAATCGAATCAAATCGAAAAAACTCGAATAGAATCTAATCGAATCAAAAAGAATTGAATAGATTCGAATAAAAAAGAATCGAATTGAGGGATCCCTGGGTGGCGCAGCGGTTTAGCGCCTGCCTTTGGCCCAGGGCACGTTCCTGGAATCACGGGATCGAATCCCACATCGGGCTCCCGGTGCATGGAGCCTGCTTCTCCCTCTGCCTGTGTCTCTGCCTCTCTGTCTCTCTCTGTGACTATCATAAAAAAAAGAATCGAATTGAATCGAGTTGAAGAAAATCATAAAGAATCAAATCGAAAAGAATCGAATTCCATGTAACGAAAAGATTCGAATTGAAAAGAATCGAATCGAAACAAAAGAATCGAATCGAATCGACATGAATCAAAAACAATCGAATCAAAACGAATCGAAAAGAAACAAATCAAGTAGAATCCAAAAGAATCGAATCGAATCAAATCGAAAAAATTCGAATAGAATTGAATCGAAACGAATCAAAACGTATCGAACCGAAGAGAATCGATTCGAATCAAAATAAAAAGTATCGTATCAAATCGAATCGAAAAGAATCATATCAAATAGAATCGAAAGAATGGAATCAAATCTAAAACAATCGAATCGAATCGAAAAGAATCGGATTGAATGGAATCGAATCGAAAAGAATAGAATAGAATCGAAAGAAATCGAATAGAATCAAATCAAATCAAAAAGAATCGAATTGAATTGATCCTAACCAAAATAAGCGAAATGAATCGACTCGAACCGAAAAAAATCAAATCGAAAAGAATCTAATCTCAACGAAAATCATCGAAATGAATAGAATCGAAAAGAATCGAATTGAATCAAATCGAAAAGAATCGAATGGAATCCAATCGTAAAGAATCAAATTGATTCGAATCGAAACAAATTGAATCCAATCGAAAAGAATCTAATTGAATCGAATCGAAAAGAATCGAATTCAATCAAAACGAATCGATTCGAATGGAATACAAAAGAATAGAATAGAATAGAATCGAAAAGAATCAAATCGAATCGAAAAGAATCGAATCGAAAAGAATTGAATCGAATCGAAAAGAAACGAATCGAACCGAATCAAAAAGAAATCAATCGAATCGAATCAAATACAAAAGAATCGCTTTGAATAGCATAGAATTGAAAAGAATCGAATCAATCGAATTGAAAACAATCGAATCGAAAAGAATCGAATCAAAAAAAGTCGAATCGAAACGGAAACAATCGAATCGAATCGAATCTAAAAGAATCGTATTGAATTGCATCGAGTCGAAAAGACTCGAATCAAAAAGACTCGAATCGAATTGAATCAAATCGAAAAGAATCTAATAGAAACCACTCGAACAGAATCAAATCGAAATGATTCAAAATGAATCGAATAGAATAGAATCGAAAAAAATCGAATCGAATCGAAACGAATCGAAACGAATCGAAGAGAATCGATTAGAATCGAAATGAAAAGAATCGTATTGAATCGAACCGAAAAGAATCAAATCAAATCGAATCGAAAGAATTGAATCAAATCGAAAAGAATCCAATCGAATCGAAAAGAATCGAACTGAATGGAATCAAATCGAAAAGAATCTAATCGAATCGAAAAGAATCGAATCAAATTTAATGGAATCGAAAAGAATCGAATTGAATCGAAAAGAATCGAAATGAAACAAATCAGATCAAATGGAAAAGCATCAAATCGGAGTGAAAAGAATCGAATCGAATCGAAATGAATCGAATCAAAAAGACTCGAATCGAAAAGAATCGAATTGAAAAGAATCGAATCGAATCGAAAAGACTCGAATCAAATTAAAAATATCAAATCGAACCGAATCGAAAAGCATCAAATTGAAAAGACTCGAATTGAAACGAATCGATTTGAAACGAAAAGAATTGAATCGAATCGAATCGAATCGAATCGAATTGAAAGAATCGAATTGAATAGAAAAAAATCGAATAGAAAAGAATCCAACCGAAAAGAAAAGAATCAAATTGAATCAGTCGATTAAATTCTAGTCGAATCGAATCAAAAAGCATGAAATCGAGTCGAATCGAATCGAAAAGAATCGAATCGAATCGAAAAGAATCCAATTGCATCATCGAATGGAAAATAATCGAATTGAATAGAATAGAAAAGAATCGAATCGAATCAAATCGAAAACAATCAAATTGAATTGATCGAAAAGAATCGAATTGAATCAAATCGAATCGAAATGAAAAGAATCGAATCGATTCAAATAGAAAAGAATCGAATCGAAAAGAATCAAATCGACACGAAAAGAATCGAATCGAATCAAAAAGTATCGAATTGATTCGAAAACATTCGAATCGAAAAGAATCGAATTGAAATGAATCCGATCGCAATGAAAAGAATCCACTCGATTCGAATCCAAAAGAATCGAATCCAAAAGAATCGAATCGAATCCAAAAGATTCGAATTGATTTGAATCAAAAGAAATGAATTGAATTGAATCAAAAAGAACTAATCGAATCAAATCGAAAAAACTCGAATAGAATCTAATCGAATCAAAAAGAATTGAATAGATTCGAATAAAAAAGAATCGAATTGAGGGATCCCTGGGTGGCGCAGCGGTTTAGCGCCTGCCTTTGGCCCAGGGCACGTTCCTGGAATCACGGGATCGAATCCCACATCGGGCTCCCGGTGCATGGAGCCTGCTTCTCCCTCTGCCTGTGTCTCTGCCTCTCTGTCTCTCTCTGTGACTATCATAAAAAAAAGAATCGAATTGAATCGAGTTGAAGAAAATCATAAAGAATCAAATCGAAAAGAATCGAATTCCATGTAACGAAAAGATTCGAATTGAAAAGAATCGAATCGAAACAAAAGAATCGAATCGAATCGACATGAATCAAAAACAATCGAATCAAAACAAATCGAAAAGAAACAAATCAAGTAGAATCCAAAAGAATCGAATCGAATCAAATCGAAAAAATTCGAATAGAATTGAATCGAAACGAATCAAAACGTATCGAACCGAAGAGAATCGATTCGAATCAAAATAAAAAGTATCGTATCAAATCGAATCGAAAAGAATCATATCAAATAGAATCGAAAGAATGGAATCAAATCTAAAACAATCGAATCGAATCGAAAAGAATCGGATTGAATGGAATCGAATCGAAAAGAATAGAATAGAATCGAAAGAAATCGAATAGAATCAAATCAAATCAAAAAGAATCGAATTGAATTGATCCTAACCAAAATAAGCGAAATGAATCGACTCGAACCGAAAAAAATCAAATCGAAAAGAATCTAATCTCAACGAAAATCATCGAAATGAATAGAATCGAAAAGAATCGAATTGAATCAAATCGAAAAGAATCGAATGGAATCCAATCGTAAAGAATCAAATTGATTCGAATCGAAACAAATTGAATCCAATCGAAAAGAATCTAATTGAATCGAATCGAAAAGAATCGAATTCAATCAAAACGAATCGATTCGAATGGAATACAAAAGAATAGAATAGAATAGAATCGAAAAGAATCAAATCGAATCGAAAAGAATCGAATCGAAAAGAATTGAATCGAATCGAAAAGAAACGAATCGAACCGAATCAAAAAGAAATCAATCGAATCGAATCAAATACAAAAGAATCGCTTTGAATAGCATAGAATTGAAAAGAATCGAATCAATCGAATTGAAAACAATCGAATCGAAAAGAATCGAATCAAAAAAAGTCGAATCGAAACGGAAACAATCGAATCGAATCGAATCTAAAAGAATCGTATTGAATTGCATCGAGTCGAAAAGACTCGAATCAAAAAGACTCGAATCGAATTGAATCAAATCGAAAAGAATCTAATAGAAACCACTCGAACAGAATCAAATCGAAATGATTCAAAATGAATCGAATAGAATAGAATCGAAAAAAATCGAATCGAATCGAAACGAATCGAAACGAATCGAAGAGAATCGATTAGAATCGAAATGAAAAGAATCGTATTGAATCGAACCGAAAAGAATCAAATCAAATCGAATCGAAAGAATTGAATCAAATCGAAAAGAATCCAATCGAATCGAAAAGAATCGAACTGAATGGAATCAAATCGAAAAGAATCTAATCGAATCGAAAAGAATCGAATCAAATTTAATGGAATCGAAAAGAATCGAATTGAATCGAAAAGAATCGAAATGAAACAAATCAGATCAAATGGAAAAGCATCAAATCGGAGTGAAAAGAATCGAATCGAATCGAAATGAATCGAATCAAAAAGACTCGAATCGAAAAGAATCGAATTGAAAAGAATCGAATCGAATCGAAAAGACTCGAATCAAATTAAAAATATCAAATCGAACCGAATCGAAAAGCATCAAATTGAAAAGACTCGAATTGAAACGAATCGATTTGAAACGAAAAGAATTGAATCGAATCGAATCGAATCGAATCGAATTGAAAGAATCGAATTGAATAGAAAAAAATCGAATAGAAAAGAATCCAACCGAAAAGAAAAGAATCAAATTGAATCAGTCGATTAAATTCTAGTCGAATCGAATCAAAAAGCATGAAATCGAGTCGAATCGAATCGAAAAGAATCGAATCGAATCGAAAAGAATCCAATTGCATCATCGAATGGAAAATAATCGAATTGAATAGAATAGAAAAGAATCGAATCGAATCAAATCGAAAACAATCAAATTGAATTGATCGAAAAGAATCGAATTGAATCAAATCGAATCGAAATGAAAAGAATCGAATCGATTCAAATAGAAAAGAATCGAATCGAAAAGAATCAAATCGACACGAAAAGAATCGAATCGAATCAAAAAGTATCGAATTGATTCGAAAACATTCGAATCGAAAAGAATCGAATTGAAATGAATCCGATCGCAATGAAAAGAATCCACTCGATTCGAATCCAAAAGAATCGAATCCAAAAGAATCGAATCGAATCCAAAAGAATCGAATTGATTTGAATCAAAAGAAATGAATTGAATTGAATCAAAAAGAACTAATCGAATCAAATCGAAAAAACTCGAATAGAATCTAATCGAATCAAAAAGAATTGAATAGATTCGAATAAAAAAGAATCGAATTGAGGGATCCCTGGGTGGCGCAGCGGTTTAGCGCCTGCCTTTGGCCCAGGGCACGTTCCTGGAATCACGGGATCGAATCCCACATCGGGCTCCCGGTGCATGGAGCCTGCTTCTCCCTCTGCCTGTGTCTCTGCCTCTCTGTCTCTCTCTGTGACTATCATAAAAAAAAGAATCGAATTGAATCGAGTTGAAGAAAATCATAAAGAATCAAATCGAAAAGAATCGAATTCCATGTAACGAAAAGATTCGAATTGAAAAGAATCGAATCGAAACAAAAGAATCGAATCGAATCGACATGAATCAAAAACAATCGAATCAAAACGAATCGAAAAGAAACAAATCAAGTAGAATCCAAAAGAATCGAATCGAATCAAATCGAAAAAATTCGAATAGAATTGAATCGAAACGAATCAAAACGTATCGAACCGAAGAGAATCGATTCGAATCAAAATAAAAAGTATCGTATCAAATCGAATCGAAAAGAATCATATCAAATAGAATCGAAAGAATGGAATCAAATCTAAAACAATCGAATCGAATCGAAAAGAATCGGATTGAATGGAATCGAATCGAAAAGAATACAATAGAATCGAAAGAAATCGAATAGAATCAAATCAAATCAAAAAGAATCGAATTGAATTGATCCTAACCAAAATAAGCGAAATGAATCGACTCGAACCGAAAAAAATCAAATCGAAAAGAATCTAATCTCAACGAAAATCATCGAAATGAATAGAATCGAAAAGAATCGAATTGAATCAAATCGAAAAGAATCGAATGGAATCCAATCGTAAAGAATCAAATTGATTCGAATCGAAACAAATTGAATCCAATCGAAAAGAATCTAATTGAATCGAATCGAAAAGAATCGAATTCAATCAAAACGAATCGATTCGAATGGAATACAAAAGAATAGAATAGAATAGAATCGAAAAGAATCAAATCGAATCGAAAAGAATCGAATCGAAAAGAATTGAATCGAATCGAAAAGAAACGAATCGAACCGAATCAAAAAGAAATCAATCGAATCGAATCAAATACAAAAGAATCGCTTTGAATAGCATAGAATTGAAAAGAATCGAATCAATCGAATTGAAAACAATCGAATCGAAAAGAATCGAATCAAAAAAAGTCGAATCGAAACGAAAACAATCGAATCGAATCGAATCTAAAAGAATCGTATTGAATTGCATCGAGTCGAAAAGACTCGAATCAAAAAGACTCGAATCAAATTGAATCAAATCGAAAAGAATCTAATAGAAACCACTCGAACAGAATCAAATCGAAATGATTCAAAATGAATCGAATAGAATAGAATCGAAAAAAATCGAATCGAATCGAAACGAATCGAAACGAATCGAAGAGAATCGATTAGAATCGAAATGAAAAGAATCGTATTGAATCGAACCGAAAAGAATCAAATCAAATCGAATCGAAAGAATTGAATCAAATCGAAAAGAATCCAATCGAATCGAAAAGAATCGAACTGAATGGAATCAAATCGAAAAGAATCTAATCGAATCGAAAAGAATCGAATCAAATTTAATGGAATCGAAAAGAATCGAATTGAATCGAAAAGAATCGAAATGAAACAAATCAGATCAAATGGAAAAGCATCAAATCGGAGTGAAAAGAATCGAATCGAATCGAAATGAATCGAATCAAAAAGACTCGAATCGAAAAGAATCGAATTGAAAAGAATCGAATCGAATCGAAAAGACTCGAATCAAATTAAAAATATCAAATCGAACCGAATCGAAAAGCATCAAATTGAAAAGACTCGAATTGAAACGAATCGATTTGAAACGAAAAGAATTGAATCGAATCGAATCGAATCGAATCGAATTGAAAGAATCGAATTGAATAGAAAAAAATCGAATAGAAAAGAATCCAACCGAAAAGAAAAGAATCAAATTGAATCAGTCGATTAAATTCTAGTCGAATCGAATCAAAAAGCATGAAATCGAGTCGAATCGAATCGAAAAGAATCGAATCGAATCGAAAAGAATCCAATTGCATCATCGAATGGAAAATAATCGAATTGAATAGAATAGAAAAGAATCGAATCGAATCAAATCGAAAACAATCAAATTGAATTGATCGAAAAGAATCGAATTGAATCAAATCGAATCGAAATGAAAAGAATCGAATCGATTCAAATAGAAAAGAATCGAATCGAAAAGAATCAAATCGACACGAAAAGAATCGAATCGAATCAAAAAGTATCGAATTGATTCGAAAACATTCGAATCGAAAAGAATCGAATTGAAATGAATCGGATCGCAATGAAAAGAATCCACTCGATTCGAATCCAAAAGAATCGAATCCAAAAGAATCGAATCGAATCCAAAAGAATCGAATTGATTTGAATCAAAAGAAATGAATTGAATTGAATCAAAAAGAACTAATCGAATCAAATCGAAAAAACTCGAATAGAATCTAATCGAATCAAAAAGAATTGAATAGATTCGAATAAAAAAGAATGGAATTGAGGGATCCCTGGGTGGCGCAGCGGTTTAGCGCTTGCCTTTGGCCCAGGGCACGTTCCTGGAATCACGGGATCGAATCCCACATCGGGCTCCCGGTGCATGGAGCCTGCTTCTCCCTCTGCCTGTGTCTCTGCCTCTCTGTCTCTCTCTGTGACTATCATAAAAAAAAGAATCGAATTGAATCGAGTTGAAGAAAATCATAAAGAATCAAATCGAAAAGAATCGAATTCCATGTAACGAAAAGATTCGAATTGAAAAGAATCGAATCGAAACAAAAGAATCGAATCGAATCGACATGAATCAAAAACAATCGAATCAAAACGAATCGAAAAGAAACAAATCAAGTAGAATCCAAAAGAATCGAATCGAATCAAATCGAAAAAATTCGAATAGAATTGAATCGAAACGAATCAAAACGTATCGAACCGAAGAGAATCGATTCGAATCAAAATAAAAAGTATCGTATCAAATCGAATCGAAAAGAATCATATCAAATAGAATCGAAAGAATGGAATCAAATCTAAAACAATCGAATCGAATCGAAAAGAATCGGATTGAATGGAATCGAATCGAAAAGAATAGAATAGAATCGAAAGAAATCGAATAGAATCAAATCAAATCAAAAAGAATCGAATTGAATTGATCCTAACCAAAATAAGCGAAATGAATCGACTCGAACCGAAAAAAATCAAATCGAAAAGAATCTAATCTCAACGAAAATCATCGAAATGAATAGAATCGAAAAGAATCGAATTGAATCAAATCGAAAAGAATCGAATGGAATCCAATCGTAAAGAATCAAATTGATTCGAATCGAAACAAATTGAATCCAATCGAAAAGAATCTAATTGAATCGAATCGAAAAGAATCGAATTCAATCAAAACGAATCGATTCGAATGGAATACAAAAGAATAGAATAGAATAGAATCGAAAAGAATCAAATCGAATCGAAAAGAATCGAATCGAAAAGAATTGAATCGAATCGAAAAGAAACGAATCGAACCGAATCAAAAAGAAACAATCGAATCGAATCAAATACAAAAGAATCGCTTTGAATAGCATAGAATTGAAAAGAATCGAATCAATCGAATTGAAAACAATCGAATCGAAAAGAATCGAATCAAAAAAAGTCGAATCGAAACGGAAACAATCGAATCGAATCGAATCTAAAAGAATCGTATTGAATTGCATCGAGTCGAAAAGACTCGAATCAAAAAGACTCGAATCGAATTGAATCAAATCGAAAAGAATCTAATAGAAACCACTCGAACAGAATCAAATCGAAATGATTCAAAATGAATCGAATAGAATAGAATCGAAAAAAATCGAATCGAATCGAAACGAATCGAAACGAATCGAAGAGAATCGATTAGAATCGAAATGAAAAGAATCGTATTGAATCGAACCGAAAAGAATCAAATCAAATCGAATCGAAAGAATTGAATCAAATCGAAAAGAATCCAATCGAATCGAAAAGAATCGAACTGAATGGAATCAAATCGAAAAGAATCTAATCGAATCGAAAAGAATCGAATCAAATTTAATGGAATCGAAAAGAATCGAATTGAATCGAAAAGAATCGAAATGAAACAAATCAGATCAAATGGAAAAGCATCAAATCGGAGTGAAAAGAATCGAATCGAATCGAAATGAATCGAATCAAAAAGACTCGAATCGAAAAGAATCGAATTGAAAAGAATCGAATCGAATCGAAAAGACTCGAATCAAATTAAAAATATCAAATCGAACCGAATCGAAAAGCATCAAATTGAAAAGACTCGAATTGAAACGAATCGATTTGAAACGAAAAGAATTGAATCGAATCGAATCGAATCGAATCGAATTGAAAGAATCGAATTGAATAGAAAAAAATCGAATAGAAAAGAATCCAACCGAAAAGAAAAGAATCAAATTGAATCAGTCGATTAAATTCTAGTCGAATCGAATCAAAAAGCATGAAATCGAGTCGAATCGAATCGAAAAGAATCGAATCGAATCGAAAAGAATCCAATTGCCTCATCGAATGGAAAATAATCGAATTGAATAGAATAGAAAAGAATCGAATCGAATCAAATCGAAAACAATCAAATTGAATTGATCGAAAAGAATCGAATTGAATCAAATCGAATCGAAATGAAAAGAATCGAATCGATTCAAATAGAAAAGAATCGAATCGAAAAGAATCAAATCGACACGAAAAGAATCGAATCGAATCAAAAAGTATCGAATTGATTCGAAAACATTCGAATCGAAAAGAATCGAATTGAAATGAATCCGATCGCAATGAAAAGAATCCACTCGATTCGAATCCAAAAGAATCGAATCCAAAAGAATCGAATCGAATCCAAAAGAATCGAATTGATTTGAATCAAAAGAAATGAATTGAATTGAATCAAAAAGAACTAATCGAATCAAATCGAAAAAACTCGAATAGAATCTAATCGAATCAAAAAGAATTGAATAGATTCGAATAAAAAAGAATCGAATTGAGGGATCCCTGGGTGGCGCAGCGGTTTAGCGCCTGCCTTTGGCCCAGGGCACGTTCCTGGAATCACGGGATCGAATCCCACATCGGGCTCCCGGTGCATGGAGCCTGCTTCTCCCTCTGCCTGTGTCTCTGCCTCTCTGTCTCTCTCTGTGACTATCATAAAAAAAAGAATCGAATTGAATCGAGTTGAAGAAAATCATAAAGAATCAAATCGAAAAGAATCGAATTCCATGTAACGAAAAGATTCGAATTGAAAAGAATCGAATCGAAACAAAAGAATCGAATCGAATCGACATGAATCAAAAACAATCGAATCAAAACGAATCGAAAAGAAACAAATCAAGTAGAATCCAAAAGAATCGAATCGAATCAAATCGAAAAAATTCGAATAGAATTGAATCGAAACAAATCAAAACGTATCGAACCGAAGAGAATCGATTCGAATCAAAATAAAAAGTATCGTATCAAATCGAATCGAAAAGAATCATATCAAATAGAATCGAAAGAATGGAATCAAATCTAAAACAATCGAATCGAATCGAAAAGAATCGGATTGAATGGAATCGAATCGAAAAGAATACAATAGAATCGAAAGAAATCGAATAGAATCAAATCAAATCAAAAAGAATCGAATTGAATTGATCCTAACCAAAATAAGCGAAATGAATCGACTCGAACCGAAAAAAATCAAATCGAAAAGAATCTAATCTCAACGAAAATCATCGAAATGAATAGAATCGAAAAGAATCGAATTGAATCAAATCGAAAAGAATCGAATGGAATCCAATCGTAAAGAATCAAATTGATTCGAATCGAAACAAATTGAATCCAATCGAAAAGAATCTAATTGAATCGAATCGAAAAGAATCGAATTCAATCAAAACGAATCGATTCGAATGGAATACAAAAGAATAGAATAGAATAGAATCGAAAAGAATCAAATCGAATCGAAAAGAATCGAATCGAAAAGAATTGAATCGAATCGAAAAGAAACGAATCGAACCGAATCAAAAAGAAATCAATCGAATCGAATCAAATACAAAAGAATCGCTTTGAATAGCATAGAATTGAAAAGAATCGAATCAATCGAATTGAAAACAATCGAATCGAAAAGAATCGAATCAAAAAAAGTCGAATCGAAACGAAAACAATCGAATCGAATCGAATCTAAAAGAATCGTATTGAATTGCATCGAGTCGAAAAGACTCGAATCAAAAAGACTCGAATCAAATTGAATCAAATCGAAAAGAATCTAATAGAAACCACTCGAACAGAATCAAATCGAAATGATTCAAAATGAATCGAATAGAATAGAATCGAAAAAAATCGAATCGAATCGAAACGAATCGAAACGAATCGAAGAGAATCGATTAGAATCGAAATGAAAAGAATCGTATTGAATCGAACCGAAAAGAATCAAATCAAATCGAATCGAAAGAATTGAATCAAATCGAAAAGAATCCAATCGAATCGAAAAGAATCGAACTGAATGGAATCAAATCGAAAAGAATCTAATCGAATCGAAAAGAATCGAATCAAATTTAATGGAATCGAAAAGAATCGAATTGAATCGAAAAGAATCGAAATGAAACAAATCAGATCAAATGGAAAAGCATCAAATCGGAGTGAAAAGAATCGAATCGAATCGAAATGAATCGAATCAAAAAGACTCGAATCGAAAAGAATCGAATTGAAAAGAATCGAATCGAATCGAAAAGACTCGAATCAAATTAAAAATATCAAATCGAACCGAATCGAAAAGCATCAAATTGAAAAGACTCGAATTGAAACGAATCGATTTGAAACGAAAAGAATTGAATCGAATCGAATCGAATCGAATCGAATTGAAAGAATCGAATTGAATAGAAAAAAATCGAATAGAAAAGAATCCAACCGAAAAGAAAAGAATCAAATTGAATCAGTCGATTAAATTCTAGTCGAATCGAATCAAAAAGCATGAAATCGAGTCGAATCGAATCGAAAAGAATCGAATCGAATCGAAAAGAATCCAATTGCATCATCGAATGGAAAATAATCGAATTGAATAGAATAGAAAAGAATCGAATCGAATCAAATCGAAAACAATCAAATTGAATTGATCGAAAAGAATCGAATTGAATCAAATCGAATCGAAATGAAAAGAATCGAATCGATTCAAATAGAAAAGAATCGAATCGAAAAGAATCAAATCGACACGAAAAGAATCGAATCGAATCAAAAAGTATCGAATTGATTCGAAAACATTCAAATCGAAAAGAATCGAATTGAAATGAATCGGATCGCAATGAAAAGAATCCACTCGATTCGAATCCAAAAGAATCGAATCCAAAAGAATCGAATCGAATCCAAAAGAATCGAATTGATTTGAATCAAAAGAAATGAATTGAATTGAATCAAAAAGAACTAATCGAATCAAATCGAAAAAACTCGAATAGAATCTAATCGAATCAAAAAGAATTGAATAGATTCGAATAAAAAAGAATGGAATTGAGGGATCCCTGGGTGGCGCAGCGGTTTAGCGCTTGCCTTTGGCCCAGGGCACGTTCCTGGAATCACGGGATCGAATCCCACATCGGGCTCCCGGTGCATGGAGCCTGCTTCTCCCTCTGCCTGTGTCTCTGCCTCTCTGTCTCTCTCTGTGACTATCATAAAAAAAAGAATCGAATTGAATCGAGTTGAAGAAAATCATAAAGAATCAAATCGAAAAGAATCGAATTCCATGTAACGAAAAGATTCGAATTGAAAAGAATCGAATCGAAACAAAAGAATCGAATCGAATCGACATGAATCAAAAAGAATCGAATCAAAACGAATCGAAAAGAAACAAATCAAGTAGAATCCAAAAGAATCGAATCGAATCAAATCGAAAAAATTCGAATAGAATTGAATCGAAAAGAATCAAAACGAATCGAACCGAAGAGAATCGATTCGAATCAAAATAAAAAGTATCGTATCAAATCGAATCGAAAAGAATCATGTCAAATAGAATCGAAAGAATGGAATCAAATCTAAAACAATCGAATCGAATCGAAAAGAATCGGATTGAATGGAATCGAATCGAAAAGAATAGAATAGAATCGAAAGAAATCGAATAGAATCAAATCAAATCAAAAAGAATCGAATTGAATTGATCCTAACCAAAATAAGCGAAATGAATTGACTCGAAGCAAAAAAAATCAAATCGAAAAGAATCTAATCTCAACGAAAATCATCGAAATGAATAGAATCGAAAAGAATCGAATTGAATCAAATCGAAAAGAATCGAATGGAATCCAATCGAAAAGAATCAAATTGATTCGAATCGAAACAAATTGAATCCAATCGAAAAGAATCTAATTGAATCGAATCGAAAAGAATCGAATTCAATCAAAACGAATCGATTCGAATGGAATACAAAAGAATAGAATAGAATAGAATCGAAAAGAATCAAATCGAATCGAAAAGAATCGAATCGAAAAGAATTGAATCGAATCGAAAAGAAACGAATCGAACCGAATCAAAAAGAAATCAATCGAATCGAATCAAATACAAAAGAATCGCTTTGAATAGCATAGAATTGAAAAGAATCGAATCAATCGAATTGAAAACAATCGAATCGAAAAGAATCGAATCAAAAAAAGTCGAATCGAAACGGAAACAATCGAATCGAATCGAATCTAAAAGAATCGTATTGAATTGCATCGAGTCGAAAAGACTCGAATCAAAAAGACTCGAATCGAATTGAATCAAATCGAAAAGAATCTAATAGAAACCACTCGAACAGAATCAAATCGAAATGATTCAAAATGAATCGAATAGAATAGAATCGAAAAAAATCGAATCGAATCGAAACGAATCGAAACGAATCGAAGAGAATCGATTAGAATCGAAATGAAAAGAATCGTATTGAATCGAACCGAAAAGAATCAAATCAAATCGAATCGAAAGAATTGAATCAAATCGAAAAGAATCCAATCGAATCGAAAAGAATCGAACTGAATGGAATCAAATCGAAAAGAATCTAATCGAATCGAAAAGAATCGAATCAAATTTAATGGAATCGAAAAGAATCGAATTGAATCGAAAAGAATCGAAATGAAACAAATCAGATCAAATGGAAAAGCATCAAATCGGAGTGAAAAGAATCGAATCGAATCGAAATGAATCGAATCAAAAAGACTCGAATCGAAAAGAATCGAATTGAAAAGAATCGAATCGAATCGAAAAGACTCGAATCAAATTAAAAATATCAAATCGAACCGAATCGAAAAGCATCAAATTGAAAAGACTCGAATTGAAACGAATCGATTTGAAACGAAAAGAATTGAATCGAATCGAATCGAATCGAATCGAATTGAAAGACTCGAATTGAATAGAAAAAAATCGAATAGAAAAGAATCCAACCGAAAAGAAAAGAATCAAATTGAATCAGTCGATTAAATTCTAGTCGAATCGAATCAAAAAGCATGAAATCGAGTCGAATCGAATCGAAAAGAATCGAATCGAATCGAAAAGAATCCAATTGCATCATCGAATGGAAAATAATCGAATTGAATAGAATAGAAAAGAATCGAATCGAATCAAATCGAAAACAATCAAATTGAATTGATCGAAAAGAATCGAATTGAATCAAATCGAATCGAAATGAAAAGAATCGAATCGATTCAAATAGAAAAGAATCGAATCGAAAAGAATCAAATCGACACGAAAAGAATCGAATCGAATCAAAAAGTATCGAATTGATTCGAAAACATTCGAATCGAAAAGAATCGAATTGAAATGAATCCGATCGCAATGAAAAGAATCCACTCGATTCGAATCCAAAAGAATCGAATCCAAAAGAATCGAATCGAATCCAAAAGAATCGAATTGATTTGAATCAAAAGAAATGAATTGAATTGAATCAAAAAGAACTAATCGAATCAAATCGAAAAAACTCGAATAGAATCTAATCGAATCAAAAAGAATTGAATAGATTCGAATAAAAAAGAATCGAATTGAGGGATCCCTGGGTGGCGCAGCGGTTTAGCGCCTGCCTTTGGCCCAGGGCACGTTCCTGGAATCACGGGATCGAATCCCACATCGGGCTCCCGGTGCATGGAGCCTGCTTCTCCCTCTGCCTGTGTCTCTGCCTCTCTGTCTCTCTCTGTGACTATCATAAAAAAAAGAATCGAATTGAATCGAGTTGAAGAAAATCATAAAGAATCAAATCGAAAAGAATCGAATTCCATGTAACGAAAAGATTCGAATTGAAAAGAATCGAATCGAAACAAAAGAATCGAATCGAATCGACATGAATCAAAAAGAATCGAATCAAAACGAATCGAAAAGAAACAAATCAAGTAGAATCCAAAAGAATCGAATCGAATCAAATCGAAAAAATTCGAATAGAATTGAATCGAAAAGAATCAAAACGTATCGAACCGAAGAGAATCGATTCGAATCAAAATAAAAAGTATCGTATCAAATCGAATCGAAAAGAATCATGTCAAATAGAATCGAAAGAATGGAATCAAATCTAAAACAATCGAATCGAATCGAAAAGAATCGGATTGAATGGAATCGAATCAAAAAGAATACAATAGAATCGAAAGAAATCGAATAGAATCAAATCAAATCAAAAAGAATCGAATTGAATTGATCCTAACCAAAATAAGCGAAATGAATTGACTCGAAGCAAAAAAAATCAAATCGAAAAGAATCTAATCTCAACGAAAATCATCGAAATGAATAGAATCGAAAAGAATCGAATTGAATCAAATCGAAAAGAATCGAATGGAATCCAATCGTAAAGAATCAAATTGATTCGAATCGAAACAAATTGAATCCAATCGAAAAGAATCTAATTGAATCGAATCGAAAAGAATCGAATTCAATCAAAACGAATCGATTCGAATGGAATAGAAAAGAATAGAATAGAATAGAATCGAAAAGAATCAAATCGAATCGAAAAGAATCGAATCGAAAAGAATTGAATCGAATCGAAAAGAAACGAATCGAACCGAATCAAAAAGAAATCAATCGAATCGAATCAAATACAAAAGAATCGCTTTGAATAGCATAGAATTGAAAAGAATCGAATCAATCGAATTGAAAACAATCGAATCGAAAAGAATCGAATCAAAAAAAGTCGAATCGAAACGGAAACAATCGAATCGAATCGAATCTAAAAGAATCGTATTGAATTGCATCGAGTCGAAAAGACTCGAATCAAAAAGACTCGAATCAAATTGAATCAAATCGAAAAGAATCTAATAGAAACCACTCGAACAGAATCAAATCGAAATGATTCAAAATGAATCGAATAGAATAGAATCGAAAAAAATCGAATCGAATCGAAACGAATCGAAACGAATCGAAGAGAATCGATTAGAATCGAAATGAAAAGAATCGTATTGAATCGAACCGAAAAGAATCAAATCAAATCGAATCGAAAGAATTGAATCAAATCGAAAAGAATCCAATCGAATCGAAAAGAATCGAACTGAATGGAATCAAATCGAAAAGAATCTAATCGAATCGAAAAGAATCGAATCAAATTTAATGGAATCGAAAAGAATCGAATTGAATCGAAAAGAATCGAAATGAAACAAATCAGATCAACTGATAAAGCATCAAATCAGAGTGAAAAGAATCGAATCGAATCGAAATGAATCGAATCAAAAAGACTCGAATCGAAAAGAATCGAATTGAAAAGAATCGAATCGAATCGAAAAGACTCGAATCAAATTAAAAATATCAAATCGAACCGAATCGAAAAGCATCAAATTGAAAAGACTCGAATTGAAACGAATCGATTTGAAACGAAAAGAATTGAATCGAATCGAATCGAATCGAATTGAATTGAAAGAATCGAATTGAATAGAAAAAAATCGAATAGAAAAGAATCCAACCGAAAAGAAAAGAATCAAATTGAATCAGTCGATTAAATTCTAGTCGAATCGAATCAAAAAGCATGAAATCGAGTCGAATCGAATCGAAAAGAATCGAATCGAATCGAAAAGAATCCAATTGCATCATCGAATGGAAAATAATCGAATTGAATAGAATAGAAAAGAATCGAATCGAATCAAATCGAAAACAATCAAATTGAATTGATCGAAAAGAATCGAATTGAATCAAATCGAATCGAAATGAAAAGAATCGAATCGATTCAAATAGAAAAGAATCGAATCGAAAAGAATCAAATCGACACGAAAAGAATCGAATCGAATCAAAAAGTATCGAATTGATTCGAAAACATTCGAATCGAAAAGAATCGAATTGAAATGAATCCGATCGCAATGAAAAGAATCCACTCGATTCGAATCCAAAAGAATCGAATCCAAAAGAATCGAATCGAATCCAAAAGAATCGAATTGATTTGAATCAAAAGAAATGAATTGAATTGAATCAAAAAGAACTAATCGAATCAAATCGAAAAAACTCGAATAGAATCTAATCGAATCAAAAAGAATTGAATAGATTCGAATAAAAAAGAATCGAATTGAGGGATCCCTGGGTGGCGCAACGGTTTAGCGCCTGCCTTTGGCCCAGGGCACGTTCCTGGAATCACGGGATCGAATCCCACATCGGGCTCCCGGTGCATGGAGCCTGCTTCTCCCTCTGCCTGTGTCTCTGCCTCTCTGTCTCTCTCTGTGACTATCATAAAAAAATAATCGAATTGAATCGAGTTGAAGAAAATCATAAAGAATCAAATCGAAAAGAATCGAATTCCATGTAACGAAAAGATTCGAATTGAAAAGAATCGAATCGAAACAAAAGAATCGAATCGAATCGACATGAATCAAAAAGAATCGAATCAAAACGAATCGAAAAGAAACAAATCAAGTAGAATCCAAAAGAATCGAATCGAATCAAATCGAAAAAATTCGAATAGAATTGAATCGAAAAGAATCAAAACGAATCGAACCGAAGAGAATCGATTCGAATCAAAATAAAAAGTATCGTATCAAATCGAATAGAAAAGAATCATGTCAAATAGAATCGAAAGAATGGAATCAAATCTAAAACAATCGAATCGAATCGAAAAGAATCGGATTGAATGGAATCGAATCGAAAAGAATACAATAGAATCGAAAGAAATCGAATAGAATCAAATCAAATCAAAAAGAATCGAATTGAATTGATCCTAACCAAAATAAGCGAAATGAATTGACTCGAAGCAAAAAAAATCAAATCGAAAAGAATCTAATCTCAACGAAAATCATCGAAATGAATAGAATCGAAAAGAATCGAATTGAATCAAATCGAAAAGAATCGAATGGAATCCAATCGTAAAGAATCAAATTGATTCGAATCGAAACAAATTGAATCCAATCGAAAAGAATCTAATTGAATCGAATCGAAAAGAATCGAATTCAATCAAAACGAATCGATTCGAATGGAATACAAAAGAATAGAATAGAATAGAATCGAAAAGAATCAAATCGAATCGAAAAGAATCGAATCGAAAAGAATTGAATCGAATCGAAAAGAAACGAATCGAACCGAATCAAAAAGAAATCAATCGAATCGAATCAAATACAAAAGAATCGCTTTGAATAGCATAGAATTGAAAAGAATCGAATCAATCGAATTGAAAACAATCGAATCGAAAAGAATCGAATCAAAAAAAGTCGAATCGAAACGAAAACAATCGAATCGAATCGAATCTAAAAGAATCGTATTGAATTGCATCGAGTCGAAAAGACTCGAATCAAAAAGACTCGAATCAAATTGAATCAAATCGAAAAGAATCTAATAGAAACCACTCGAACAGAATCAAATCGAAATGATTCAAAATGAATCGAATAGAATAGAATCGAAAAAAATCGAATCGAATCGAAACGAATCGAAACGAATCGAAGAGAATCGATTAGAATCGAAATGAAAAGAATCGTATTGAATCGAACCGAAAAGAATCAAATCAAATCGAATCGAAAGAATTGAATCAAATCGAAAAGAATCCAATCGAATCGAAAAGAATCGAACTGAATGGAATCAAATCGAAAAGAATCTAATCGAATCGAAAAGAATCGAATCAAATTTAATGGAATCGAAAAGAATCGAATTGAATCGAAAAGAATCGAAATGAAACAAATCAGATCAAATGGAAAAGCATCAAATCGGAGTGAAAAGAATCGAATCGAATCGAAATGAATCGAATCAAAAAGACTCGAATCGAAAAGAATCGAATTGAAAAGAATCGAATCGAATCGAAAAGACTCGAATCAAATTAAAAATATCAAATCGAACCGAATCGAAAAGCATCAAATTGAAAAGACTCGAATTGAAACGAATCGATTTGAAACGAAAAGAATTGAATCAAATCGAATCGAATCGAATCGAATTGAATTGAAAGAATCGAATTGAATAGAAAAAAATCGAATAGAAAAGAATCCAACCGAAAAGAAAAGAATCAAATTGAATCAGTCGATTAAATTCTAGTCGAATCGAATCAAAAAGCATGAAATCGAGTCGAATCGAATCGAAAAGAATCGAATCGAATCGAAAAGAATCCAATTGCATCATCGAATGGAAAATAATCGAATTGAATAGAATAGAAAAGAATCGAATCGAATCAAATCGAAAACAATCAAATTGAATTGATCGAAAAGAATCGAATTGAATCAAATCGAATCGAAATGAAAAGAATCGAATCGATTCAAATAGAAAAGAATCGAATCGAAAAGAATCAAATCGACACGAAAAGAATCGAATCGAATCAAAAAGTATCGAATTGATTCGAAAACATTCGAATCGAAAAGAATCGAATTGAAATGAATCCGATCGCAATGAAAAGAATCCACTCGATTCGAATCCAAAAGAATCGAATCCAAAAGAATCGAATCGAATCCAAAAGAATCGAATTGATTTGAATCAAAAGAAATGAATTGAATTGAATCAAAAAGAACTAATCGAATCAAATCGAAAAAACTCGAATAGAATCTAATCGAATCAAAAAGAATTGAATAGATTCGAATAAAAAAGAATCGAATTGAGGGATCCCTGGGTGGCGCAGCGGTTTAGCGCCTGCCTTTGGCCCAGGGCACGTTCCTGGAATCACGGGATCGAATCCCACATCGGGCTCCCGGTGCATGGAGCCTGCTTCTCCCTCTGCCTGTGTCTCTGCCTCTCTGTCTCTCTCTGTGACTATCATAAAAAAAAGAATCGAATTGAATCGAGTTGAAGAAAATCATAAAGAATCAAATCGAAAAGAATCGAATTCCATGTAACGAAAAGATTCGAATTGAAAAGAATCGAATCGAAACAAAAGAATCGAATCGAATCGACATGAATCAAAAACAATCGAATCAAAACGAATCGAAAAGAAACAAATCAAGTAGAATCCAAAAGAATCGAATCGAATCAAATCGAAAAAATTCGAATAGAATTGAATCGAAACGAATCAAAACGTATCGAACCGAAGAGAATCGATTCGAATCAAAATAAAAAGTATCGTATCAAATCGAATCGAAAAGAATCATATCAAATAGAATCGAAAGAATGGAATCAAATCTAAAACAATCGAATCGAATCGAAAAGAATCGGATTGAATGGAATCGAATCGAAAAGAATAGAATAGAATCGAAAGAAATCGAATAGAATCAAATCAAATCAAAAAGAATCGAATTGAATTGATCCTAACCAAAATAAGCGAAATGAATTGACTCGAAGCAAAAAAAATCAAATCGAAAAGAATCTAATCTCAACGAAAATCATCGAAATGAATAGAATCGAAAAGAATCGAATTGAATCAAATCGAAAAGAATCGAATGGAATCCAATCGAAAAGAATCAAATTGATTCGAATCGAAACAAATTGAATCCAATCGAAAAGAATCTAATTGAATCGAATCGAAAAGAATCGAATTCAATCAAAACGAATCGATTCGAATGGAATAGAAAAGAATAGAATAGAATAGAATCGAAAAGAATCAAATCGAATCGAAAAGAATCGAATCGAAAAGAATTGAATCGAATCGAAAAGAAACGAATCGAACCGAATCAAAAAGAAATCAATCGAATCGAATCAAATACAAAAGAATCGCTTTGAATAGCATAGAATTGAAAAGAATCGAATCAATCGAATTGAAAACAATCGAATCGAAAAGAATCGAATCAAAAAAAGTCGAATCGAAACGGAAACAATCGAATCGAATCGAATCTAAAAGAATCGTATTGAATTGCATCGAGTCGAAAAGACTCGAATCAAAAAGACTCGAATCGAATTGAATCAAATCGAAAAGAATCTAATAGAAACTACTCGAACAGAATCAAATCGAAATGATTCAAAATGAATCGAATAGAATAGAATCGAAAAAAATCGAATCGAATCGAAACGAATCGAAACGAATCGAAGAGAATCGATTAGAATCGAAATGAAAAGAATCGTATTGAATCGAACCGAAAAGAATCAAATCAAATCGAATCGAAAGAATTGAATCAAATCGAAAAGTATCCAATCGAATCGAAAAGAATCGAACTGAATGGAATCAAATCGAAAAGAATCTAATCGAATCGAAAAGAATCGAATCGAATTTAATGGAATCGAAAAGAATCGAATTGAATCGAAAAGAATCGAAATGAAACAAATCAGATCAAATGGAAAAGCATCAAATCGGAGTGAAAAGAATCGAATCGAATCGAAATGAATCGAATCAAAAAGACTCGAATCGAAAAGAATCGAATTGAAAAGAATCGAATCGAATCGAAAAGACTCGAATCAAATTAAAAATATCAAATCGAACCGAATCGAAAAGCATCAAATTGAAAAGACTCGAATTGAAACGAATCGATTTGAAACGAAAAGAATTGAATCGAATCGAATCGAATCGAATTGAATTGAAAGAATCGAATTGAATAGAAAAAAATCGAATAGAAAAGAATCCAACCGAAAAGAAAAGAATCAAATTGAATCAGTCGATTAAATTCTAGTCGAATCGAATCAAAAAGCATGAAATCGAGTCGAATCGAATCGAAAAGAATCGAATCGAATCGAAAAGAATCCAATTGCATCATCGAATGGAAAATAATCGAATTGAATAGAATAGAAAAGAATCGAATCGAATCAAATCGAAAACAATCAAATTGAATTGATCGAAAAGAATCGAATTGAATCAAATCGAATCGAAATGAAAAGAATCGAATCGATTCAAATAGAAAAGAATCGAATCGAAAAGAATCAAATCGACACGAAAAGAATCGAATCGAATCAAAAAGTATCGAATTGATTCGAAAACATTCGAATCGAAAAGAATCGAATTGAAATGAATCCGATCGCAATGAAAAGAATCCACTCGATTCGAATCCAAAAGAATCGAATCCAAAAGAATCGAATCGAATCCAAAAGAATCGAATTGATTTGAATCAAAAGAAATGAATTGAATTGAATCAAAAAGAACTAATCGAATCAAATCGAAAAAACTCGAATAGAATCTAATCGAATCAAAAAGAATTGAATAGATTCGAATAAAAAGAATCGAATTGAGGGATCCCTGGGTGGTGCAGCGGTTTAGCGCCTGCCTTTGGCCCAGGGCACGTTCCTGGAATCACGGGATCGAATCCCACATCGGGCTCCCGGTGCATGGAGCCTGCTTCTCCCTCTGCCTGTGTCTCTGCCTCTCTGTCTCTCTCTGTGACTATCATAAAAAAAAAGAATCGAATTGAATCGAGTTGAAGAAAATCATAAAGAATCAAATCGAAAAGTATCGAATTCCATGTAACGAAAAGATTCGAATTGAAAAGAATCGAATCGAAACAAAAGAATCGAATCGAATCGACATGAATCAAAAACAATCGAATCAAAACGAATCGAAAAGAAACAAATCAAGTAGAATCCAAAAGAATCGAATCGAATCAAATCGAAAAAATTCGAATAGAATTGAATCGAAACGAATCAAAACGTATCGAACCGAAGAGAATCGATTCGAATCAAAATAAAAAGTATCGTATCAAATCGAATCGAAAAGAATCATATCAAATAGAATCGAAAGAATGGAATCAAATCTAAAACAATCGAATCGAATCGAAAAGAATCGGATTGAATGGAATCGAATCGAAAAGAATAGAATAGAATCGAAAGAAATCGAATAGAATCAAATCAAATCAAAAAGAATCGAATTGAATTGATCCTAACCAAAATAAGCGAAATGAATTGACTCGAAGCAAAAAAAATCAAATCGAAAAGAATCTAATCTCAACGAAAATAATCGAAATGAATAGAATCGAAAAGAATCGAATTGAATCAAATCGAAAAGAATCGAATGGAATCCAATCGAAAAGAATCAAATTGATTCGAATCGAAACAAATTGAATCCAATCGAAAAGAATCTAATTGAATCGAATCGAAAAGAATCGAATTCAATCAAAACGAATCGATTCGAATGGAATAGAAAAGAATAGAATAGAATAGAATCGAAAAGAATCAAATCGAATCGAAAAGAATCGAATCGAAAAGAATTGAATCGAATCGAAAAGAAACGAATCGAACCGAATCAAAAAGAAATCAATCGAATCGAATCAAATACAAAAGAATCGCTTTGAATAGCATAGAATTGAAAAGAATCGAATCAATCGAATTGAAAACAATCGAATCGAAAAGAATCGAATCAAAAAAAGTCGAATCGAAACGGAAACAATCGAATCGAATCGAATCTAAAAGAATCGTATTGAATTGCATCGAGTCGAAAAGACTCGAATCAAAAAGACTCGAATCGAATTGAATCAAATCGAAAAGAATCTAATAGAAACTACTCGAACAGAATCAAATCGAAATGATTCAAAATGAATCGAATAGAATAGAATCGAAAAAAATCGAATCGAATCGAAACGAATCGAAACGAATCGAAGAGAATCGATTAGAATCGAAATGAAAAGAATCGTATTGAATCGAACCGAAAAGAATCAAATCAAATCGAATCGAAAGAATTGAATCAAATCGAAAAGTATCCAATCGAATCGAAAAGAATCGAACTGAATGGAATCAAATCGAAAAGAATCTAATCGAATCGAAAAGAATCGAATCGAATTTAATGGAATCGAAAAGAATCGAATTGAATCGAAAAGAATCGAAATGAAACAAATCAGATCAAATGGAAAAGCATCAAATCGGAGTGAAAAGAATCGAATCGAATCGAAATGAATCGAATCAAAAAGACTCGAATCGAAAAGAATCGAATTGAAAAGAATCGAATCGAATCGAAAAGACTCGAATCAAATTAAAAATATCAAATCGAACCGAATCGAAAAGCATCAAATTGAAAAGACTCGAATTGAAACGAATCGATTTGAAACGAAAAGAATTGAATCGAATCGAATCGAATCGAATTGAATTGAAAGAATCGAATTGAATAGAAAAAAATCGAATAGAAAAGAATCCAACCGAAAAGAAAAGAATCAAATTGAATCAGTCGATTAAATTCTAGTCGAATCGAATCAAAAAGCATGAAATCGAGTCGAATCGAATCGAAAAGAATCGAATCGAATCGAAAAGAATCCAATTGCATCATCGAATGGAAAATAATCGAATTGAATAGAATAGAAAAGAATCGAATCGAATCAAATCGAAAACAATCAAATTGAATTGATCGAAAAGAATCGAATTGAATCAAATCGAATCGAAATGAAAAGAATCGAATCGATTCAAATAGAAAAGAATCGAATCGAAAAGAATCAAATCGACACGAAAAGAATCGAATCGAATCAAAAAGTATCGAATTGATTCGAAAACATTCGAATCGAAAAGAATCGAATTGAAATGAATCCGATCGCAATGAAAAGAATCCACTCGATTCGAATCCAAAAGAATCGAATCCAAAAGAATCGAATCGAATCCAAAAGAATCGAATTGATTTGAATCAAAAGAAATGAATTGAATTGAATCAAAAAGAACTAATCGAATCAAATCGAAAAAACTCGAATAGAATCTAATCGAATCAAAAAGAATTGAATAGATTCGAATAAAAAGAATCGAATTGAGGGATCCCTGGGTGGTGCAGCGGTTTAGCGCCTGCCTTTGGCCCAGGGCACGTTCCTGGAATCACGGGATCGAATCCCACATCGGGCTCCCGGTGCATGGAGCCTGCTTCTCCCTCTGCCTGTGTCTCTGCCTCTCTGTCTCTCTCTGTGACTATCATAAAAAAAAAGAATCGAATTGAATCGAGTTGAAGAAAATCATAAAGAATCAAATCGAAAAGTATCGAATTCCATGTAACGAAAAGATTCGAATTGAAAAGAATCGAATCGAAACAAAAGAATCGAATCGAATCGACATGAATCAAAAACAATCGAATCAAAACGAATCGAAAAGAAACAAATCAAGTAGAATCCAAAAGAATCGAATCGAATCAAATCGAAAAAATTCGAATAGAATTGAATCGAAACGAATCAAAACGTATCGAACCGAAGAGAATCGATTCGAATCAAAATAAAAAGTATCGTATCAAATCGAATCGAAAAGAATCATATCAAATAGAATCGAAAGAATGGAATCAAATCTAAAACAATCGAATCGAATCGAAAAGAATCGGATTGAATGGAATCGAATCGAAAAGAATAGAATAGAATCGAAAGAAATCGAATAGAATCAAATCAAATCAAAAAGAATCGAATTGAATTGATCCTAACCAAAATAAGCGAAATGAATTGACTCGAAGCAAAAAAAATCAAATCGAAAAGAATCTAATCTCAACGAAAATAATCGAAATGAATAGAATCGAAAAGAATCGAATTGAATCAAATCGAAAAGAATCGAATGGAATCCAATCGAAAAGAATCAAATTGATTCGAATCGAAACAAATTGAATCCAATCGAAAAGAATCTAATTGAATCGAATCGAAAAGAATCGAATTCAATCAAAACGAATCGATTCGAATGGAATAGAAAAGAATAGAATAGAATAGAATCGAAAAGAATCAAATCGAATCGAAAAGAATCGAATCGAAAAGAATTGAATCGAATCGAAAAGAAACGAATCGAACCGAATCAAAAAGAAATCAATCGAATCGAATCAAATACAAAAGAATCGCTTTGAATAGCATAGAATTGAAAAGAATCGAATCAATCGAATTGAAAACAATCGAATCGAAAAGAATCGAATCAAAAAAAGTCGAATCGAAACGAAAACAATCGAATCGAATCGAATCTAAAAGAATCGTATTGAATTGCATCGAGTCGAAAAGACTCGAATCAAAAAGACTCGAATCGAATTGAATCAAATCGAAAAGAATCTAATAGAAACTACTCGAACAGAATCAAATCGAAATGATTCAAAATGAATCGAATAGAATAGAATCGAAAAAAATCGAATCGAATCGAAACGAATCGAAACGAATCGAAGAGAATCGATTAGAATCGAAATGAAAAGAATCGTATTGAATCGAACCGAAAAGAATCAAATCAAATCGAATCGAAAGAATTGAATCAAATCGAAAAGTATCCAATCGAATCGAAAAGAATCGAACTGAATGGAATCAAATCGAAAAGAATCTAATCGAATCGAAAAGAATCGAATCGAATTTAATGGAATCGAAAAGAATCGAATTGAATCGAAAAGAATCGAAATGAAACAAATCAGATCAAATGGAAAAGCATCAAATCGGAGTGAAAAGAATCGAATCGAATCGAAATGAATCGAATCAAAAAGACTCGAATCGAAAAGAATCGAATTGAAAAGAATCGAATCGAATCGAAAAGACTCGAATCAAATTAAAAATATCAAATCGAACCGAATCGAAAAGCATCAAATTGAAAAGACTCGAATTGAAACGAATCGATTTGAAACGAAAAGAATTGAATCGAATCGAATCGAATCGAATTGAATTGAAAGAATCGAATTGAATAGAAAAAAATCGAATAGAAAAGAATCCAACCGAAAAGAAAAGAATCAAATTGAATCAGTCGATTAAATTCTAGTCGAATCGAATCAAAAAGCATGAAATCGAGTCGAATCGAATCGAAAAGAATCGAATCGAATCGAAAAGAATCCAATTGCATCATCGAATGGAAAATAATCGAATTGAATAGAATAGAAAAGAATCGAATCGAATCAAATCGAAAACAATCAAATTGAATTGATCGAAAAGAATCGAATTGAATCAAATCGAATCGAAATGAAAAGAATCGAATCGATTCAAATAGAAAAGAATCGAATCGAAAAGAATCAAATCGACACGAAAAGAATCGAATCGAATCAAAAAGTATCGAATTGATTCGAAAACATTCGAATCGAAAAGAATCGAATTGAAATGAATCCGATCGCAATGAAAAGAATCCACTCGATTCGAATCCAAAAGAATCGAATCCAAAAGAATCGAATCGAATCCAAAAGAATCGAATTGATTTGAATCAAAAGAAATGAATTGAATTGAATCAAAAAGAACTAATCGAATCAAATCGAAAAAACTCGAATAGAATCTAATCGAATCAAAAAGAATTGAATAGATTCGAATAAAAAGAATCGAATTGAGGGATCCCTGGGTGGTGCAGCGGTTTAGCGCCTGCCTTTGGCCCAGGGCACGTTCCTGGAATCACGGGATCGAATCCCACATCGGGCTCCCGGTGCATGGAGCCTGCTTCTCCCTCTGCCTGTGTCTCTGCCTCTCTGTCTCTCTCTGTGACTATCATAAAAAAAAAGAATCGAATTGAATCGAGTTGAAGAAAATCATAAAGAATCAAATCGAAAAGTATCGAATTCCATGTAACGAAAAGATTCGAATTGAAAAGAATCGAATCGAAACAAAAGAATCGAATCGAATCGACATGAATCAAAAACAATCGAATCAAAACGAATCGAAAAGAAACAAATCAAGTAGAATCCAAAAGAATCGAATCGAATCAAATCGAAAAAATTCGAATAGAATTGAATCGAAACGAATCAAAACGTATCGAACCGAAGAGAATCGATTCGAATCAAAATAAAAAGTATCGTATCAAATCGAATCGAAAAGAATCATATCAAATAGAATCGAAAGAATGGAATCAAATCTAAAACAATCGAATCGAATCGAAAAGAATCGGATTGAATGGAATCGAATCGAAAAGAATAGAATAGAATCGAAAGAAATCGAATAGAATCAAATCAAATCAAAAAGAATCGAATTGAATTGATCCTAACCAAAATAAGCGAAATGAATTGACTCGAAGCAAAAAAAATCAAATCGAAAAGAATCTAATCTCAACGAAAATAATCGAAATGAATAGAATCGAAAAGAATCGAATTGAATCAAATCGAAAAGAATCGAATGGAATCCAATCGAAAAGAATCAAATTGATTCGAATCGAAACAAATTGAATCCAATCGAAAAGAATCTAATTGAATCGAATCGAAAAGAATCGAATTCAATCAAAACGAATCGATTCGAATGGAATAGAAAAGAATAGAATAGAATAGAATCGAAAAGAATCAAATCGAATCGAAAAGAATCGAATCGAAAAGAATTGAATCGAATCGAAAAGAAACGAATCGAACCGAATCAAAAAGAAATCAATCGAATCGAATCAAATACAAAAGAATCGCTTTGAATAGCATAGAATTGAAAAGAATCGAATCAATCGAATTGAAAACAATCGAATCGAAAAGAATCGAATCAAAAAAAGTCGAATCGAAACGAAAACAATCGAATCGAATCGAATCTAAAAGAATCGTATTGAATTGCATCGAGTCGAAAAGACTCGAATCAAAAAGACTCGAATCGAATTGAATCAAATCGAAAAGAATCTAATAGAAACTACTCGAACAGAATCAAATCGAAATGATTCAAAATGAATCGAATAGAATAGAATCGAAAAAAATCGAATCGAATCGAAACGAATCGAAACGAATCGAAGAGAATCGATTAGAATCGAAATGAAAAGAATCGTATTGAATCGAACCGAAAAGAATCAAATCAAATCGAATCGAAAGAATTGAATCAAATTGAAAAGTATCCAATCGAATCGAAAAGAATCGAACTGAATGGAATCAAATCGAAAAGAATCTAATCGAATCGAAAAGAATCGAATCGAATTTAATGGAATCGAAAAGAATCGAATTGAATCGAAAAGAATCGAAATGAAACAAATCAGATCAAATGGAAAAGCATCAAATCGGAGTGAAAAGAATCGAATCGAATCGAAATGAATCGAATCAAAAAGACTCGAATCGAAAAGAATCGAATTGAAAAGAATCGAATCGAATCGAAAAGACTCGAATCAAATTAAAAATATCAAATCGAACCGAATCGAAAAGCATCAAATTGAAAAGACTCGAATTGAAACGAATCGATTTGAAACGAAAAGAATTGAATCGAATCGAATCGAATCGAATTGAATTGAAAGAATCGAATTGAATAGAAAAAAATCGAATAGAAAAGAATCCAACCGAAAAGAAAAGAATCAAATTGAATCAGTCGATTAAATTCTAGTCGAATCGAATCAAAAAGCATGAAATCGAGTCGAATCGAATCGAAAAGAATCGAATCGAATCGAAAAGAATCCAATTGCATCATCGAATGGAAAATAATCGAATTGAATAGAATAGAAAAGAATCGAATCGAATCAAATCGAAAACAATCAAATTGAATTGATCGAAAAGAATCGAATTGAATCAAATCGAATCGAAATGAAAAGAATCGAATCGATTCAAATAGAAAAGAATCGAATCGAAAAGAATCAAATCGACACGAAAAGAATCGAATCGAATCAAAAAGTATCGAATTGATTCGAAAACATTTGAATCGAAAAGAATCGAATTGAAATGAATCCGATCGCAATGAAAAGAATCCACTCGATTCGAATCCAAAAGAATCGAATCCAAAAGAATCGAATCGAATCCAAAAGAATCGAATTGATTTGAATCAAAAGAAATGAATTGAATTGAATCAAAAAGAACTAATCGAATCAAATCGAAAAAACTCGAATAGAATCTAATCGAATCAAAAAGAATTGAATAGATTCGAATAAAAAAGAATCGAATTGAGGGATCCCTGGGTGGTGCAGCGGTTTAGCGCCTGTCTTTGGCCCAGGGCACGTTCCTGGAATCACGGGATCGAATCCCACATCGGGCTCCCGGTGCATGGAGCCTGCTTCTCCCTCTGCCTGTGTCTCTGCCTCTCTGTCTCTCTCTGTGACTATCATAAAAAAAAAGAATCGAATTGAATCGAGTTGAAGAAAATCATAAAGAATCAAATCGAAAAGAATCGAATTCCATGTAACGAAAAGATTCGAATTGAAAAGAATCGAATCGAAACAAAAGAATCGAATCGAATCCACATGAATCAAAAACAATCGAATCAAAACGAATCGAAAAGAAACAAATCAAGTAGAATCCAAAAGAATCGAATCGAATCAAATCGAAAAAATTCGAATAGAATTGAATCGAAACGAATCAAAACGTATCGAACCGAAGAGAATCGATTCGAATCAAAACAAAAAGTATCGTATCAAATCGAATCGAAAAGAATCATATCAAATAGAATCGAAAGAATGGAATCAAATCTAAAACAATCGAATCGAATCGAAAAGAATCGGATTGAATGGAATCGAATCGAAAAGAATAGAATAGAATCGAAAGAAATCGAATAGAATCAAATCAAATCAAAAAGAATCGAATTGAATTGATCCTAACCAAAATAAGCGAAATGAATTGACTCGAAGCAAAAAAAATCAAATCGAAAAGAATCTAATCTCAACGAAAATAATCGAAATGAATAGAATCGAAAAGAATCGAATTGAATCAAATCGAAAAGAATCGAATGGAATCCAATCGAAAAGAATCAAATTGATTCGAATCGAAACAAATTGAATCCAATCGAAAAGAATCTAATTGAATCGAATCGAAAAGAATCGAATTCAATCAAAACGAATCGATTCGAATGGAATAGAAAAGAATAGAATAGAATAGAATCGAAAAGAATCAAATCGAATCGAAAAGAATCGAATCGAAAAGAATTGAATCGAATCGAAAAGAAACGAATCGAACCGAATCAAAAAGAAATCAATCGAATCGAATCAAATACAAAAGAATCGCTTTGAATAGCATAGAATTGAAAAGAATCGAATCAATCGAATTGAAAACAATCGAATCGAAAAGAATCGAATCAAAAAAAGTCGAATCGAAACGAAAACAATCGAATCGAATCGAATCTAAAAGAATCGTATTGAATTGCATCGAGTCGAAAAGACTCGAATCAAAAAGACTCGAATCGAATTGAATCAAATCGAAAAGAATCTAATAGAAACTACTCGAACAGAATCAAATCGAAATGATTCAAAATGAATCGAATAGAATAGAATCGAAAAAAATCGAATCGAATCGAAACGAATCGAAACGAATCGAAGAGAATCGATTAGAATCGAAATGAAAAGAATCGTATTGAATCGAACCGAAAAGAATCAAATCAAATCGAATCGAAAGAATTGAATCAAATCGAAAAGAATCCAATCGAATCGAAAAGAATCGAACTGAATGGAATCAAATCGAAAAGAATCTAATCGAATCGAAAAGAATCGAATCAAATTTAATGGAATCGAAAAGAATCGAATTGAATCGAAAAGAATCGAAATGAAACAAATCAGATCAACTGATAAAGCATCAAATCGGAGTGAAAAGAATCGAATCGAATCGAAATGAATCGAATCAAAAAGACTCGAATCGAAAAGAATCGAATTGAAAAGAATCGAATCGAATCGAAAAGACTCGAATCAAATTAAAAATATCAAATCGAACCGAATCGAAAAGCATCAAATTGAAAAGACTCGAATTGAAACGAATCGATTTGAAACGAAAAGAATTGAATCGAATCGAATCGAATCGAATTGAATTGAAAGAATCGAATTGAATAGAAAAAAATCGAATAGAAAAGAATCCAACCGAAAAGAAAAGAATCAAATTGAATCAGTCGATTAAATTCTAGTCGAATCGAATCAAAAAGCATGAAATCGAGTCGAATCGAATCGAAAAGAATCGAATCGAATCGAAAAGAATCCAATTGCATCATCGAATGGAAAATAATCGAATTGAATAGAATAGAAAAGAATCGAATCGAATCAAATCGAAAACAATCAAATTGAATTGATCGAAAAGAATCGAATTGAATCAAATCGAATCGAAATGAAAAGAATCGAATCGATTCAAATAGAAAAGAATCGAATCGAAAAGAATCAAATCGACACGAAAAGAATCGAATCGAATCAAAAAGTATCGAATTGATTCGAAAACATTCGAATCGAAAAGAATCGAATTGAAATGAATCCGATCGCAATGAAAAGAATCCACTCGATTCGAATCCAAAAGAATCGAATCCAAAAGAATCGAATCGAATCCAAAAGAATCGAATTGATTTGAATCAAAAGAAATGAATTGAATTGAATCAAAAAGAACTAATCGAATCAAATCGAAAAAACTCGAATAGAATCTAATCGAATCAAAAAGAATTGAATAGATTCGAATAAAAAAGAATCGAATTGAGGGATCCCTGGGTGGCGCAGCGGTTTAGCGCCTGCCTTTGGCCCAGGGCACGTTCCTGGAATCACGGGATCGAATCCCACATCGGGCTCCCGGTGCATGGAGCCTGCTTCTCCCTCTGCCTGTGTCTCTGCCTCTCTGTCTCTCTCTGTGACTATCATAAAAAAAAGAATCGAATTGAATCGAGTGGAAGAAAATCATAAAGAATCAAATCGAAAAGAATCGAATTCCATGTAACGAAAAGATTCGAATTGAAAAGAATCGAATCGAAACAAAAGAATCGAATCGAATCGACATGAATCAAAAACAATCGAATCAAAACGAATCGAAAAGAAACAAATCAAGTAGAATCCAAAAGAATCGAATTGAATCAAATCGAAAAAATTCGAATAGAATTGAATCGAAAAGAATCAAAACGTATCGAACCGAAGAGAATCGATTCGAATCAAAATAAAAAGTATCGTATCAAATCGAATCGAAAAGAATCATATCAAATAGAATCGAAAGAATGGAATCAAATCTAAAACAATCGAATCGAATCGAAAAGAATCGGATTGAATGGAATCGAATCGAAAAGAATAGAATAGAATCGAAAGAAATCGAATAGAATCAAATCAAATCAAAAAGAATCGAATTGAATTGATCCTAACCAAAATAAGCGAAATGAATTGACTCGAAGCAAAAAAAATCAAATCGAAAAGAATCTAATCTCAACGAAAATCATCGAAATGAATAGAATCGAAAAGAATCGAATTGAATCAAATCGAAAAGAATCGAATGGAATCCAATCGAAAAGAATCAAATTGATTCGAATCGAAACAAATTGAATCCAATCGAAAAGAATCTAATTGAATCGAATCGAAAAGAATCGAATTCAATCAAAACGAATCGATTCGAATGGAATAGAAAAGAATAGAATAGAATAGAATCGAAAAGAATCAAATCGAATCGAAAAGAATCGAATCGAAAAGAATTGAATCGAATCGAAAAGAAACGAATCGAACCGAATCAAAAAGAAATCAATCAAATCGAATCAAATACAAAAGAATCGCTTTGAATAGCATAGAATTGAAAAGAATCGAATCCATCGAATTGAAAACAATCGAATCGAAAAGAATCGAATCAAAAAAAGTCGAATCGAAACGAAAACAATCGAATCGAATCGAATCTAAAAGAATCGTATTGAATTGCATCGAGTCGAAAAGACTCGAATCAAAAAGACTCGAATCGAATTGAATCAAATCGAAAAGAATCTAATAGAAACTACTCGAACAGAATCAAATCGAAATGATTCAAAATGAATCGAATAGAATAGAATCGAAAAAAATCGAATCGAATCGAAACGAATCGAAACGAATCGAAGAGAATCGATTAGAATCGAAATGAAAAGAATCGTATTGAATCGAACCGAAAAGAATCAAATCAAATCGAATCGAAAGAATTGAATCAAATCGAAAAGAATCCAATCGAATCGAAAAGAATCGAACTGAATGGAATCAAATCGAAAAGAATCTAATCGAATCGAAAAGAATCGAATCAAATTTAATGGAATCGAAAAGAATCGAATTGAATCGAAAAGAATCGAAATGAAACAAATCAGATCAAATGGAAAAGCATCAAATCGGAGTGAAAAGAATCGAATCGAATCGAAATGAATCGAATCAAAAAGACTCGAATCGAAAAGAATCGAATTGAAAAGAATCGAATCGAATCGAAAAGACTCGAATCAAATTAAAAATATCAAATCGAACCGAATCGAAAAGCATCAAATTGAAAAGACTCGAATTGAAACGAATCGATTTGAAACGAAAAGAATTGAATCGAATCGAATCGAATCGAATTGAATTGAAAGAATCGAATTGAATAGAAAAAAATCGAATAGAAAAGAATCCAACCGAAAAGAAAAGAATCAAATTGAATCAGTCGATTAAATTCTAGTCGAATCGAATCAAAAAGCATGAAATCGAGTCGAATCGAATCGAAAAGAATCGAATCGAATCGAAAAGAATCCAATTGCATCATCGAATGGAAAATAATCGAATTGAATAGAATAGAAAAGAATCGAATCGAATCAAATCGAAAACAATCAAATTGAATTGATCGAAAAGAATCGAATTGAATCAAATCGAATCGAAATGAAAAGAATCGAATCGATTCAAATAGAAAAGAATCGAATCGAAAAGAATCAAATCGACACGAAAAGAATCGAATCGAATCAAAAAGTATCGAATTGATTCGAAAACATTCGAATCGAAAAGAATCGAATTGAAATGAATCCGATCGCAATGAAAAGAATCCACTCGATTCGAATCCAAAAGAATCGAATCCAAAAGAATCGAATCGAATCCAAAAGAATCGAATTGATTTGAATCAAAAGAAATGAATTGAATTGAATCAAAAAGAACTAATCGAATCAAATCGAAAAAACTCGAATAGAATCTAATCGAATCAAAAAGAATTGAATAGATTCGAATAAAAAAGAATCGAATTGAGGGATCCCTGGGTGGCGCAGCGGTTTAGCGCCTGCCTTTGGCCCAGGGCACGTTCCTGGAATCACGGGATCGAATCCCACATCGGGCTCCCGGTGCATGGAGCCTGCTTCTCCCTCTGCCTGTGTCTCTGCCTCTCTGTCTCTCTCTGTGACTATCATAAAAAAAAGAATCGAATTGAATCGAGTGGAAGAAAATCATAAAGAATCAAATCGAAAAGAATCGAATTCCATGTAACGAAAAGATTCGAATTGAAAAGAATCGAATCGAAACAAAAGAATCGAATCGAATCGACATGAATCAAAAACAATCGAATCAAAACGAATCGAAAAGAAACAAATCAAGTAGAATCCAAAAGAATCGAATTGAATCAAATCGAAAAAATTCGAATAGAATTGAATCGAAAAGAATCAAAACGTATCGAACCGAAGAGAATCGATTCGAATCAAAATAAAAAGTATCGTATCAAATCGAATCGAAAAGAATCATATCAAATAGAATCGAAAGAATGGAATCAAATCTAAAACAATCGAATCGAATCGAAAAGAATCGGATTGAATGGAATCGAATCGAAAAGAATAGAATAGAATCGAAAGAAATCGAATAGAATCAAATCAAATCAAAAAGAATCGAATTGAATTGATCCTAACCAAAATAAGCGAAATGAATTGACTCGAAGCAAAAAAAATCAAATCGAAAAGAATCTAATCTCAACGAAAATCATCGAAATGAATAGAATCGAAAAGAATCGAATTGAATCAAATCGAAAAGAATCGAATGGAATCCAATCGAAAAGAATCAAATTGATTCGAATCGAAACAAATTGAATCCAATCGAAAAGAATCTAATTGAATCGAATCGAAAAGAATCGAATTCAATCAAAACGAATCGATTCGAATGGAATAGAAAAGAATAGAATAGAATAGAATCGAAAAGAATCAAATCGAATCGAAAAGAATCGAATCGAAAAGAATTGAATCGAATCGAAAAGAAACGAATCGAACCGAATCAAAAAGAAATCAATCAAATCGAATCAAATACAAAAGAATCGCTTTGAATAGCATAGAATTGAAAAGAATCGAATCCATCGAATTGAAAACAATCGAATCGAAAAGAATCGAATCAAAAAAAGTCGAATCGAAACGAAAACAATCGAATCGAATCGAATCTAAAAGAATCGTATTGAATTGCATCGAGTCGAAAAGACTCGAATCAAAAAGACTCGAATCGAATTGAATCAAATCGAAAAGAATCTAATAGAAACTACTCGAACAGAATCAAATCGAAATGATTCAAAATGAATCGAATAGAATAGAATCGAAAAAAATCGAATCGAATCGAAACGAATCGAAACGAATCGAAGAGAATCGATTAGAATCGAAATGAAAAGAATCGTATTGAATCGAACCGAAAAGAATCAAATCAAATCGAATCGAAAGAATTGAATCAAATCGAAAAGAATCCAATCGAATCGAAAAGAATCGAACTGAATGGAATCAAATCGAAAAGAATCTAATCGAATCGAAAAGAATCGAATCAAATTTAATGGAATCGAAAAGAATCGAATTGAATCGAAAAGAATCGAAATGAAACAAATCAGATCAAATGGAAAAGCATCAAATCGGAGTGAAAAGAATCGAATCGAATCGAAATGAATCGAATCAAAAAGACTCGAATCGAAAAGAATCGAATTGAAAAGAATCGAATCGAATCGAAAAGACTCGAATCAAATTAAAAATATCAAATCGAACCGAATCGAAAAGCATCAAATTGAAAAGACTCGAATTGAAACGAATCGATTTGAAACGAAAAGAATTGAATCGAATCGAATCGAATCGAATTGAATTGAAAGAATCGAATTGAATAGAAAAAAATCGAATAGAAAAGAATCCAACCGAAAAGAAAAGAATCAAATTGAATCAGTCGATTAAATTCTAGTCGAATCGAATCAAAAAGCATGAAATCGAGTCGAATCGAATCGAAAAGAATCGAATCGAATCGAAAAGAATCCAATTGCATCATCGAATGGAAAATAATCGAATTGAATAGAATAGAAAAGAATCGAATCGAATCAAATCGAAAACAATCAAATTGAATTGATCGAAAAGAATCGAATTGAATCAAATCGAATCGAAATGAAAAGAATCGAATCGATTCAAATAGAAAAGAATCGAATCGAAAAGAATCAAATCGACACGAAAAGAATCGAATCGAATCAAAAAGTATCGAATTGATTCGAAAACATTCGAATCGAAAAGAATCGAATTGAAATGAATCCGATCGCAATGAAAAGAATCCACTCGATTCGAATCCAAAAGAATCGAATCCAAAAGAATCGAATCGAATCCAAAAGAATCGAATTGATTTGAATCAAAAGAAATGAATTGAATTGAATCAAAAAGAACTAATCGAATCAAATCGAAAAAACTCGAATAGAATCTAATCGAATCAAAAAGAATTGAATAGATTCGAATAAAAAAGAATCGAATTGAGGGATCCCTGGGTGGTGCAGCGGTTTAGCGCCTGTCTTTGGCCCAGGGCACGTTCCTGGAATCACGGGATCGAATCCCACATCGGGCTCCCGGTGCATGGAGCCTGCTTCTCCCTCTGCCTGTGTCTCTGCCTCTCTGTCTCTCTCTGTGACTATCATAAAAAAAAAGAATCGAATTGAATCGAGTTGAAGAAAATCATAAAGAATCAAATCGAAAAGAATCGAATTCCATGTAACGAAAAGATTCGAATTGAAAAGAATCGAATCGAAACAAAAGAATCGAATCGAATCCACATGAATCAAAAACAATCGAATCAAAACGAATCGAAAAGAAACAAATCAAGTAGAATCCAAAAGAATCGAATCGAATCAAATCGAAAAAATTCGAATAGAATTGAATCGAAACGAATCAAAACGTATCGAACCGAAGAGAATCGATTCGAATCAAAACAAAAAGTATCGTATCAAATCGAATCGAAAAGAATCATATCAAATAGAATCGAAAGAATGGAATCAAATCTAAAACAATCGAATCGAATCGAAAAGAATCGGATTGAATGGAATCGAATCGAAAAGAATAGAATAGAATCGAAAGAAATCGAATAGAATCAAATCAAATCAAAAAGAATCGAATTGAATTGATCCTAACCAAAATAAGCGAAATGAATTGACTCGAAGCAAAAAAAATCAAATCGAAAAGAATCTAATCTCAACGAAAATCATCGAAATGAATAGAATCGAAAAGAATCGAATTGAATCAAATCGAAAAGAATCGAATGGAATCCAATCGAAAAGAATCAAATTGATTCGAATCGAAACAAATTGAATCCAATCGAAAAGAATCTAATTGAATCGAATCGAAAAGAATCGAATTCAATCAAAACGAATCGATTCGAATGGAATAGAAAAGAATAGAATAGAATAGAATCGAAAAGAATCAAATCGAATCGAAAAGAATCGAATCGAAAAGAATTGAATCGAATCGAAAAGAAACGAATCGAACCGAATCAAAAAGAAATCAATCAAATCGAATCAAATACAAAAGAATCGCTTTGAATAGCATAGAATTGAAAAGAATCGAATCCATCGAATTGAAAACAATCGAATCGAAAAGAATCGAATCAAAAAAAGTCGAATCGAAACGAAAACAATCGAATCGAATCGAATCTAAAAGAATCGTATTGAATTGCATCGAGTCGAAAAGACTCGAATCAAAAAGACTCGAATCGAATTGAATCAAATCGAAAAGAATCTAATAGAAACTACTCGAACAGAATCAAATCGAAATGATTCAAAATGAATCGAATAGAATAGAATCGAAAAAAATCGAATCGAATCGAAACGAATCGAAACGAATCGAAGAGAATCGATTAGAATCGAAATGAAAAGAATCGTATTGAATCGAACCGAAAAGAATCAAATCAAATCGAATCGAAAGAATTGAATCAAATCGAAAAGAATCCAATCGAATCGAAAAGAATCGAACTGAATGGAATCAAATCGAAAAGAATCTAATCGAATCGAAAAGAATCGAATCAAATTTAATGGAATCGAAAAGAATCGAATTGAATCGAAAAGAATCGAAATGAAACAAATCAGATCAACTGATAAAGCATCAAATCGGAGTGAAAAGAATCGAATCGAATCGAAATGAATCGAATCAAAAAGACTCGAATCGAAAAGAATCGAATTGAAAAGAATCGAATCGAATCGAAAAGACTCGAATCAAATTAAAAATATCAAATCGAACCGAATCGAAAAGCATCAAATTGAAAAGACTCGAATTGAAACGAATCGATTTGAAACGAAAAGAATTGAATCGAATCGAATCGAATCGAATTGAATTGAAAGAATCGAATTGAATAGAAAAAAATCGAATAGAAAAGAATCCAACCGAAAAGAAAAGAATCAAATTGAATCAGTCGATTAAATTCTAGTCGAATCGAATCAAAAAGCATGAAATCGAGTCGAATCGAATCGAAAAGAATCGAATCGAATCGAAAAGAATCCAATTGCATCATCGAATGGAAAATAATCGAATTGAATAGAATAGAAAAGAATCGAATCGAATCAAATCGAAAACAATCAAATTGAATTGATCGAAAAGAATCGAATTGAATCAAATCGAATCGAAATGAAAAGAATCGAATCGATTCAAATAGAAAAGAATCGAATCGAAAAGAATCAAATCGACACGAAAAGAATCGAATCGAATCAAAAAGTATCGAATTGATTCGAAAACATTCGAATCGAAAAGAATCGAATTGAAATGAATCCGATCGCAATGAAAAGAATCCACTCGATTCGAATCCAAAAGAATCGAATCCAAAAGAATCGAATCGAATCCAAAAGAATCGAATTGATTTGAATCAAAAGAAATGAATTGAATTGAATCAAAAAGAACTAATCGAATCAAATCGAAAAAACTCGAATAGAATCTAATCGAATCAAAAAGAATTGAATAGATTCGAATAAAAAAGAATCGAATTGAGGGATCCCTGGGTGGCGCAGCGGTTTAGCGCCTGCCTTTGGCCCAGGGCACGTTCCTGGAATCACGGGATCGAATCCCACATCGGGCTCCCGGTGCATGGAGCCTGCTTCTCCCTCTGCCTGTGTCTCTGCCTCTCTGTCTCTCTCTGTGACTATCATAAAAAAAAGAATCGAATTGAATCGAGTGGAAGAAAATCATAAAGAATCAAATCGAAAAGAATCGAATTCCATGTAACGAAAAGATTCGAATTGAAAAGAATCGAATCGAAACAAAAGAATCGAATCGAATCGACATGAATCAAAAACAATCGAATCAAAACGAATCGAAAAGAAACAAATCAAGTAGAATCCAAAAGAATCGAATTGAATCAAATCGAAAAAATTCGAATAGAATTGAATCGAAAAGAATCAAAACGTATCGAACCGAAGAGAATCGATTCGAATCAAAATAAAAAGTATCGTATCAAATCGAATCGAAAAGAATCATATCAAATAGAATCGAAAGAATGGAATCAAATCTAAAACAATCGAATCGAATCGAAAAGAATCGGATTGAATGGAATCGAATCGAAAAGAATAGAATAGAATCGAAAGAAATCGAATAGAATCAAATCAAATCAAAAAGAATCGAATTGAATTGATCCTAACCAAAATAAGCGAAATGAATTGACTCGAAGCAAAAAAAATCAAATCGAAAAGAATCTAATCTCAACGAAAATCATCGAAATGAATAGAATCGAAAAGAATCGAATTGAATCAAATCGAAAAGAATCGAATGGAATCCAATCGAAAAGAATCAAATTGATTCGAATCGAAACAAATTGAATCCAATCGAAAAGAATCTAATTGAATCGAATCGAAAAGAATCGAATTCAATCAAAACGAATCGATTCGAATGGAATAGAAAAGAATAGAATAGAATAGAATCGAAAAGAATCAAATCGAATCGAAAAGAATCGAATCGAAAAGAATTGAATCGAATCGAAAAGAAACGAATCGAACCGAATCAAAAAGAAATCAATCAAATCGAATCAAATACAAAAGAATCGCTTTGAATAGCATAGAATTGAAAAGAATCGAATCAATCGAATTGAAAACAATCGAATCGAAAAGAATCGAATCAAAAAAAGTCGAATCGAAACGAAAACAATCGAATCGAATCGAATCTAAAAGAATCGTATTGAATTGCATCGAGTCGAAAAGACTCGAATCAAAAAGACTCGAATCGAATTGAATCAAATCGAAAAGAATCTAATAGAAACTACTCGAACAGAATCAAATCGAAATGATTCAAAATGAATCGAATAGAATAGAATCGAAAAAAATCGAATCGAAACGAATCGAAACGAATCGAAGAGAATCGATTAGAATCGAAATGAAAAGAATCGTATTGAATCGAACCGAAAAGAATCAAATCAAATCGAATCGAAAGAATTGAATCAAATCGAAAAGAATCCAATCGAATCGAAAAGAATCGAACTGAATGGAATCAAATCGAAAAGAATCTAATCGAATCGAAAAGAATCGAATCAAATTTAATGGAATCGAAAAGAATCGAATTGAATCGAAAAGAATCGAAATGAAACAAATCAGATCAACTGATAAAGCATCAAATCGGAGTGAAAAGAATCGAATCGAATCGAAATGAATCGAATCAAAAAGACTCGAATCGAAAAGAATCGAATTGAAAAGAATCGAATCGAATCGAAAAGACTCGAATCAAATTAAAAATATCAAATCGAACCGAATCGAAAAGCATCAAATTGAAAAGACTCGAATTGAAACGAATCGATTTGAAACGAAAAGAATTGAATCGAATCGAATCGAATCGAATTGAATTGAAAGAATCGAATTGAATAGAAAAAAATCGAATAGAAAAGAATCCAACCGAAAAGAAAAGAATCAAATTGAATCAGTCGATTAAATTCTAGTCGAATCGAATCAAAAAGCATGAAATCGAGTCGAATCGAATCGAAAAGAATCGAATCGAATCGAAAAGAATCCAATTGCATCATCGAATGGAAAATAATCGAATTGAATAGAATAGAAAAGAATCGAATCGAATCAAATCGAAAACAATCAAATTGAATTGATCGAAAAGAATCGAATTGAATCAAATCGAATCGAAATGAAAAGAATCGAATCGATTCAAATAGAAAAGAATCGAATCGAAAAGAATCAAATCGACACGAAAAGAATCGAATCGAATCAAAAAGTATCGAATTGATTCGAAAACATTCGAATCGAAAAGAATCGAATTGAAATGAATCCGATCGCAATGAAAAGAATCCACTCGATTCGAATCCAAAAGAATCGAATCCAAAAGAATCGAATCGAATCCAAAAGAATCGAATTGATTTGAATCAAAAGAAATGAATTGAATTGAATCAAAAAGAACTAATCGAATCAAATCGAAAAAACTCGAATAGAATCTAATCGAATCAAAAAGAATTGAATAGATTCGAATAAAAAAGAATCGAATTGAGGGATCCCTGGGTGGCGCAGCGGTTTAGCGCCTGCCTTTGGCCCAGGGCACGTTCCTGGAATCACGGGATCGAATCCCACATCGGGCTCCCGGTGCATGGAGCCTGCTTCTCCCTCTGCCTGTGTCTCTGCCTCTCTGTCTCTCTCTGTGACTATCATAAAAAAAAGAATCGAATTGAATCGAGTGGAAGAAAATCATAAAGAATCAAATCGAAAAGAATCGAATTCCATGTAACGAAAAGATTCGAATTGAAAAGAATCGAATCGAAACAAAAGAATCGAATCGAATCGACATGAATCAAAAACAATCGAATCAAAACGAATCGAAAAGAAACAAATCAAGTAGAATCCAAAAGAATCGAATTGAATCAAATCGAAAAAATTCGAATAGAATTGAATCGAAAAGAATCAAAACGTATCGAACCGAAGAGAATCGATTCGAATCAAAATAAAAAGTATCGTATCAAATCGAATCGAAAAGAATCATATCAAATAGAATCGAAAGAATGGAATCAAATCTAAAACAATCGAATCGAATCGAAAAGAATCGGATTGAATGGAATCGAATCGAAAAGAATAGAATAGAATCGAAAGAAATCGAATAGAATCAAATCAAATCAAAAAGAATCGAATTGAATTGATCCTAACCAAAATAAGCGAAATGAATTGACTCGAAGCAAAAAAAATCAAATCGAAAAGAATCTAATCTCAACGAAAATCATCGAAATGAATAGAATCGAAAAGAATCGAATTGAATCAAATCGAAAAGAATCGAATGGAATCCAATCGAAAAGAATCAAATTGATTCGAATCGAAACAAATTGAATCCAATCGAAAAGAATCTAATTGAATCGAATCGAAAAGAATCGAATTCAATCAAAACGAATCGATTCGAATGGAATAGAAAAGAATAGAATAGAATAGAATCGAAAAGAATCAAATCGAATCGAAAAGAATCGAATCGAAAAGAATTGAATCGAATCGAAAAGAAACGAATCGAACCGAATCAAAAAGAAATCAATCAAATCGAATCAAATACAAAAGAATCGCTTTGAATAGCATAGAATTGAAAAGAATCGAATCAATCGAATTGAAAACAATCGAATCGAAAAGAATCGAATCAAAAAAAGTCGAATCGAAACGAAAACAATCGAATCGAATCGAATCTAAAAGAATCGTATTGAATTGCATCGAGTCGAAAAGACTCGAATCAAAAAGACTCGAATCGAATTGAATCAAATCGAAAAGAATCTAATAGAAACTACTCGAACAGAATCAAATCGAAATGATTCAAAATGAATCGAATAGAATAGAATCGAAAAAAATCGAATCGAATCGAAACGAATCGAAACGAATCGAAGAGAATCGATTAGAATCGAAATGAAAAGAATCGTATTGAATCGAACCGAAAAGAATCAAATCAAATCGAATCGAAAGAATTGAATCAAATCGAAAAGAATCCAATCGAATCGAAAAGAATCGAACTGAATGGAATCAAATCGAAAAGAATCTAATCGAATCGAAAAGAATCGAATCAAATTTAATGGAATCGAAAAGAATCGAATTGAATCGAAAAGAATCGAAATGAAACAAATCAGATCAACTGATAAAGCATCAAATCGGAGTGAAAAGAATCGAATCGAATCGAAATGAATCGAATCAAAAAGACTCGAATCGAAAAGAATCGAATTGAAAAGAATCGAATCGAATCGAAAAGACTCGAATCAAATTAAAAATATCAAATCGAACCGAATCGAAAAGCATCAAATTGAAAAGACTCGAATTGAAACGAATCGATTTGAAACGAAAAGAATTGAATCGAATCGAATCGAATCGAATTGAATTGAAAGAATCGAATTGAATAGAAAAAAATCGAATAGAAAAGAATCCAACCGAAAAGAAAAGAATCAAATTGAATCAGTCGATTAAATTCTAGTCGAATCGAATCAAAAAGCATGAAATCGAGTCGAATCGAATCGAAAAGAATCGAATCGAATCGAAAAGAATCCAATTGCATCATCGAATGGAAAATAATCGAATTGAATAGAATAGAAAAGAATCGAATCGAATCAAATCGAAAACAATCAAATTGAATTGATCGAAAAGAATCGAATTGAATCAAATCGAATCGAAATGAAAAGAATCGAATCGATTCAAATAGAAAAGAATCGAATCGAAAAGAATCAAATCGACACGAAAAGAATCGAATCGAATCAAAAAGTATCGAATTGATTCGAAAACATTCGAATCGAAAAGAATCGAATTGAAATGAATCCGATCGCAATGAAAAGAATCCACTCGATTCGAATCCAAAAGAATCGAATCCAAAAGAATCGAATCGAATCCAAAAGAATCGAATTGATTTGAATCAAAAGAAATGAATTGAATTGAATCAAAAAGAACTAATCGAATCAAATCGAAAAAACTCGAATAGAATCTAATCGAATCAAAAAGAATTGAATAGATTCGAATAAAAAAGAATCGAATTGAGGGATCCCTGGGTGGCGCAGCGGTTTAGCGCCTGCCTTTGGCCCAGGGCGCGATCCTGGAGACCCGGGATCGAATCCCACATCGGGCTCCCGGTGCATGGAGCCTGCTTCTCCCTCTGCCTGTGTCTCTGCCTCTCTGTCTCTCTCTGTGACTATCATAAAAAAAAGAATCGAATTGAATCGAGTGGAAGAAAATCATAAAGAATCAAATCGAAAAGAATCGAATTCCATGTAACGAAAAGATTCGAATTGAAAAGAATCGAATCGAAACAAAAGAATCGAATCGAATCGACATGAATCAAAAACAATCGAATCAAAACGAATCGAAAAGAAACAAATCAAGTAGAATCCAAAAGAATCGAATTGAATCAAATCGAAAAAATTCGAATAGAATTGAATCGAAAAGAATCAAAACGTATCGAACCGAAGAGAATCGATTCGAATCAAAATAAAAAGTATCGTATCAAATCGAATCGAAAAGAATCATATCAAATAGAATCGAAAGAATGGAATCAAATCTAAAACAATCGAATCGAATCGAAAAGAATCGGATTGAATGGAATCGAATCGAAAAGAATAGAATAGAATCGAAAGAAATCGAATAGAATCAAATCAAATCAAAAAGAATCGAATTGAATTGATCCTAACCAAAATAAGCGAAATGAATTGACTCGAAGCAAAAAAAATCAAATCGAAAAGAATCTAATCTCAACGAAAATCATCGAAATGAATAGAATCGAAAAGAATCGAATTGAATCAAATCGAAAAGAATCGAATGGAATCCAATCGTAAAGAATCAAATTGATTCGAATCGAAACAAATTGAATCCAATCGAAAAGAATCTAATTGAATCGAATCGAAAAGAATCGAATTCAATCAAAACGAATCGATTCGAATGGAATACAAAAGAATAGAATAGAATAGAATCGAAAAGAATCAAATCGAATCGAAAAGAATCGAATCGAAAAGAATTGAATCGAATCGAAAAGAAACGAATCGAACCGAATCAAAAAGAAATCAATCGAATCGAATCAAATACAAAAGAATCGCTTTGAATAGCATAGAATTGAAAAGAATCGAATCAATCGAATTGAAAACAATCGAATCGAAAAGAATCGAATCAAAAAAAGTCGAATCGAAACGAAAACAATCGAATCGAATCGAATCTAAAAGAATCGTGTTGAATTGAATCGAGTCGAAAAAACTCGAATCAAAAAGACTCGAATCAAATTGAATCAAATCGAAAAGAATCTAATAGAAACCACTCGAACAGAATCAAATCGAAATGATTCAAAATGAATCGAATAGAATAGAATCGAAAAAAATCGAATCGAATCGAAACGAATCGAAACGAATCGAAGAGAATCGATTAGAATCGAAATGAAAAGAATCGTATTGAATCGAACCGAAAAGAATCAAATCAAATCGAATGGAAAGAATGGAATCAAATCGAAAAGAATCTAATCGAATCGAAAAGAATCGAATCAAATTTAATGGAATCGAAAAGAATCGAATTGAATCGAAAAGAATCGAAGTGAAACAAATCAGATCAAATGGAAAAGCATCAAATCGGAGTGAAAAGAATCGAATCGAATCGAAATGAATCGAATCAAAAAGACTCGAATCGAAAAGAATCGAATTGAAAAGAATCGAATCGAATCGAAAAGACTCGAATCAAATTAAAAATATCAAATCGAACCGAATCGAAAAGCATCAAATTGAAAAGACTCGAATTGAAACGAATCGATTTGAAACGAAAAGAATCGAATCGAATCGAATCGAATCGAATTGAATTGAAAGAATCGAATTGAATAGAAAAAAATCGAATAGAAAAGAATCCAACCGAAAAGAAAAGAATCAAATTGAATCAGTCGATTAAATTCTAGTCGAATCGAATCAAAAAGCATGAAATCGAGTGGAATCGAATCGAATCGTATCGACTCGAATCGAAAAGAATCCAATTGCATCATCGACTGGAAAATAATCGAATTGAATAGAATAGAAAAGAATCGAATCGAATCAAATCGAAAACAATCAAATTGAATTGATCGAAAAGAATCGAATTGAATCAAATCGAATCGAAATGAAAAGAATCGAATCGATTCAAATAGAAAAGAATCGAATCGAAAAGAATCAAATCGACACGAAAAGAATCGAATCGAATCAAAAAGTATCGAATTGATTCGAAAACATTCGAATCGAAAAGAATCGAATTGAAATGAATCCGATCGAAATGAAAAGAATCTACTCGATTCGAATCCAAAAGAATCGAATCCAAGAGAATCGAATCGAATCCAAAAGAATCGAATTGATTTGAATCAAAAGAAATGAATTGAATTGAATCAAAAAGGAACTAATCGAATCAAATCGAAAAAAACGAATAGAATCAAATCGAATCAAAAAGAATCGAATAGATTCGAATAAAAAAGAATGGAATTGAGGGATCTCTATTGGCGCAGCGGTTTAGCGCCTGCCTTTGGCCCAGGGCACGTTCCTGGAATCACGGGATCGAATCCCACATCGGGCTCCCGGTGCATGGAGCCTGCTTCTCCCTCTGCCTGTGTCTCTGCCTCTCTGTCACTCTCTGTGACTATCATAAAAAAAAGAATCGAATTGAATCGAGTGGAAGAAAATCATAAAGAATCAAATCGAAAAGAATCGAATTCCATGTAACGAAAAGATTCGAATTGAAAAGAATCGAATCGAAACAAAAGAATCGAATCGAATCGACATGAATCAAAAAGAATCGAATCAAAACGAATCGAAAAGAAACAAATCAAGTAGAATCCAAAAGAATCGAATCGAATCAAATCGAAAAAATTCGAATAGAATTGAATCGAAAAGAATCAAAACGTATCGAACCGAAGAGAATCGATTCGAATCAAAATAAAAAGTATCGTATCAAATCGAATCGAAAAGAATCATATCAAATACAATCGAAAGAATGGAATCAAATCTAAAACAATCGAATCGAATCGAAAAGAATCGAATTGAACGGAATGGAAAAGAGAAGAATACAATAGAATAGAATCGAAAGAAATCGAATAGAATCAAATCAAATCAAAAAGAATCGAATTGAATTGATCCTAACCAAAATAAGCGAAATGAATTGACTCGAAGCAAAAAAAATCAAATCGAAAAGAATCTAATCTCAACGAAAATCATCGAAATGAATAGAATCGAAAAGAATCGAATTGAATCAAATCGAAAAGAATCGAATGGAATCCAATCGAAAAGAATCAAATTGATTCGAATCGAAACAAATTGAATCCAATCGAAAAGAATCTAATTGAATCGAATCGAAAAGAATCGAATTCAATCAAAACGAATCGATTCGAATGGAATAGAAAAGAATAGAATAGAATAGAATCGAAAAGAATCAAATCGAATCGAAAAGAATCGAATCGAAAAGAATTGAATCGAATCGAAAAGAAACGAATCGAACCGAATCAAAAAGAAATCAATCGAATCGAATCAAATACAAAAGAATCGCTTTGAATAGCATAGAATTGAAAAGAATCGAATCAATCGAATTGAAAACAATCGAATCGAAAAGAATCGAATCAAAAAAAGTCGAATCGAAACGAAAACAATCGAATCGAATCGAATCTAAAAGAATCGTATTGAATTGCATCGAGTCGAAAAGACTCGAATCAAAAAGACTCGAATCGAATTGAATCAAATCGAAAAGAATCTAATAGAAACCACTCGAACAGAATCAAATCGAAATGATTCAAAATGAATCGAATAGAATAGAATCGAAAAAAATCGAATCGAATCGAAACGCATCGAAACGAATCGATTTGAATCGATTAGAATCAAAATAAAAAGTATCGTATCAAATCGAATCGAAAAGAATCATATCAAATACAATCGAAAGAATGGAATCAAATCTAAAACAATCGAATCGAATCGAAAAGAATCGAATTGAACGGAATGGAAAAGAGAAGAATACAATAGAATAGAATCGAAAGAAATCGAATAGAATCTAATCAAATCAAAAAGAATCGAATTGAATTGATCCTAACCAAAATAAGCGAAATGAATCGACTCGAACCGAAAAAAATCAAATCGAAAGAATCTAATCTCAACGAAAATCATCGAAATGAATAGAATCGAAAAGAATCGAATTGAATCAAATCGAAAAGAATCGAATGGAATCCAATCGAAAAGAATCAAATTGATTCGAATCGAAACAAATTGAATCCAATCGAAAAGAATCTAATTGAATCGAATCGAAAAGAATCGAATTCAATCAAAACGAATCGATTCGAATGGAATACAAAAGAATAGAATAGAATAGAATCGAAAAGAATCAAATCGAATCGAAAAGAATTGAATCGAATCGAAAAGAAACGAATCGAACCGAATCAAAAAGAAATCAATCGAATCGAATCAAATACAAAAGAATCGCTTTGAATAGCATAGAATTGAAAAGAATCGAATCAATCGAATTGAAAACAATCGAATCGAAAAGAATCGAATCAAAAAAAGTCGAATCGAAACGAAAACAATCGAATCGAATCGAATCTAAAAGAATCGTATTGAATTGCATCGAGTCGAAAAGACTCGAATCAAAAAGACTCGAATCGAATTGAATCAAATCGAAAAGAATCTAATAGAAACCACTCGAACAGAATCAAATCGAAATGATTCAAAATGAATCGAATAGAATAGAATCGAAAAAAATCGAATCGAATCGAAACGAATCGAAACGAATCGATTAGAATCGAAATGAAAAGAATCGTATTGAATCGAACCGAAAAGAATGAAATCAAATCGAATCGAAAGAATTGAATCAAATCGAAAAGAATCCAATCGAATCGAAAAGAATCGAACTGAATGGAATCAAATCGAAAAGAATCTAATCGAATCGAAAAGAATCGAATCCAATTTAATGGAATCGAAAAGAATCGAATTGAATCGAAAAGAATCGAAATGAAACAAATCAGATCAACTGATAAAGCATCAAATCGGAGTGAAAAGAATCGAATCGAATCGAAATGAATCGAATCAAAAAGACTCGAATCGAAAAGAATCGAATTGAAAAGAATCGAATCGAATCGAAAAGACTCGAATCAAATTAAAAATATCAAATCGAACCGAATCGAAAAGCATCAAATTGAAAAGACTCGAATTGAAACGAATCGATTTGAAACGAAAAGAATTGAATCGAATCGAATCGAATCGAATTGAATTGAAAGAATCAAATTGAATAGAAAAAAATCGAATAGAAAAGAATCCAACCGAAAAGAAAAGAATCAAATTGAATCAGTCGATTAAATTCTAGTCGAATCGAATCAAAAAGCATGAAATCGAGTCGAATCGAATCGAAAAGAATCGAATCGAATCGAAAAGAATCCAATTGCATCATCGACTGGAAAATAATCGAATTGAATAGAATAGAAAAGAATCGAATCGAATCAAATCGAAAACAATCAAATTGAATTGATCGAAAAGAATCGAATTGAAACAAATCGAATCGAAATGAAAAGAATCGAATCGATTCAAATAGAAAAGAATCGAATCGAAAAGAATCAAATCGACACGAAAAGAATCGAATCGAATCAAAAAGTATCGAATTGATTCGAAAACATTCGAATCGAAAAGAATCGAATTGAAATGAATCCGATCGCAATGAAAAGAATCCACTCGATTCGAATCCAAAAGAATGGAATCCAAAAGAATCGAATCGAATCCAGAAGAATCGAATTGATTTGAATCAAAAGAAATGAATTGAATTGAATCAAAAAGGAACTAATCGAATCAAATCGAAAAAACGAATACAATCAAATCGAATCAAAAAGAATCGAATAGATTCGAATAAAAAAGAACGGAATTGAGGGATCTCTATTGGCGCAGCGGTTTAGCGCCTGCCTTTGGCCCAGGGCTCGTTCCTGGAATCACGGGATCGAATCCCACATCGGGCTCCCGGTGCATGGAGCCTGCTTCTCCCTCTGCCTGTGTCTCTGCCTCTATGTCTCTCTCTGTGACTATCATAAAAAAAAGAATCGAATTGAATCGAGTTGAAGAAAATCATAAAGAATCAAATCTAAAAGAATCGAATTCCATGTAACGAAAAGATTCGAATTGAAAAGAATCGAATCGAAACAAAAGAATCGAATCGAATCGACATGAATCAAAAAGAATCGAATCAAAACGAATCGAAAAGAAACAAATCAAGTAGAATCCAAAAGAATCGAATCGAATCAAATCGAAAAAATTCGAATAGAATTGAATCGAAACGAATCAAAACGTATCGAACCGAAGAGAATCGATTCGAATCAAAATAAAAAGTATCGTATCAAATCGAATCGAAAAGAATCATATCAAATACAATCGAAAGAATGGAATCAAATCTAAAACAATCGAATCGAATCGAAAAGAATCGGATTGAATGGAATCGAATCGAAAAGAATACAATAGAATAGAATCGAAAGAAATCGAATAGAATCAAATCAAATCAAAAAGAATCGAATTGAATTGATCCTAACCAAAATAAGCGAAATGAATTGACTCGAAGCAAAAAAAATCAAATCGAAAAGAATCTAATCTCAACGAAAATCATCGAAATGAATAGAATCGAAAAGAATCGAATTGAATCAAATCGAAAAGAATCGAATGGAATCCAATCGAAAAGAATCAAATTGATTCGAATCGAAACAAATTGAATCCAATCGAAAAGAATCTAATTGAATCGAATCGAAAAGAATCGAATTCAATCAAAACGAATCGATTCGAATGGAATACAAAAGAATAGAATAGAATCGAATCGAAAAGAATCAAATCGAATTGAAGAGAATCGAATCGAAAAGAATTGAATCGAATCGAAAAGAAACGAATCGAACCGAATCAAAAAGAAATCAATCGAATCGAATCAAATACAAAAGAATCGCTTTGAATAGCATAGAATTGAAAAGAATCGAATCAATCGAATTGAAAACAATCGAATCGAAAAGAATCGAATCAAAAAAAGTCGAATCGAAACGAAAACAAAAGAATCGAATCGAATCTAAAAGAATCGTATTGAATTGAATCGAGTCGAAAAGACTCGAATCAAAAAGACTCGAATCGAATTGAATCAAATCGAAAAGAATCTAATAGAAACCACTCGAACAGAATCAAATTGAAATTATTCAAAATGAATCGAATAGAATAGAATAGAAAAAAATCGAATAGAATCGAAACGAATCGAAGAGAATCGATTAGAATCGAAATGAAAAGAATCGTATTGAATCGAACCGAAAAGAATCAAATCAAATCAAATCGAATCGAAAGAATTGAATCAAATCGAAAAGAATCCAATCGAATCAAAAAGAATCGAACTGAATGGAATCAAATCGAAAAGAATCTAATCGAATCGAAAAGAATCGAATCAAATTTAATGGAATCGAAAAGAATCGAATTGAATCGAAAAGAATCGAAATGAAACAAATCAGATCAAATGGAAAAGCATCAAATCGGATTGAAAAGAATCGAATCGAATCGAAATGAATCGAATCAAAAAGACTCGAATTGAAAAGAATCGAATTGAAAAGAATCGAATCGAATCGAAAAGACTCGAATCAAATTAAAAATATCAAATCGAACCGAATCTTAAAGCATCAAAATGAAAAGACTCGAATTGAAACGAATCGATTTGAAACGAAAAGAATTGAATCGAATCGAATCGAATCGAATTGAATTGCAAGAATCGAATTGAATAGAAAAAAATCGAATAGAAAAGAATCCAACCGAAAAGAAAAGAATCAAATTGAATCAGTCGATTAAATTCTAGTCGAATCGAATCAAAAAGCATGAAATCGAGTCGAATCGAATCGAAAAGAATCGAATCGAATCGAAAAGAATCCAATTGCTTCATCGAATGGAAAATAATCGAATTGAATAGAATAGAAAAGAATCGAATCGAATCAAATCGAAAACAATCAAATTGAATTGATCGAAAAGAATCGAATTGAATCAAATCGAATCGAAATGAAAAGAATCGAATCGATTCAAATAGAAAAGAATCGAATCGAAAAGAATCAAATCGACACGAATAGAATCGAATCGAATCAAAAAGTATCGAATTGATTCGAAAACATTCGAATCGAAAAGAATCGAATTGAAATGAATGCGATCGAAATGAAAAGAATCTACTCGATTCGAATCCAAAATAATCGAATCCAAAAGAATCGAATCGAATCCAAACAATCGAATTGAATTGAATCAAAAGAAATGAATTGAATTGAATCAAAAAGGAACTAATCCAATCAAATCGAAAAAAATCGAAGAGAATCAAATCGAATCAAAAAGAATCGAATAGATTCGAATAAAAAAGAAACGAATTGAGGGATCCCTGGGTGGCGCAGCGGTTTAGCGCCTGCCTTTGGCCCAGTGCGCGTTCCTGGAGACCCGGGATCGAATCCCACATCGGGCACCCGGTGCATGGAGCCTGCTACTCCCTCTGCCTGTGTCTCTGCCTCTCTCTCTCTGTGACTATCATAAAAAAAGAATCGAATTGAATCGCGTTGAAAAAAATCATAAAGAATCAAACGAAAAGAATCGAATTCCATGTAACGAAAAGATTCGAATTGAAAAGAATCGAATCGAAACAAAAGAATAAAAAAAATAAAAAAATAAAAAAAAAGAAACAAAAGAATCGAATCGAATCGACATGAATCAAAAAGAATCGAATCAAAACGAATCGAAAAGAAACAAATCAAGTAGAATCTAAAAGAATCGAATTGAATCAAATCGAAAAAATTCGAATAGAATTGAATCGAAAAGAATCAAAACGAATCGAACCGAAGAGAATCGATTCGAATCAAAATAAAAAGTATCGTATCAAAACGAATCGAAAAGAATCATATCAAATAGAATCGAAAGAATGGAATCAAATCTAAAACAATCGAATCGAATCGAAAAGAATCGAATTGAACGGAATGGAATCGAAAAGAATACAATAGAATAGAATCGAAAGAAATCGAATAGAATCAAATCAAATCAAAAAGAATCGAATTGAATTGATCCTAACCAAAATAAGCGAAATGAATCGACTCGAACCGAAAAAAATCAAATCGAAAGAATCTAATCTCAACGAAAATAATCGAAATGAATAGAATCGAAAAGAATCGAATTGAATCAAATCGAAAAGAATCGAATGGAATCCAATCGAAAAGAATCAAATTGATTCGAATCGAAACAAATTGAATCCAATCGAAAAGAATCTAATTGAATCGAATCGAAAAGAATCGAATTCAATCAAAACGAATCGATTCGAATGGAATAGAAAAGAATAGAATAGAATAGAATCGAAAAGAATCAAATCGAATCGAAAAGAATCGAATCGAAAAGAATTGAATCGAATCGAAAAGAAACGAATCGAACCGAATCAAAAAGAAATCAATCGAATCGAATCAAATACAAAAGAATCGCTTTGAATAGCATAGAATTGGAAAGAATCGAATCAATCGAATTGAAAACAATCTAATCAAAAAGAATCGAATCAAAAAAAGTCGAATCGAAACGAAAACAATCGAATCGAATCGAATCTAAAAGAATCGTATTGAATTGCATCGAGTCGAAAACTCTCGAATCAAAAAGACTCGAATCAAATTGAATGAAATCGAAAAGAATCTAATAGAAACCACTCGAACAGAATCAAATCGAAATGATTCAAAATGAATCGAATAGAATAGAATCGAAAAAAATCGAATCGAATCGAAACGAATCGAAGAGAATCGATTAGAATCGAAATGAAAAGAATCGTATTGAATCGAACCGAAAAGAATCAAATCAAATCGAATCGAAAGAATTGAATCAAATCGAAAAGAATCCAATCGAATCGAAAAGAATCGAACTGAATGGAATCAAATCGAAAAGAATCTAATCGAATCGAAAAGAATCGAATCAAATTTAATGGAATCGAAAAGAATCGAATTGAATCGAAAAGAATCGAAATGAAACAAATCAGATCAAATGGAAGAGCATCAAATCGGAGTGAAAAGAATCGAATCGAATCGAAATGAATCGAATCAAAAAGACTCGAATCGAAAAGAATCGAATTGAAAAGAATCGAATCGAATCGAAAAGACTCGAATCAAATTAAAAATATCAAATCGAACCGAATCGAAAAGCATCAAATTGAAAAGACTCGAATTGAAACGAATCGATTTGAAACGAAAAGAATTGAATCGAATCGAATCGAATCGAATTGAATTGAAAGAATCGAATTGAATAGAAAAAAATCGAATAGAAAAGAATCCAACCGAAAAGAAAAGAATCAAATTGAATCAGTCGATTAAATTCTAGTCGAATCGAATCAAAAAGCATGAAATCGAGTCGAATCGAATCGAAAAGAATCGAATCGAATCGAAAAGAATCCAATTGCATCATCGACTGGAAAATAATCGAATTGAATAGAATAGAAAAGAATCGAATCGAATCAAATCGAAAACAATCAAATTGAATTGATCGAAAAGAATCGAATTGAAACAAATCGAATCGAAACGAATCAAATAGAAAAGAATCGAATCGAAAAGAATCAAATCGACACGAAAAGAATCGAATCGAATCAAAAAGTATCGAATTGATTCGAAAACATTCGAATCGAAAAGAATCGAATTGAAATGAATCCGATCGCAATGAAAAGAATCCACTCGATTCGAATCCAAAAGAATCGAATCGAATCCAAAAGAATCGAATCGAATCCAAAAGAATCGAATTGATTTGAATCAAAAGAAATGAATTGAATTGAATCAAAAAGAACTAATCGAATCAAATCGAAAAAACTCGAATAGAATCTAATCGAATCAAAAAGAATTGAATAGATTCGAATAAAAAAGAATCGAATTGAGGGATCCCTGGGTGGCGCAGCGGTTTAGCGCCTGCCTTTGGCCCAGGGCACGTTCCTGGAATCACGGGATCGAATCCCACATCGGGCTCCCGGTGCATGGAGCCTGCTTCTCCCTCTGCCTGTGTCTCTGCCTCTCTGTCTGTCTCTGTGACTATCATAAAAAAAAGAATCGAATTGAATCGAGTTGAAGAAAATCATAAAGAATCAAATCTAAAAGAATCGAATTCCATGTAACGAAAAGATTCGAATTGAAAAGAATCGAATCGAAACAAAAGAATCGAATCGAATCGACATGAATCAAAAAGAATCGAATCAAAACGAATCGAAAAGAAACAAATCAAGTAGAATCCAAAAGAATCGAATCGAATCAAATCGAAAAAATTCGAATAGAATTGAATCGAAAAGAATCAAAACGTATCGAACCGAAGAGAATCGATTCGAATCAAAATAAAAAGTATCGTATCAAATCGAATCGAAAAGAATCATATCAAATACAATCGAAAGAATGGAATCAAATCTAAAACAATCGAATCGAATCGAAAAGAATCGGATTGAATGGAATCGAATCGAAAAGAATACAATAGAATAGAATCGAAAGAAATCGAATAGAATCAAATCAAATCAAAAAGAATCGAATTGAATTGATCCTAACCAAAATAAGCGAAATGAATTGACTCGAAACAAAAAAATCAAATCGAAAAGAATCTAATCTCAACGAAAATCATCGAAATGAATAGAATCGAAAAGAATCGAATTGAATCAAATCGAAAAGAATCGAATGGAATCCAATCGAAAAGAATCAAATTGATTCGAATCGAAACAAATTGAATCCAATCGAAAAGAATCTAATTGAATCGAATCGAAAAGAATCGAATTCAATCAAAACGAATCGATTCGAATGGAATAGAAAAGAATAGAATAGAATCGAATCGAAAAGAATCAAATCGAATTGAAGAGAATCGAATCGAAAAGAATTGAATCGAATCGAAAAGAAACGAATCGAACCGAATCAAAAAGAAATCAATCGAATCGAATCAAATACAAAAGAATCGCTTTGAATAGCATAGAATTGAAAAGAATCGAATCAATCGAATTGAAAACAATCGAATCGAAAAGAATCGAATCAAAAAAAGTCGAATCGAAATGAAAACAATCGAATCGAATCGAATCTAAAAGAATCGTATTGAATTGAATCGAGTCGAAAAGACTCGAATCAAAAAGACTCGAATCGAATTGAATCAAATCGAAAAGAATCTAATAGAAACCACTCGAACAGAATCAAATTGAAATGATTCAAAATGAATCGAATGGAATAGAATAGAAAAAAATCGAATAGAATCGAAACGAATCGAAGAGAATCGATTAGAATCGAAATGAAAAGAATCGTATTGAATCGAACCGAAAAGAATCAAATCAAATCAAATCGAATCGAAAGAATTGAATCAAATCGAAAAGAATCCAATCGAATCAAAAAGAATCGAACTGAATGGAATCAAATCGAAAAGAATCTAATCGAATCGAAAAGAATCGAATCAAATTTAATGGAATCGAAAAGAATCGAATTGAATCGAAAAGAATCGAAATGAAACAAATCAGATCAAATGGAAAAGCATCAAATCGGATTGAAAAGAATCGAATCGAATCGAAATGAATCGAATCAAAAAGACTCGAATTGAAAAGAATCGAATTGAAAAGAATCGAATCGAATCGAAAAGACTCGAATCAAATTAAAAATATCAAATCGAACCGAATCTTAAAGCATCAAAATGAAAAGACTCGAATTGAAACGAATCGATTTGAAACGAAAAGAATTGAATCGAATCGAATCGAATCGAATCAAATTGAATTGAAAGAATCGAATTGAATAGAAAAAAATCGAATAGAAAAGAATCCAAACGAAAAGAAAAGAATCAAATTGAATCAGTCGATTAAATTCTAGTCGAATCGAATCAAAAAGCATGAAATCGAGTCGAATCGAATCGAAAAGAATCGAATCGAATCGAAAAGAATCCAATTGCTTCATCGAATGGAAAATAATCGAATTGAATAGAATAGAAAAGAATCGAATCGAATCAAATCGAAAACAATCAAATTGAATTGATCGAAAAGAATCGAATTGAATCAAATCGAATCGAAATGAAAAGAATCGAATCGATTCAAATAGAAAAGAATCGAATCGAAAAGAATCAAATCGACACGAAAAGAATCGAATCGAATCAAAAAGTATCGAATTGATTCGAAAACATTCGAATCGAAAAGAATCGAATTGAAATGAATCCGATCGAAATGAAAAGAATCTACTCGATTCGAATCCAAAATAATCGAATCCAAAAGAATCGAATCGAATCCAAAAGAATCGAATTGAATTGAATCAAAAGAAATGAATTGAATTGAATCAAAAAGGAACTAATCCAATCAAATCGAAAAAAATCGAATAGAATCAAATCGAATCAAAAAGAATCGAATAGATTCGAATAAAAAAGAATCGAATTGAGGGATCCCTGGGTGGCGCAGCGGTTTAGCGCCTGCCTTTGGCCCAGTGCGCGTTCCTGGAGACCCGGGATCGAATCCCACATCGGGCACCCGGTGCATGGAGAATGCTACTCCCTCTGCCTGTGTCTCTGCCTCTCTCTCTCTGTGACTATCATAAAAAAAGAATCGAATTGAATCGCGTTGAAAAAAATCATAAAGAATCAAACGAAAAGAATCGAATTCCATGTAACGAAAAGATTCGAATTGAAAAGAATCGAATCGAAACAAAAGAATAAAAAAAATAAAAAAAATAAAAAAAAAGAAACAAAAGAATCGAATCGAATCGACATGAATCAAAAAGAATCGAATCAAAACGAATCGAAAAGAAACAAATCAAGTAGAATCTAAAAGAATCGAATCGAATCAAATCGAAAAAATTCGAATAGAATTGAATCGAAAAGAATCAAAACGAATCGAACCGAAGAGAATCGATTCGAATCAAAATAAAAAGTATCGTATCAAATCGAATCGAAAAGAATCATATCAAATAGAATCGAAAGAATGGAATCAAATCTAAAACAATCGAATCGAATCGAAAAGAATCGAATTGAACGGAATGGAATCGAAAAGAATACAATAGAATAGAATCGAAAGAAATCGAATAGAATCAAATCAAATCAAAAAGAATCGAATTGAATTGATCCTAACCAAAATAAGCGAAATGAATCGACTCGAACCGAAAAAAATCAAATCGAAAGAATCTAAACTCAACGAAAATAATCGAAATGAATAGAATCGAAAAGAATCGAATTGAATCAAATCGAAAAGAATCGAATGGAATCCAATCGAAAAGAATCAAATTGATTCGAATCGAAACAAATTGAATCCAATCGAAAAGAATCTAATTGAATCGAATCGAAAAGAATCGAATTCAATCAAAACGAATCGATTCGAATGGAATAGAAAAGAATAGAATAGAATCGAAAAGAATCAAATCGAATCGAAAAGAATCGAATCGAAAAGAATTGAATCGAATCGAAAAGAAACGAATCGAACCGAATCAAAAAGAAATCAATCGAATCGAATCAAATACAAAAGAATCGCTTTGAATAGCATAGAATTGGAAAGAATCGAATCAATCGAATTGAAAACAATCGAATCAAAAAGAATCGAATCAAAAAAAGTCGAATCGAAACGAAAACAATCGAATCGAATCGAATCTAAAAGAATCGTATTGAATTGCATCGAGTCGAAAAGACTCGAATCAAAAAGACTCGAATCAAATTGAATGAAATCGAAAAGAATCTAATAGAAACCACTCGAACAGAATCAAATCGAAATGATTCAAAATGAATCGAATAGAATAGAATAGAAAAAAATCGAATAGAATCGAAACGAATCGAAGAGAATCGATTAGAATCGAAATGAAAAGAATCGTATTGAATCGAACCGAAAAGAATCAAATCAAATCGAATCGAAAGAATTGAATCAAATCGAAAAGAATCCAATCGAATCGAAAAGAATCGAACTGAATGGAATCAAATCGAAAAGAATCTAATCGAATCGAAAAGAATCGAATCCAATTTAATGGAATCGAAAAGAATCGAATTGAATCGAAAAGAATCGAAATGAAACAAATCAGATCAACTGATAAAGCATCAAATCGGAGTGAAAAGAATCGAATCGAATCGAAATGAATCGAATCAAAAAGACTCGAATCGAAAAGAATCGAATTGAAAAGAAGCGAATCGAATCGAAAAGACTCGAATCAAATTAAAAATATCAAATCGAACCGAATCGAAAAGCATCAAATTGAAAAGACTCGAATTGAAACGAATCGATTTGAAACGAAAAGAATTGAATCGAATCGAATCGAATCGAATTGAATTGAAAGAATCAAATTGAATAGAAAAAAATCGAATAGAAAAGAATCCAACCGAAAAGAAAAGAATCAAATTGAATCAGTCGATTAAATTCTAGTCGAATCGAATCAAAAAGCATGAAATCGAGTCGAATCGAATCGAAAAGAATCGAATCGAATCGAAAAGAATCCAATTGCATCATCGACTGGAAAATAATCGAATTGAATAGAATAGAAAAGAATCGAATCGAATCAAATCGAAAACAATCAAATTGAATTGATCGAAAAGAATCGAATTGAAACAAATCGAATCGAAATGAAAAGAATCGAATCGATTCAAATAGAAAAGAATCGAATCGAAAAGAATCAAATCGACACGAAAAGAATCGAATCGAATCAAAAAGTATCGAATTGATTCGAAAACATTCGAATCGAAAAGAATCGAATTGAAATGAATCCGATCGCAATGAAAAGAATCCACTTGATTCGAATCCAAAAGAATCGAATCCAAAAGAATCGAATCGAATCCAAAAGAATCGAATTGATTTGAATCATAAGAAATGAATTGAATTGAATCAAAAAGAAATAATCGAATCAAATCGAAAAAACTCAAATATGGGATCCCTGGGTGGCGCAGCGGTTTGGCGCCTGCCTTTGGCCCAGGGCGCGATCCTGGAGATCCGGGATCGAGACCCACGTCAGGCTCCCGGTGCATGGAGCCTGCTTCTCCCTCTGTCTGTGTCTCTGCCTCTCTCTCTCTCACTGTGTGCCTTTCATGAATAAATAAAAATTAAAAAAAAAAAAAGAAAAAACTCGAATAGAATCTAATCAAATCAAAAAGAATCGAATAGATTCGAATAAAAAAGAATCGAATTGAGGGATCCCTGGGTGGCGCAGCGGTTTAGCGCCTGCCTTTGTCCCAGGGCACGTTCCTGGAATCACGGGATCGAATCCCACATCGGGCTCCCGGTGCATGGAGCCTGCTTCTCCCTCTGCCTGTGTCTCTGCCTCTCTGTCTCTCTCTGTGACTATCATAAAAAAAAGAATCGAATTGAATCGAGTTGAAGAAAATCATAAAGAATCAAATCGAAAAGAATCGAATTCCATGTAACGAAAAGATTCGAATTGAAAAGAATCGAATCGAAACAAAAGAATCGAATCGAATCGACATGAATCAAAAAGAGTCGAATCAAAACGAATCGAAAAGAAACAAATCAAGTAGAATCCAAAAGAATCGAATCGAATCAAATCGAAAAAATTCGAATAGAATTGAATCGAAAAGAATCAAAACGTATCGAACCGAAGAGAATCGATTCGAATCAAAATAAAAAGTATCGTATCAAACCGAATCGAAAAGAATCATATCAAATAGAATCGAAAGAATGGAATCAAATCTAAAACAATCGAATCGAATCGAAAAGAATCGAATTGAACGGAATGGAAAAGAAAAGAATACAATAGAATAGAATCGAAAGAAATCGAATAGAATCAAATCAAATCAAAAAGAATCGAATTGAATTGATCCTAACCAAAATAAGCGAAATGAATTGACTCGAAGCAAAAAAAATCAAATCGAAAAGAATCTAATCTCAACAAAAATCATCGAAATGAATAGAATCGAAAAGAATCGAATTGAATCAAATCGAAAAAAATCGAATGGAATCCAATCGAAAAGAATCAAATTGATTCGAATCGAAACAAATTGAATCCAATCGAAAAGAATCTAATTGAATCGAATCGAAAAGAATCGAATTCAATCAAAACGAATCGATTCGAATGGAATACAAAAGAATAGAATAGAATAGAATCGAAAAGAATCAAATCGAATCGAAAAGAATCGAATCGAAAAGAATTGAATCGAATCGAAAAGAAACGAATCGAACCGAATCAAAAAGAAATCAATCGAATCGAATCAAATACAAAAGAATCGCTTTGAATAGCATAGAATTGAAAAGAATCGAATCAATCGAATTGAAAACAATCGAATCGAAAAGAATCGAATCAAAAAAAGTCGAATCGAAACGAAAACAATCGAATCGAATCGAATCTAAAAGAATCGTATTGAATTGCATCGAGTCGAAAAGACTCGAATCAAAAAGACTCGAATCGAATTGAATCAAATCGAAAAGAATCTAATAGAAACCACTCGAACAGAATCAAATCGAAATGATTCAAAATGAATCGAATAGAATAGAATCGAAAAAAATCGAATCGAATCGAAACGAATCGAAACGAATCGAAGAGAATCGATTAGAATCGAAATGAAAAGAATCGTATTGAATCGAACCGAAAAGAATCAAATCAAATCGAATCGAAAGAATTGAATCAAATCGAAAAGAATCCAATCGAATCGAAAAGAATCGAACTGAATGGAATCAAATCGAAAAGAATCTAATCGAATCGAAAAGAATCGAATCAAATTTAATGGAATCGAAAAGAATCGAATTGAATCGAAAAGAATCGAAATGAAACAAATCAGATCAACTGATAAAGCATCAAATCGGAGTGAAAAGAATCGAATCGAATCGAAATGAATCGAATCAAAAAGACTCGAATCGAAAAGAATCGAATTGAAAAGAATCGAATCGAATCGAAAAGACTCAAATCAAATTAAAAATATCAAATCGAACCGAATCGAAAAGCATCAAATTGAAAAGACTCGAATTGAAACGAATCGATTTGAAACGAAAAGAATTGAATCGAATCGAATCGAATCGAATTGAATTGAAAGAATCGAATTGAATAGAAAAAAATCGAATAGAAAAGAATCCAACCGAAAAGAAAAGAATCAAATTGAATCAGTCGATTAAATTCTAGTCGAATCGAATCAAAAAGCATGAAATCGAGTCGAATCGAATCGAAAAGAATCGAATCGAATCGAAAAGAATCCAATTGCATCATCGAATGGAAAATAATCGAATTGAATAGAATAGAAAAGAATCGAATCGAATCAAATCGAAAACAATCAAATTGAATTGATCGAAAAGAATCGAATTGAATCAAATCGAATCGAAATGAAAAGAATCGAATCGATTCAAATAGAAAAGAATCGAATCGAAAAGAATCAAATCGACACGAAAAGAATCGAATCGAATCAAAAAGTATCGAATTGATTCGAAAACATTCGAATCGAAAAGAATCGAATTGAAATGAATCCGATCGCAATGAAAAGAATCCACTCGATTCGAATCCAAAAGAATCGAATCGAATCCAAAAGAATCGAATTGATTTGAATCAAAAGAAATGAATTGAATTGAATCAAAAAGAACTAATCGAATCAAATCGAAAAAACTCGAATAGAATCTAATCGAATCAAAAAGAATCGAATAGATTCGAATAAAAAAGAATCGAATTGAGGGATCCCTGGGTGGCGCAGCGGTTTAGCGCCTGCCTTTGGCCCAGGGCACGTTCCTGGAATCACGGGACCGAATCCCACATCGGGCTCCCGGTGCATGGAGCCTGCTTCTCCCTCTGCCTGTGTCTCTGCCTCTCTGTCTCTCTCTGTGACTATCATAAAAAAAAGAATCGAATTGAATCGAGTTGAAGAAAATCATAAAGAATCAAATCGAAAAGAATCGAATTCCATGTAACGAAAAGATTCGAATTGAAAAGAATCGAATCGAAACAAAAGAATCGAATCGAATCGACATGAATCAAAAAGAATCGAATCAAAACGAATCGAAAAGAAACAAATCAAGTAGAATCCAAAAGAATCGAATCGAATCAAATCGAAAAAATTCGAATAGAATTGAATCGAAAAGAATCAAAACGTATCGAACCGAAGAGAATCGATTCGAATCAAAATAAAAAGTATCGTATCAAATCGAATCGAAAAGAATCATATCAAATACAATCGAAAGAATGGAATCAAATCTAAAACAATCGAATCGAATCAAAAAGAATCGAATTGAACGGAATGGAAAAGAAAAGAATACAATAGAATAGAATCAAAAGAAATCGAATAGAATCAAATCAAATCAAAAAGAATCGAATTGAATTGATCCTAACCAAAATAAGCGAAATGAATTGACTCGAAGCAAAAAAAATCAAATCGAAAAGAATCTAATTTCAACGAAAATCATCGAAATGAATAGAATCGAAAAGAATCGAATTGAATCAAATCGAAAAGAATCGAATGGAATCCAATCGAAAAGAATCAAATTGATTCGAATCGAAACAAATTGAATCCAATCGAAAAGAATCTAATTGAATCGAATCGAAAAGAATCGAATTCAATCAAAACGAATCGATTCGAATGGAATAGAAAAGAATAGAATAGAATAGAATCGAAAAGAATCAAATCGAATCGAAGAGAATCGAATCGAAAAGAATTGAATCGAATCGAAAAGAAACGAATCGAACCGAATCAAAAAGAAATCAATCGAATCGAATCAAATACAAAAGAATCGCTTTGAATAGCATAGAATTGAAAAGAATCGAATCAATCGAATTGAAAACAATCGAATCGAAAAGAATCGAATCAAAAAAAGTCGAATCGAAACGAAAACAATCGAATCGAATCGAATCTAAAAGAATCGTATTGAATTGCATCGAGTCGAAAAGACTCGAATCAAAAAGACTCGAATCGAATTGAATCAAATCGAAAAGAATCTAATAGAAACCACTCGAACAGAATCAAATGGAAATGATTCAAAATGAATCGAATAGAATAGAATAGAAAAAAATCGAAACGAATCGAAACGAATCGAAGAGAATCGATTAGAATCGAAATGAAAAGAATCGTATTGAATCGAACCGAAAAGAATCAAATCAAATCAAATCGAATGGAAAGAATTGAATCAAATCGAAAAGAATCCAATCGAATCGAAAAGAATCGAACTGAATGGAATCAAATCGAAAAGAATCTAATCGAATCGAAAAGAATCGAATCAAATTTAATGGAATCGAAAAGAATCGAATTGAATCGAAAAGAATCGAAATGAAACAAATCAGATCAACTGATAAAGCATCAAATCGGAGTGAAAAGAATCGAATCGATTCGAAATGAATCGAATCAAAAAGACTCGAATCGAAAAGAATCGAATTGAAAAGAATCGAATCGAATAGAAAAGACTCGAATCAAATTAAAAATATCAAATCGAACCGAATCGAAAAGCATCAAATTGAAAAGACTCGAATTGAAACGAATCGATTTGAAACGAAAAGAATTGAATCGAATCGAATCGAATTGAATTGAAAGAATCGAATTGAATAGAAAAAAATCGAATAGAAAAGAATCCAACCGAAAAGAAAAGAATCAAATTGAATCAGTCGATTAAATTCTAGTCGAATCGAATCAAAAAGCATGAAATCGAGTCGAATCGAATCGAAAAGAATCGAATCGAATCGAAAAGAATCCAATTGCATCATCGAATGGAAAATAATCGAATTGAATAGAATAGAAAAGAAACGAATCGAATCAAATCGAAAACAATCAAATTGAATTGATCGAAAAGAATCGAATTGAATCAAATCGAATCGAAATGAAAAGAATCGAATCGATTCAAATAGAAAAGAATCGAATCGAAAGAATCAAATCGACACGAAAAGAATCGAATCGAATCAAAAAGTATCGAATTGATTCGAAAACATTCGAATCGAAAAGAATCGAATTGAAATGAATCCGATCGAAATGAAAAGAATCTACTCGATTCGAATCCAAAAGAATCGAATCCAAGAGAATCGAATCGAATCCAAAAGAATCGAATTGAATCGAATCAGAAGAAATGAATTGAATTGAATCAAAAAGGAACTAATCGAATCAAATCGAAAAAAACGAATAGAATCAAATCGAATCAAAAAGAATCGAATAGATTCGAATAAAAAAGAATGGAATTGAGGGATCTCTATTGGCGCAGCGGTTTAGCGCCTGCCTTTGGCCCAGGGCACGTTCCTGGAATCACGGGATCGAATCCCACATCGGGCTCCCGGTGCATGGAGCCTGCTTCTCCCTCTGCCTGTGTCTCTGCCTCTCTGTCTCTCTCTGTGACTATCATAAAAAAAAGAATCGAATTGAATCGAGTTGAAGAAAATCATAAAGAATCAAATCGAAAAGAATCGAATTCCATGTAACGAAAAGATTCGAATTGAAAAGAATCGAATCGAAACAAAAGAATCGAATCGAATCGACATGAATCAAAAAGAATCGAATCAAAACGAATCGAAAAGAAACAAATCAAGTAGAATCCAAAAGAATCGAATCGAATCAAATCGAAAAAATTCGAATAGAATTGAATCGAAACGAATCAAAACGTATCGAACCGAAGAGAACCGATTCGAATCAAAATAAAAAGTATCGTATCAAATCGAATCGAAAAGAATCATATCAAATAGAATCGAAAGAATGGAATCAAATCTAAAACAATCGAATCGAATCGAAAAGAATCGGATTGAATGGAATCGAATCGAAAAGAATAGAATAGAATCGAAAGAAATCGAATAGAATCAAATCAAATCAAAAAGAATCGAATTGAATTGATCCTAACCAAAATAAGCGAAATGAATTGACTCGAAGCAAAAAAAATCAAATCGAAAAGAATCTAATCTCAACGAAAATCATCGAAATGAATAGAATCGAAAAGAATCGAATTGAATCAAATCGAAAAGAATCGAATGGAATCCAATCGAAAAGAATCAAATTGATTCGAATCGAAACAAATTGAATCCAATCGAAAAGAATCTAATTGAATCGAATCGAAAAGAATCGAATTCAATCAAAACGAATCGATTCGAATGGAATACAAAAGAATAGAATAGAATCGAATCGAAAAGAATCAAATCGAATCGAAAAGAATCGAATCGAAAAGAATTGAATCGAATCGAAAAGAAACGAATCGAACCGAATCAAAAAGAAATCAATCGAATCGAATCAAATACAAAAGAATCGCTTTGAATAGCATAGAATTGAAAAGAATCGAATCAATCGAATTGAAAACAATCGAATCGAAAAGAATCGAATCAAAAAAAGTCGAAAGGAAACGAAAACAATCGAATCGAATCGAATCTAAAAGAATCGTATTGAATTGCATCGAGTCGAAAAGACTCGAATCAAAAAGACTCGAATCGAATTGAATCAAATCGAAAAGAATCTAATAGAAACCACTCGAACAGAATCAAATCGAAATGATTCAAAATGAATCGAATAGAATAGATTCGAAAAAAATCGAATCGAATCGAAACGAATCGAAACGAATCGAAGAGAATCGATTAGAATCGAAATGAAAAGAATCGTATTGAATCGAACCGAAAAGAATCAAATCAAATCGAATGGAAAGAATTGAATCAAATCGAAAAGAATCCAATCGAATCGAAAAGAATCGAACTGAATGGAATCAAATCGAAAAGAATCTAATCGAATCGAAAAGAATCGAATCAAATTTAATGGAATCGAAAAGAATCGAATTGAATCGAAAAGAATCGAAATGAAACAAATCAGATCAACTGATAAAGCATCAAATCGGAGTGAAAAGAATCGAATCGATTCGAAATGAATCGAATCAAAAAGACTCGAATCGAAAAGAATCGAATTGAAAAGAATCGAATCGAATCGAAAAGACTCGAATCAAATTAAAAATATCAAATCGAACCGAATCGAAAAGCATCAAATTGAAAAGACTCGAATTGAAACGAATCGATTTGAAACGAAAAGAATTGAATCGAATCGAATCGAATCGAATTGAATTGAAAGAATCGAATTGAATAGAAAAAAATCGAATAGAAAATAATCCAACCGAAAAGAAAAGAATCAAATTGAATCAGTCGATTAAATTCTAGTCGAATCAAATCAAAAAGCATGAAATCGAGTCGAATCGAATCGAAAAGAATCGAATCGAATCGAAAAGAATCCAATTGCATCATCGACTGGAAAATAATCGAATTGAATAGAATAGAAAAGAATCGAATCGAATCAAATCGAAAACAATCAAATTGAATTGATCGAAAAGAATCAAATTGAATCAAATCGAATCGAAATGAAAAGAAACGAATCGATTCAAATAGAAAAGAATCGAATCGAAAAGAATCAAATCGACACGAAAAGAATCGAATCGAATCAAAAAGTATCGAATTGATTCGAAAACATTCGAATCGAAAAGAATCGAATTGAAATGAATCCGATCGAAATGAAAAGAATCTACTCGATTCGAATCCAAAAGAATCGAATCCAAGAGAATCGAATCGAATCCAAAAGAATCGAATTGAATCGAATCAGAAGAAATGAATTGAATTGAATCAAAAAGGAACTAATCGAATCAAATCGAAAAAAACGAATAGAATCAAATCGAATCAAAAAGAATCGAATAGATTCGAATAAAAAAGAATGGAATTGAGGGATCTCTATTGGCGCAGCGGTTTAGCGCCTGCCTTTGGCCCAGGGCACGTTCCTGGAATCACGGGATCGAATCCCACATCGGGCTCCCGGTGCATGGAGCCTGCTTCTCCCTCTGCCTGTGTCTCTGCCTCTATGTCTCTCTCTGTGACTATCATAAAAAAAAGAATCGAATTGAATCGAGTTGAAGAAAATCATAAAGAATCAAATCGAAAAGAATCGAATTCCATGTAACGAAAAGATTCGAATTGAAAAGAATCGAATCGAAACAAAAGAATCGAATCGAATCGACATGAATCAAAAAGAATCGAATCAAAACGAATCGAAAAGAAACAAATCAAGTAGAATCCAAAAGAATCGAATCGAATCAAATCGAAAAAATTCGAATAGAATTGAATCGAAAAGAATCAAAACGTATCGAACCGAAGAGAACCGATTCGAATCAAAATAAAAAGTATCGTATCAAATCGAATCGAAAAGAATCATATCAAATAGAATCGAAAGAATGGAATCAAATCCAAAACAATCGAATCGAATCGAAAAGAATCGAATTGAACGGAATGGAAAAGAAAAGAATACAATAGAATAGAATCGAAAGAAATCGAATAGAATCAAATCAAATCAAAAAGAATCGAATTGAATTGATCCTAACCAAAATAAGCGAAATGAATTGACTCGAAGCAAAAAAAATCAAATCGAAAAGAATCTAATCTCAACGAAAATCATCGAAATGAATAGAATCGAAAAGAATCGAATTGAATCAAATCGAAAAGAATCGAATGGAATCCAATCGAAAAGAATCAAATTGATTCGAATCGAAACAAATTGAATCCAATCGAAAAGAATCTAATTGAATCGAATCGAAAAGAATCGAATTCAATCAAAACGAATCGATTCGAATGGAATAGAAAAGAATAGAATAGAATAGAATCGAAAAGAATCAAATCGAATCGAAAAGAATCGAATCGAAAAGAATTGAATCGAATCGAAAAGAAACGAATTGAACCGAATCAAAAAGAAATCAATCGAATCGAATCAAATACAAAAGAATCGCTTTGAATAGCATAGAATTGAAAAGAATCGAATCAATCGAATTGAAAACAATCGAATCGAAAAGAATCGAATCAAAAAAGTCGAATCGAAACGAAAACAATCGAATCGAATCGAATCTAAAAGAATCGTATTGAATTGCATCGAGTCTAAAAGACTCGAATCAAAAAGACTCGAATCGAATTGAATCAAATCGAAAAGAATCTAATAGAAACCACTCGAACAGAATCAAATCGAAATGATTCAAAATGAATCGAATAGAATAGAATAGAAAAAAATCGAATCGAATCGAAACGAATCGAAACGAATCGAAGAGAATCGATTAGAATCGAAATGAAAAGAATCGTATTGAATCGAACCGAAAAGAGTCAAATCAAATCGAATGGAAAGAATTGAATCAAATCGAAAAGAATCTAATCGAATCGAAAAGAATCGAATCAAATTTAATGGAATCGAAAAGAATCGAATTGAATCGAAAAGAATCGAAATGAAACAAATCAGATCAAATGGAAAAGCATCAAATCGGAGTGAAAAGAATCGAATCGAATCGAAATGAATCGAATCAAAAAGACTCGAATCGAAAAGAATCGAATTGAAAAGAATCGAATCGAATCGAAAAGACTCGAATCAAATTAAAAATATCAAATCGAACCGAATCGAAAAGCATCAAATTGAAAAGACTCGAATTGAAACGAATCGATTTGAAACGAAAAGAATTGAATCGAATCGAATCGAATCGAATTGAATTGAAAGAATCGAATTGAATAGAAAAAAATCGAATAGAAAAGAATCCAACCGAAAAGAAAAGAATCAAATTGAATCAGTCGATTAAATTCTAGTCGAATCGAATCAAAAAGCATGAAATCGAGTCGAATCGAATCGAAAAGAATCGAATCGAATCGAAAAGAATCCAATTGCATCATCGAATGGAAAATAATCGAATTGAATAGAATAGAAAAGAATCGAATCGAATCAAATCGAAAACAATCAAATTGAATTGATCGAAAAGAATCGAATTGAATCAAATCGAATCGAAATGAAAAGAATCGAATCGATTCAAATAGAAAAGAATCGAATCGAAAAGAATCAAATCGACACGAAAAGAATCGAATCGAATCAAAAAGTATCGAATTGATTCGAAAACATTCGAATCGAAAAGAATCGAATTGAAATGAATCCGATCGCAATGAAAAGAATCCACTGGATTCGAATCCAAAAGAATCGAATCCAAAAGAATCGAATCGAATCCAAAAGAATCGAATTGATTTGAATCAAAAGAAATGAATTGAATTGAATCAAAAAGAACTAATCGAATCAAATCGAAAAAACTCGAATAGAATCTAATCGAATCAAAAAGAATTGAATAGATTCGAATAAAAAAGAATCGAATTGAGGGATCCCTGGGTGGCGCAGCGGTTTAGCGCCTGCCTTTGGCCCAGGGCACGTTCCTGGAATCACGGGATCGAATCCCACATCGGGCTCCCGGTGCATGGAGCCTGCTTCTCCCTCTGCCTGTGTCTCTGCCTCTCTGTCTCTCTCTGTGACTATCATAAAAAAAAGAATCGAATTGAATCGAGTTGAAGAAAATCATAAAGAATCAAATCGAAAAGAATCGAATTCCATGTAACGAAAAGATTCGAATTGAAAAGAATCGAATCGAAACAAAAGAATCGAATCGAATCGACATGAATCAAAAAGAATCGAATCAAAACGAATCGAAAAGAAACAAATCAAGTAGAATCCAAAAGAATCGAATCGAATCAAATCGAAAAAATTCGAATAGAATTGAATCGAAACGAATCAAAACGTATCGAACCGAAGAGAACCGATTCGAATCAAAATAAAAAGTATCGTATCAAATCGAATCGAAAAGAATCATATCAAATAGAATCGAAAGAATGGAATCAAATCTAAAACAATCGAATCGAATCGAAAAGAATCGAATTGAATGGAATCGAATCGAAAAGAATAGAATAGAATCGAAAGAAATCGAATAGAATCAAATCAAATCAAAAAGAATCGAATTGAATTGATCCTAACCAAAATAAGCGAAATGAATTGACTCGAAGCAAAAAAAATCAAATCGAAAAGAATCTAATCTCAACGAAAATCATCGAAATGAATAGAATCGAAAAGAATCGAATTGAATCAAATCGAAAAGAATCGAATGGAATCCAATCGAAAAGAATCAAATTGATTCGAATCGAAACAAATTGAATCCAATCGAAAAGAATCTAATTGAATCGAATCGAAAAGAATCGAATTCAATCAAAACGAATCGATTCGAATGGAATACAAAAGAATAGAATAGAATCGAATCGAAAAGAATCAAATCGAATCGAAAAGAATCGAATCGAAAAGAATTGAATCGAATCGAAAAGAAACGAATCGAACCGAATCAAAAAGAAATCAATCGAATCGAATCAAATACAAAAGAATCGCTTTGAATAGCAGAGAATTGAAAAGAATCGAATCAATCGAATTGAAAACAATCGAATCGAAAAGAATCGAATCAAAAAAAGTCGAATCGAAACGAAAACAATCGAATCGAATCGAATCTAAAAGAATCGTATTGAATTGCATCGAGTCGAAAAGACTCGAATCAAAAAGACTCGAATCGAATTGAATCAAATCGAAAAGAATCTAATAGAAACCACTCGAACAGAATCAAATCGAAATGATTCAAAATGAATCGAATAGAATAGAATCGAAGAAAATCGAATCGAATCGAAACGAATCGAAACGAATCGAAGAGAATCGATTAGAATCGAAATAAAAGAATCGTATTGAATCGAACCGAAAAGAATCAAATCAAATCGAATGGAAAGAATTGAATCAAATCGAAAAGAATCCAATCGAATCGAAAAGAATCGAACTGAATGGAATCAAATCGAAAAGAATCTAATCGAATCGAAAATAATCGAATCAAATTTAATGGAATCGAAAAGAATCGAATTGAATCGAAAAGAATCGAAATGAAACAAATCAGATCAAATGGAAAAGCATCAAATCGGAGTGAAAAGAATCGAATCGAATCGAAATGAATCGAATCAAAAAGACTCGAATCGAAAAGAATCGAATTGAAAAGAATCGAATCGAATCGAAAAGACTCGAATCAAATTAAAAATATCAAATCGAACCGAATCGAAAAGCATCAAATTGAAAAGACTCGAATTGAAACGAATCGATTTGAAACGAAAAGAATTGAATCGAATCGAATCGAATCGAATTGAATTGAAAGAATCGAATTGAATAGAAAAAAATCGAATAGAAAATAATCCAACCGAAAAGAAAAGAATCAAATTGAATCAGTCGATTAAACTCTAGTCGAATCGAATCAAAAAGCATGAAATCGAGTCGAATCGAATCGAAAAGAATCGAATCGAATCGAAAAGAATCCAATTGCATCATCGAATGGAAAATAATCGAATTGAATAGAATAGAAAAGAATCGAATCGAATCAAATCGAAAACAATCAAATTGAATTGATCGAAAAGAATCGAATTGAATCAAATCGAATCGAAATGAAAAGAAACGAATCGATTCAAATAGAAAAGAATCGAATCGAAAAGAATCAAATCGACACGAAAAGAATCGAATCGAATCAAAAAGTATCGAATTGATTCGAAAACATTCGAATCGAAAAGAATCGAATTGAAATGAATCCGATCGCAATGAAAAGAATCCACTCGATTCGAATCCAAAAGAATCGAATCCAAAAGAATCGAATCGAATCCAAAAGAATCGAATTGATTTGAATCAAAAGAAATGAATTGAATTGAATCAAAAAGAACTAATCGAATCAAATCGAAAAAACTCGAATAGAATCTAATCGAATCAAAAAGAATCGAATAGATTCGAATAAAAAAGAATGGAATTGAGGGATCTCTATTGGCGCAGCGGTTTAGCGCCTGCCTTTGGCCCAGGGCACGTTCCTGGAATCACGGGATCGAATCCCACATCGGGCTCCCGGTGCATGGAGCCTGCTTCTCCCTCTGCCTGTGTCTCTGCCTCTCTGTCTCTCTCTGTGACTATCATAAAAAAAAGAATCGAATTGAATCGAGTTGAAGAAAATCATAAAGAATCAAATCGAAAAGAATCGAATTCCATGTAACGAAAAGATTCGAATTGAAAAGAATCGAATCGAAACAAAAGAATCGAATCGAATCGACATGAATCAAAAAGAATCGAATCAAAACGAATCGAAAAGAAACAAATCAAGTAGAATCCAAAAGAATCGAATCGAATCAAATCGAAAAAATTCGAATAGAATTGAATCGAAACGAATCAAAACGTATCGAACCGAAGAGAACCGATTCGAATCAAAATAAAAAGTATCGTATCAAATCGAATCGAAAAGAATCATATCAAATAGAATCGAAAGAATGGAATCAAATCTAAAACAATCGAATCGAATCGAAAAGAATCGGATTGAATGGAATCGAATCGAAAAGAATAGAATAGAATCGAAAGAAATCGAATAGAATCAAATCAAATCAAAAAGAATCGAATTGAATTGATCCTAACCAAAATAAGCGAAATGAATTGACTCGAAGCAAAAAAAATCAAATCGAAAAGAATCTAATCTCAACGAAAATCATCGAAATGAATAGAATCGAAAAGAATCGAATTGAATCAAATCGAAAAGAATCGAATGGAATCCAATCGAAAAGAATCAAATTGATTCGAATCGAAACAAATTGAATCCAATCGAAAAGAATCTAATTGAATCGAATCGAAAAGAATCGAATTCAATCAAAACGAATCGATTCGAATGGAATACAAAAGAATAGAATAGAATCGAATCGAAAAGAATCAAATCGAATCGAAAAGAATCGAATCGAAAAGAATTGAATCGAATCGAAAAGAAACGAATCGAACCGAATCAAAAAGAAATCAATCGAATCGAATCAAATACAAAAGAATCGCTTTGAATAGCATAGAATTGAAAAGAATCGAATCAATCGAATTGAAAACAATCGAATCGAAAAGAATCGAATCAAAAAAAGTCGAAAGGAAACGAAAACAATCGAATCGAATCGAATCTAAAAGAATCGTATTGAATTGCATCGAGTCGAAAAGACTCGAATCAAAAAGACTCGAATCGAATTGAATCAAATCGAAAAGAATCTAATAGAAACCACTCGAACAGAATCAAATCGAAATGATTCAAAATGAATCGAATAGAATAGATTCGAAAAAAATCGAATCGAATCGAAACGAATCGAAACGAATCGAAGAGAATCGATTAGAATCGAAATGAAAAGAATCGTATTGAATCGAACCGAAAAGAATCAAATCAAATCGAATGGAAAGAATTGAATCAAATCGAAAAGAATCCAATCGAATCGAAAAGAATCGAACTGAATGGAATCAAATCGAAAAGAATCTAATCGAATCGAAAAGAATCGAATCAAATTTAATGGAATCGAAAAGAATCGAATTGAATCGAAAAGAATCGAAATGAAACAAATCAGATCAACTGATAAAGCATCAAATCGGAGTGAAAAGAATCGAATCGATTCGAAATGAATCGAATCAAAAAGACTCGAATCGAAAAGAATCGAATTGAAAAGAATCGAATCGAATCGAAAAGACTCGAATCAAATTAAAAATATCAAATCGAACCGAATCGAAAAGCATCAAATTGAAAAGACTCGAATTGAAACGAATCGATTTGAAACGAAAAGAATTGAATCGAATCGAATCGAATCGAATTGAATTGAAAGAATCGAATTGAATAGAAAAAAATCGAATAGAAAATAATCCAACCGAAAAGAAAAGAATCAAATTGAATCAGTCGATTAAATTCTAGTCGAATCAAATCAAAAAGCATGAAATCGAGTCGAATCGAATCGAAAAGAATCGAATCGAATCGAAAAGAATCCAATTGCATCATCGACTGGAAAATAATCGAATTGAATAGAATAGAAAAGAATCGAATCGAATCAAATCGAAAACAATCAAATTGAATTGATCGAAAAGAATCAAATTGAATCAAATCGAATCGAAATGAAAAGAAACGAATCGATTCAAATAGAAAAGAATCGAATCGAAAAGAATCAAATCGACACGAAAAGAATCGAATCGAATCAAAAAGTATCGAATTGATTCGAAAACATTCGAATCGAAAAGAATCGAATTGAAATGAATCCGATCGAAATGAAAAGAATCTACTCGATTCGAATCCAAAAGAATCGAATCCAAGAGAATCGAATCGAATCCAAAAGAATCGAATTGAATCGAATCAGAAGAAATGAATTGAATTGAATCAAAAAGGAACTAATCGAATCAAATCGAAAAAAACGAATAGAATCAAATCGAATCAAAAAGAATCGAATAGATTCGAATAAAAAAGAATGGAATTGAGGGATCTCTATTGGCGCAGCGGTTTAGCGCCTGCCTTTGGCCCAGGGCACGTTCCTGGAATCACGGGATCGAATCCCACATCGGGCTCCCGGTGCATGGAGCCTGCTTCTCCCTCTGCCTGTGTCTCTGCCTCTATGTCTCTCTCTGTGACTATCATAAAAAAAAGAATCGAATTGAATCGAGTTGAAGAAAATCATAAAGAATCAAATCGAAAAGAATCGAATTCCATGTAACGAAAAGATTCGAATTGAAAAGAATCGAATCGAAACAAAAGAATCGAATCGAATCGACATGAATCAAAAAGAATCGAATCAAAACGAATCGAAAAGAAACAAATCAAGTAGAATCCAAAAGAATCGAATCGAATCAAATCGAAAAAATTCGAATAGAATTGAATCGAAAAGAATCAAAACGTATCGAACCGAAGAGAACCGATTCGAATCAAAATAAAAAGTATCGTATCAAATCGAATCGAAAAGAATCATATCAAATAGAATCGAAAGAATGGAATCAAATCCAAAACAATCGAATCGAATCGAAAAGAATCGAATTGAACGGAATGGAAAAGAAAAGAATACAATAGAATAGAATCGAAAGAAATCGAATAGAATCAAATCAAATCAAAAAGAATCGAATTGAATTGATCCTAACCAAAATAAGCGAAATGAATTGACTCGAAGCAAAAAAAATCAAATCGAAAAGAATCTAATCTCAACGAAAATCATCGAAATGAATAGAATCGAAAAGAATCGAATTGAATCAAATCGAAAAGAATCGAATGGAATCCAATCGAAAAGAATCAAATTGATTCGAATCGAAACAAATTGAATCCAATCGAAAAGAATCTAATTGAATCGAATCGAAAAGAATCGAATTCAATCAAAACGAATCGATTCGAATGGAATAGAAAAGAATAGAATAGAATAGAATCGAAAAGAATCAAATCGAATCGAAAAGAATCGAATCGAAAAGAATTGAATCGAATCGAAAAGAAACGAATTGAACCGAATCAAAAAGAAATCAATCGAATCGAATCAAATACAAAAGAATCGCTTTGAATAGCATAGAATTGAAAAGAATCGAATCAATCGAATTGAAAACAATCGAATCGAAAAGAATCGAATCAAAAAAGTCGAATCGAAACGAAAACAATCGAATCGAATCGAATCTAAAAGAATCGTATTGAATTGCATCGAGTCTAAAAGACTCGAATCAAAAAGACTCGAATCGAATTGAATCAAATCGAAAAGAATCTAATAGAAACCACTCGAACAGAATCAAATCGAAATGATTCAAAATGAATCGAATAGAATAGAATAGAAAAAAATCGAATCGAATCGAAACGAATCGAAACGAATCGAAGAGAATCGATTAGAATCGAAATGAAAAGAATCGTATTGAATCGAACCGAAAAGAGTCAAATCAAATCGAATGGAAAGAATTGAATCAAATCGAAAAGAATCTAATCGAATCGAAAAGAATCGAATCAAATTTAATGGAATCGAAAAGAATCGAATTGAATCGAAAAGAATCGAAATGAAACAAATCAGATCAAATGGAAAAGCATCAAATCGGAGTGAAAAGAATCGAATCGAATCGAAATGAATCGAATCAAAAAGACTCGAATCGAAAAGAATCGAATTGAAAAGAATCGAATCGAATCGAAAAGACTCGAATCAAATTAAAAATATCAAATCGAACCGAATCGAAAAGCATCAAATTGAAAAGACTCGAATTGAAACGAATCGATTTGAAACGAAAAGAATTGAATCGAATCGAATCGAATCGAATTGAATTGAAAGAATCGAATTGAATAGAAAAAAATCGAATAGAAAAGAATCCAACCGAAAAGAAAAGAATCAAATTGAATCAGTCGATTAAATTCTAGTCGAATCGAATCAAAAAGCATGAAATCGAGTCGAATCGAATCGAAAAGAATCGAATCGAATCGAAAAGAATCCAATTGCATCATCGAATGGAAAATAATCGAATTGAATAGAATAGAAAAGAATCGAATCGAATCAAATCGAAAACAATCAAATTGAATTGATCGAAAAGAATCGAATTGAATCAAATCGAATCGAAATGAAAAGAATCGAATCGATTCAAATAGAAAAGAATCGAATCGAAAAGAATCAAATCGACACGAAAAGAATCGAATCGAATCAAAAAGTATCGAATTGATTCGAAAACATTCGAATCGAAAAGAATCGAATTGAAATGAATCCGATCGCAATGAAAAGAATCCACTGGATTCGAATCCAAAAGAATCGAATCCAAAAGAATCGAATCGAATCCAAAAGAATCGAATTGATTTGAATCAAAAGAAATGAATTGAATTGAATCAAAAAGAACTAATCGAATCAAATCGAAAAAACTCGAATAGAATCTAATCGAATCAAAAAGAATTGAATAGATTCGAATAAAAAAGAATCGAATTGAGGGATCCCTGGGTGGCGCAGCGGTTTAGCGCCTGCCTTTGGCCCAGGGCACGTTCCTGGAATCACGGGATCGAATCCCACATCGGGCTCCCGGTGCATGGAGCCTGCTTCTCCCTCTGCCTGTGTCTCTGCCTCTCTGTCTCTCTCTGTGACTATCATAAAAAAAAGAATCGAATTGAATCGAGTTGAAGAAAATCATAAAGAATCAAATCGAAAAGAATCGAATTCCATGTAACGAAAAGATTCGAATTGAAAAGAATCGAATCGAAACAAAAGAATCGAATCGAATCGACATGAATCAAAAAGAATCGAATCAAAACGAATCGAAAAGAAACAAATCAAGTAGAATCCAAAAGAATCGAATCGAATCAAATCGAAAAAATTCGAATAGAATTGAATCGAAACGAATCAAAACGTATCGAACCGAAGAGAACCGATTCGAATCAAAATAAAAAGTATCGTATCAAATCGAATCGAAAAGAATCATATCAAATAGAATCGAAAGAATGGAATCAAATCTAAAACAATCGAATCGAATCGAAAAGAATCGAATTGAATGGAATCGAATCGAAAAGAATAGAATAGAATCGAAAGAAATCGAATAGAATCAAATCAAATCAAAAAGAATCGAATTGAATTGATCCTAACCAAAATAAGCGAAATGAATTGACTCGAAGCAAAAAAAATCAAATCGAAAAGAATCTAATCTCAACGAAAATCATCGAAATGAATAGAATCGAAAAGAATCGAATTGAATCAAATCGAAAAGAATCGAATGGAATCCAATCGAAAAGAATCAAATTGATTCGAATCGAAACAAATTGAATCCAATCGAAAAGAATCTAATTGAATCGAATCGAAAAGAATCGAATTCAATCAAAACGAATCGATTCGAATGGAATACAAAAGAATAGAATAGAATCGAATCGAAAAGAATCAAATCGAATCGAAAAGAATCGAATCGAAAAGAATTGAATCGAATCGAAAAGAAACGAATCGAACCGAATCAAAAAGAAATCAATCGAATCGAATCAAATACAAAAGAATCGCTTTGAATAGCAGAGAATTGAAAAGAATCGAATCAATCGAATTGAAAACAATCGAATCGAAAAGAATCGAATCAAAAAAAGTCGAATCGAAACGAAAACAATCGAATCGAATCGAATCTAAAAGAATCGTATTGAATTGCATCGAGTCGAAAAGACTCGAATCAAAAAGACTCGAATCGAATTGAATCAAATCGAAAAGAATCTAATAGAAACCACTCGAACAGAATCAAATCGAAATGATTCAAAATGAATCGAATAGAATAGAATCGAAGAAAATCGAATCGAATCGAAACGAATCGAAACGAATCGAAGAGAATCGATTAGAATCGAAATAAAAGAATCGTATTGAATCGAACCGAAAAGAATCAAATCAAATCGAATGGAAAGAATTGAATCAAATCGAAAAGAATCCAATCGAATCGAAAAGAATCGAACTGAATGGAATCAAATCGAAAAGAATCTAATCGAATCGAAAATAATCGAATCAAATTTAATGGAATCGAAAAGAATCGAATTGAATCGAAAAGAATCGAAATGAAACAAATCAGATCAAATGGAAAAGCATCAAATCGGAGTGAAAAGAATCGAATCGAATCGAAATGAATCGAATCAAAAAGACTCGAATCGAAAAGAATCGAATTGAAAAGAATCGAATCGAATCGAAAAGACTCGAATCAAATTAAAAATATCAAATCGAACCGAATCGAAAAGCATCAAATTGAAAAGACTCGAATTGAAACGAATCGATTTGAAACGAAAAGAATTGAATCGAATCGAATCGAATCGAATTGAATTGAAAGAATCGAATTGAATAGAAAAAAATCGAATAGAAAATAATCCAACCGAAAAGAAAAGAATCAAATTGAATCAGTCGATTAAACTCTAGTCGAATCGAATCAAAAAGCATGAAATCGAGTCGAATCGAATCGAAAAGAATCGAATCGAATCGAAAAGAATCCAATTGCATCATCGAATGGAAAATAATCGAATTGAATAGAATAGAAAAGAATCGAATCGAATCAAATCGAAAACAATCAAATTGAATTGATCGAAAAGAATCGAATTGAATCAAATCGAATCGAAATGAAAAGAAACGAATCGATTCAAATAGAAAAGAATCGAATCGAAAAGAATCAAATCGACACGAAAAGAATCGAATCGAATCAAAAAGTATCGAATTGATTCGAAAACATTCGAATCGAAAAGAATCGAATTGAAATGAATCCGATCGCAATGAAAAGAATCCACTCGATTCGAATCCAAAAGAATCGAATCCAAAAGAATCGAATCGAATCCAAAAGAATCGAATTGATTTGAATCAAAAGAAATGAATTGAATTGAATCAAAAAGAACTAATCGAATCAAATCGAAAAAACTCGAATAGAATCTAATCGAATCAAAACGAATCGAAAAGAAACAAATCAAGTAGAATCTAAAAGAATCGAATCGAATCAAATCGAAAAAATTCGAATAGAATTGAATCGAAAAGAATCAAAACGAATCGAACCGAAGACAATCGATTCGAATCAAAATAAAAAGTATCGTATCAAATCGAATCGAAAAGAATCATATCAAATAGAATCGAAAGAATGGAATCAAATCTAAAACAATCGAATCGAATCGAAAACAATCGAATTGAACGGAATGGAATCGAAAAGAATACAATAGAATAGAATCGAAAGAAATCGAATAGAATCAAATCAAATCAAAAAGAATCGAATTGAATTGATCCTAACCAAAATAAGCGAAATGAATCGACTCGAAACGAAAAAAATCAAATCGAAAAGAATCTAATCTCCACGAAAATCATCGAAATGAATAGAATCGAAAAGAATCGAATTGAATCAAATCGAAAAGAATCGAATGGAATCCAATCGAAAAGAATCAAATTGATTCGAATCGAAACAAATTGAATCCAATCGAAAAGAATCTAATTGAATCGAATCGAAAAGAATCGAATTCAATCAAAACGAATTGATTCGAATGGAATAGAAAAGAATAGATTAGAATCGAAAAGAATCAAATCGAATCGAAAAGAATCGAATCGAAAAGAATTGAATCGAATCGAAAAGAAACGAATCGAACCGAATCAAAAAGAAAACAATCGAATCGAAACAAATACAAAAGAATCGCTTTGAATAGCATAGAATTGAAAAGAATCGAATCAATCGAATTGAAAACAATCGAATCGAAAAGAATCGAATCAAAAAAAGTCGAATCGAAACGAAAACAATCGAATCGAATCGAATCTAAAAGAATCGTATTGAATTGAATCGAGTCGAAAAGACTCGAATCAAAAAGACTCGAATCGAATTGAATCAAATCGAAAAGAATCTAATAGAAACCACTCGAACAGAATCAAATCGAAATGATTCAAAATGAATCGAATAGAAGAGAATCGAAAAAAATCGAAATGAATCGAAACGAATCGAAACGAATTGAATCGAAGAGAATCGATTAGAATCGAAAAAAAAAGAATCGTATTGAATCGAATCGAAAAGAATAAAATCAAATCGAATCGAAAGAATTGAATCAAATCGAAAAGAATCCAATCGAATCGAAAAGAATCGAACTGAATGGAATCAAAACGAAAAGAATCTAATCGAATCAAAAAGAATCGAATCAAATTTAATGGAATCGAATTGAATCGAAAAGAATCGAAATGAAACAAATCAGATCAAATGGAAAAGCATCAAATCGAAATGAAAAGAATCGAATCGAATCGAAATGAATCGAATCAAAAAGACTCGAATCGAAAAGAATCGAATTGAAAAGAATCCAATCGAAAAGACTCGAATCGAATTAAAAATATCAAATCGAATCGAAACGCAAAGAATCGAATTGAAAAGACTCGAATTGAAACGAATCGATTTGAAACGAAAAGAATCGAATCGAATCGAATCGAATTGAAAGAATCGAATTGAATAGAAAAAAATCGAACAGAAAAGAATCGAACCGAAAAGAAAAGAATCAAATTGAATCAGTCGATTAAATTCTAGTCGAATCGAATCAAAAAGAATGAAATCGAGTCGAATCGAATCGAAAAGAATCAAATCGAATCGAAAAGAATCGAATTGTATCTAATCAAAAAGAATCGAAGCGTATCGACTCGAATCGAAAAGAATCCAATTGCATCATCGAATGGAAACTAATCGAATTGAATAGAATAGAAAAGAATCGAATCGAATCAAATCGAACACAATCAAATTGAATTGATCGAAAAGAATCGAATTGAATCAAACCGAATCGAAATGAAAAGAATCGAATCGATTCAAATAGAAAAGAATCGAATCGAAAAGAATCAAATCGACACGAAAAGAATCGAATCGAATCAAAAAGTATCGAATTGATTCGAAAACATTCGAATCGATAAGAATCGAATTGAAAGGAATCCGATCGAAATGAAAAGAATCTACTCGATTCGAATCCAAAAGAATCGAATCCAAAAGAATCGAATCGAATCCAAAAGAATCGAATTGAATTGAATCAAAAGAAATGAATTGGGGATCCCTGGGTGGCGCAGCGGTTTGGCGCCTGCCTTTGGCCCAGGGCACGATCCTGGAGACCCAGGATCGAGTCCCATGTCGGGCTCCCGGTGCATGGAGCCTGCTTCTCCCTCTGCCTGTGTCTCTGCCTCTCTCTCTCTGTGTGACTATCATAAATGAATAAAAATTTATTAAAAAAAAAAAAAAAAAAAAAAAAAAAAAAAAAAAAAAAGAAATGAATTGAATTGAATCAAAAAGGAATTAATCGAATCAAATCGAAAAAAATCGAATAGAATCAAATCGAATCAAAAAGAATCGAATAGATTCGAATAAAAAAGAATCGAATTGAGGGATCCCTGGGGGGCGCAGCGGTTTAGCGCCTGCCTTTGCCCCAGGGCGCGATCCTGGAGACCCGGGATCGAATCCCACATCGGGCTCCCGGTGCATGGAGCCTGCTTCTCCCTCTGCCAGTGTCTCTGCCTCTCTCACTCTCTCTGTGACTATCATAAGAAAAAGAATCGAATTGAATCCACTTGAAAACAATCATAAAGAATCAAATCGAAAAGAATCGAATTCCATGTAACGAAAAGATTCGAATTGAAAAAGAATCGAATCGAAACAAAAGAATCGAATCGAATCGACATGAATCAAAAAGAATCGAATCAAAACGAATCATAAAGAAACAAATCAAGTAGAATCTAAAAGAATCGAATCGAATCAAATCGAAAAAATTCGAATAGAATTGAATCGAAAAGAATCAAAACGAATCGAACCGAAGAGAATCGATTCGAATCAAAATAAAAAGTATCAAATCGAATCGAAAAGAATCATATCAAATAGAATCGAAAGAATGGAATCAAATCTAAAACAATCGAATCGAATCGAAAAGAATCGGATTGAATGGAATAGAAACGAAAAGAATAGAATAGAATCGAAAGAAATCGAATAGAATCAAATCAAGTCAAAAAGAATCGAATTGAATTGATCCTAACCAAAATAAGCGAAATGAATCGACTCGAATCGAAAAAAATCAAATCGAAAAGAATCTAACCTAAACGAAAATAATCGAAATGAATAGAATCGAAAAGAATCGAATTGAATCAAATCGAAAAGAATCGAATGGAATCCAATCGAAAAGAATCAAATTGATTCGAATCGAAACAAATTGAATCCAATCGAAAAGAATCTAATTGAATCGAATCGAAAAGAATCGAATTCAATCAAAACGAATCGATTCGAATGGAATAGAAAAGAATAGAATCGAATCGAAAAGAATCAAATCGAATCGAAAAGAATCGAATCGAAAAGAATTGAATCGAATCGAAAAGAAACGAATCGAACCGAATCAAAAAGAAAACAATCGAATCGAATCAAATACAAAAGAATCGCTTTGAATAGCATAGAATTGAAAAGAATCGAATCAATCGAATTGAAAACAATCGAATCGAAAAGAATCGAATCAAAAAAAGTCGAATCGAAACGAAAACAATCGAATCGAATCGAATCTAAAAGAATCGTATTGAATTGCATCGAGTCGAAAAGACTCGAATCAAAAAGACTCGAATCGAATTGAATCAAATCGAAAAGAATCTAATAGAAACCACTCGAACAGAATCAAATCGAAATGATTCAAAATGAATCGAATAGAATAGAATCGAAAAAAATCTAAACGAATCGAAACGACTCGAAACGAATTGAATCGAAGAGAATCGATTAGAATCGAAATGAAAAGAATCGTATTGAATCGAATCGAAAAGAATCAAATCAAATCGAATCGAAAGAATTGAATCAAATCGAAAAGAATCCAATCGAATCGAAAAGAATCGAACTGAATGGAATCAAAACGAAGAATCTAATCGAATCGAAAAGAATCGAATAAAATTTAATGGAATCGAAAAGAATCGAATTGAATCGAAAAGAATCGAAATGAAACAAATCAGATCAAATGGAAAAGCATCAAATCGAATTGAAAAGAATCGAATCGAATCGAAATGAATCGAATCAAAAAGAATCGAATCGAAAAGAATCGAATTGAATCAAATCGAATCGAAATGAAAAGAATCGAATCGATTCAAATAGAAAAGAATCGAATCGAAAAGAATCAAATCGACACGAAAAGAATCGAATCGAATCAAAAAGTATCGAATTGATTCGAAAACATTCGAATCGAAAAGAATCGAATTGAAATGAATCCGATCGAAATGAAAAGAATCTACTCGATTCGAATCCAAAAGAATCGAATCCAAAAGAATCGAATCGAATCCAAAAGAATCGAATTGAATTGAATCAAAAGAAATGAATTGAATTGTATCAAAAAGGAACTAATCGAATCAAATCGAAAAAAATCGAATAGAATCAAATCGAATAAAAAAAAATCGAATAGATTCGAATAAAAAAGAATCGAATTGAGGGATCTCTGGGTGGCGCAGCGGTTTAGCGCCTGCCTTTGCCCCAGGGCGCGATCCTGGAGACCCGGGATCGAATCCCACATCGGGCTCCCGGTGCATGGAGCCTGCTTCTCCCTCTGCCAGTGTCTCTGCCTCTCTCACTCTCTCTGTGACTATCATAAAAAAAAGAATCGAATTGAATCGCGTTGAAAAATCATAAAGAATCAAATCGAAAAGAATCGAATTCCATGTAACGAAAAGTTTCGAATTGAAAAGATTCGATGAAAGGGAAAATAAGGGAAGGGAGAAGAAATGTGTGGGAAATATCAGAAAGGGAGACAGAACATAAAGACTGCTAAGTCTGGGAAACGAACAAGGGGAGGTAGAAGGGGAGGAGGGGGGGGTGGGAGTGAATGGGTGACGGGCACTGGGTGTTATTCTGTATGTTAGTAAATTGAACACCAATAAAAAAATAAATTAAAAAAAAGGAAAAGATTCGAATCGAAACAAAAGAATCGAATCGAATCGACATGAATCAAAAAGAATCGAATCAAAACGAATCGAAAAGAAACAAATCAAGTAGAATCTAAAAGAATCGAATCGAATCAAATCGAAAAAATTCGAATAGAATTGAATCGAAAAGAATCAAAACGAATCGAACCGAAGAGAATCGATTCGAATCAAAATAAAAAGTATCGTATCAAATCGAATCGAAAAGAATCATATCAAATAGAATCGAAAGAATGGAATCAAATCTAAAACAATCGAATTGAATCGAAAAGAATCGGATTGAATGGAATCGAATCGAAAAGAATACAATAGAATAGAATCGAAAGAAATCGAATAGAATCAAATCAAATCAAAAAGAATCGAATTGAATTGATCCTAACCAAAATAAGCGAAATGAATCGACTCGAACCAAAAAAAATCAAATCGAAAAGAATCTAATCTCAACGAAAATAATCGAAATGAATAGAATCGAAAAGAAACAAATCGAAAAGAATCGACTGGAATCCAATCGGAAAGAATCAAATTGATTCGAATCGAAACAAATTGAATCCAATCGAAAAGAATCTAATTGAATCGAATCGAAAAGAATCGAATTCAATCAAAACGAATCGATTCGAATGGAATAGAAAAGAATAGATTAGAATCGAAAAGAATCAAATAGAATCGAAAAGAATCGAATCGAAAGGAATTGAATCGAATCGAAAAGAAACGAATCGAACCGAATCAAAAAGAAAACAATCGAATCGAATCAAATACAAAAGAATCGCTTTGAATAGCATAGAATTGAAAAGAATCGAATCAATCGAATTGAAAACAATCGAATCGAAAAGAATCGAATCAAAAAAAGTCGAATCGAAACGAAAACAATCGAATCGAATCGAATCTAAAAGAATCGTATTGAATTGCATCGAGTCGAAAAGACTCGAATCAAAAAGACTCGAATCGAATTGAATCAAATCGAAAAGAATCTAATAGAAACCACTCGAACAGAATCAAATCGAAATGATTCAAAATGAATCGAATAGAAGAGAATCGAAAAAAATCGAATAGAATCGAAACGAATCTAAACGAAATGAATCGAAGAGAATAGATTAGAATCAAAATGAAAAGAATCGTATTGAATCGAATCGAAAAGAATCAAATCAAATCGAATCGAAAGAATTGAATCAAATCGAAGAATCGAATTCCATGTTTCCCCACCGGGACATGATTGCTGTGGACTCCTTCTTGGCCTCACCTGGAACTGGTGACTCTGATCCTCACTGGGCCTCACCCGATCTGGTGACTCTAGTTCTCACCTGTGGACCATTATGACCTGGATACTCTGGTCGACACCTGAGCCTTACCTGGACATGATGACTCTGGAACCCTTCTGGGCGTCACTCTGACATGGTGACACTGGTCCCCATCTGGATGTCACCTAGACCAGGTGAATCTGGAACCCCTCTAACCCTCAACTAGACCTGGTGACTCTGGTCCTCAAGTGGGCGTCACCGGGACCTAGTGAATATGCTCCCCACCTGCACCTCATCTGGACCTGGTGACTCTGGTTCTACCTGGGCATCATCTGGACATGGTTACTCTATTCCCCACTGGGATTAACCTGATCCTGGTATCTCTGGTCCTGACTTTGGCCTCTTCTGTACCAGGTTACTCTGGCTCCACCTGGGCCTCACCTGTAACTGGTGACTCTAATCCTAAGCATCGCCTCACCTGACCTGGTGACGGTGACCTCACCTGGACCTCATGTCTCCGGTCCCACCTGGTCCTCACCACGACCTGGTGTCTCTGGTACCCACCTGGGTAGCATCAGGATATGGTTACACTGTTCACTAACAGTGACCCAGCCGGACCTATTAACTCTGGTCTTCACCTGGGCCACACCTGGACATGGTGACACTGGTTCCCACCTGGGTCTCACCTGGACATGGTGAGTCAGATCCCCACCTGGTCCTCACCTGTAACTGGGGATTCTCGTTCCCACATGGACATCATGTGGACCTGGTGGCTGCAGTGTTTCTAGCTTCTCATGTACCTCGTGACCCTGATCCCCACCAGGGTCTCACCGGGACCTGGTGAGTGTGGTTGCCACCGGCAACTCACCTGGACCTGGTGATTCTGGTCTGCATCTGAGACTACCCTGGATCTGGTGACAGTGGTCCGCACCTGGGCTTCACCTGGATTTGGGGACTCCTGCCTCCATCTGGGCCTCACCTGGCCCTGTTGACCATGGTCCTCAACTGCGCGAAATTGGGACCCGGTGACTGTGTTCCACAACTGGACCTCACCTGGACTAGGTGACTCTGGTCCAACTTTGGGTCTCACCGTGCCCTAGTGTTTGTGAACCCCACTTTGGCCTGACTTGGACCTGCTGACCCTGGTTGCCACCTGCGCCTGACCTTGAACTGTTGACTCTGGTTCTTTCAAGGGACTCCTCTCACCTGGTGATCCTGGTCCCCACCTGGGCCTCACTTGGACGTGGTGACTCTTGTCACCACCGGGGACTCACCTGGACCTGCTTACTGTGTTCCACACCTGGGCCTCATGTAGACCTGTTGACCATGGTCCCCATGCCGGCCTCACATGGACCTGTTGCCTCTGATCCCCACCGGGGCCTCACGTGTACCTGGTAACTCTGGTCCTCACCTGGGCCTCATCTGGACCTAGTGACTCTGGTCCCCACCTGGGCTATACCTGGATCTGGTGACTCTGGTCCCCACCTGGACTTCACTTGGATCTGGTGACTCTGGTCCCCACCTGGACCTCTCCTGGACCTGGTGACTCTCTTTCCAACATGGATCTCACCTGGATCTGGTGACTCTCTTTCCAACATGGACCTCACCTGGATCTGGTGAGTCTGGTCCCCACCAGGACCTCTCCTGCACCTGGTGACTCCTTTCCAACATGGACCTCACCTGGATCTGGTGACTCTGGTCCTCAGTTTGGCCTCACCTGGACCTGGTGTCTCTCGTCCCCACTTTGACCTAACTGAGAACTGCTAAATCTTGTCCCACCTAGACCGCATCCCGACCTGGTGACTCTTGTCCCCAGCTATGCCTCAATTCGACCTGATGAATCTGGTTTTCACGTGGGCCTCACATGGAACTGGGACTCAACTGGATAGAGTGGCTCTGGTTCCCACAAGGGGCTCACCGGATACTGCTGACTGTGGTCTTATTCTATGCCTCACCAGCACCTAGTGATTCTGTTCCCCATCTGGGCCTGCATGGCCCTAGTGCCTCTGGTCCTCACCCAGGCATCATTGGGTGATGGACCCAATGATCCTCACCCTGGATACTGTATTCCACACCTGTGCCTCACTTTGACCAGGGACTTCTGGTCCCATTCTGGGCCTCAAACTAAACTGGTTACTCTGGTTCCACTCTGCGCCTCACCCTTACCTGGTGACTCTGGTCACCCCTTGGGGTTCACTAGGGTCTGGAGAATCTGGTCCTTAGCTGGTCCGCACATGGATCTGGTGACTGTTCGCCACCTGGTCCTCACCTGGACTTGGTGAATCCTGTTGCCACCTGTGCCTCACCTGGACCTTGTGACTGTGGTCCCACCTGGACCTCACCTGGATCTGGTGGCTCTGGTTCCCATATGGGGCCCTCCTGGACCTGGTTCCTGTGGTCTCCAACTGGCCTCACTTGGAACACAATGACTCTGAACAATATTTGGGCCTCTCCTGTACCTGTTGACTCTGGTCCTTACTTCGGCATCATTGGGAGCTGGATACTCTGTTATATACCTGGGCCTCACCAAGACCGGTGACTGTGGTCGCACCTGAGCCTCACCTGGAAGAGGTGACTGGTTCCCACAGGGAGCTCACCTGGACCTGGTGACTAAGGTCCTCATATGGGCATCAGGGGACCTGGTTTCTCACTTCCACATCGGGGCCTCACTTGGACCTAGTGATTCTCGTCCCACTCTGGGCCTCACCCTGACGTGGTGAGTCTAGTCCCCACCTGGATATCACCAGAACCGCGTGACTCTGGTCCCCTTCTGGGACTCACCCCGAGCTGGGGACACTGGTCCTCAACTGGGCCTCAACAAGACCTGGTGAATCTACTCCTCACTCAGGCCTCGTCTGGACCTGTGACTCTTTTCCCACCTGGCATCAATGGGACATGGTTACACTGTTGCCCACCTGGGCCTCACCTGGACATGATAACTTTGCTCCACACTTTGGCCTCAACTGGTCCTGATGACTCTGGTCCCCCCACCTAGGCCTCAATCTGGACCTGGTGACTGTGGTCCACACCTGGGTCCCACCTGGCCCTGGTGACTCTTGTTCCCACATGAACCACACCTGGACCTGGTGGCTGTGGTGTTCTTGTAGACTCATATTTCCCTGGTGACTCCGGTCCCCACTAGGGCCTCACGTGGATCTGGTGACTCTGACCTGCAGGTTCGCCTCACCGGGACCTGCTGAGTGGGGTAGCCACCTGGGCCTCACCCTTACCTGTTGACTCAGGTCCCCACGTGGGCATCTTGGACCTGGTGAATCAGCTCCTTACCTGGTCCTCTCCCAGACCCGGGACTCTGGACACCACCTGGGCCTCACCTAGACCTGGTGAATCTGGTCCCCATCTGGGCCTCACCCAGTCCTGGTGACTTCGTTCCACACGTGGACCTGATTGCTGTGGACTCTTTCTTGGCCTCACCTGGAACAGGTGACTCTGATCCTATCTGGGCGTCACCCAGACCTGGTGACTCTGACCCTAACCTGGGCATCATTGGTACCTGGTGACTCTGTTCCACACCTGAGCCTCACCTGGACATGATGACTCTGGAACCTCTCCGGGCCTCACCCTGACCTGGTGAGGCTGGTCCCCATCTGGATGTCACCTGGACCAGGTGATTCTGTACCCCGATAGTCCTCAACCAGATCTGGTGACTCTGGTCTTCAACTGGGCCTCAACTGGACCTAGTGAATATGCTCCATCTGGGCCTCATTTGCGCCTGGTGACTCTGGTCCCTACCTGGGCATCATCGGGACATGGTTCCACAGCATGGCCTGCAGGTTGGCCTCACCTGGACATGGTAAGTCCTGTCCCTACCTGGGCATCATCGGGACATGGTTCCTCCGCATGGCCTGCAGGTGGCCTCACCTGGACTTGTTGAGTGGGGTTGCCACCTGGGCCTCACCCATACCTGTGACTCAGGTTCCCACGTGGGCCTCACTTGGACCTTGTGAATCTGGTCCTTACCTGGTGCTCACCCGGAACTGGTAACTCTGGTCACCACCTGGGAATCACCTGGACCTGGTGAATCTGGTCCCCATCTGGGCCTCACCCACTCCTCGTGACTTTGTTCCCCACATGGACCTGATTGCTGTGGACTCCTTCTTGGCCTCACCTAGAACTGGTGACTCTGATCCTAACTGGGCCTCACCCAGATCTGGTGACTCTGGTCCTCACCTGTGGACCATTATGACCTGGATACTGTGTTCCACACCTGAGACTCACCTGGACATGATGACTCCGGATCCCCTCTGGGCCACAGCCTGACATGGTGACTCTGGTCCCCATCTGGATGTCACCTAGACCAGGTGAATCTGGTACCCCTCTGGGCCTAAACTAGCCCGGGGGCATCTGGTCATCAACTGGGCCTCACTGGGACCTAGTGAATATGCTCCCCACCTGCGCCTCATCTGGACGTGGTGACTCGGGTTCTACTTGGGCATCATCGGGACATGGTTACTCTATGCCCCACTGGGACTGACCTGATCCTGGTATCTCTGGTCCTGACTTTGGCCTCTTCTTTACCAGGTGACTCTGGCTCCACCTGGGCCTCACCTGTAACTGGTGACTCTGATCCTAAGCATGGCCTAACCTGACCTGGTGACTGTGGTTCAGAATGGGATCTCACCTGGACCTCATGTCTCCGGTCCCACCTGCGCCTCACCAGGACCTGGTGTCTCTGGTACCCACCTGGGTAGCATCAGGATATGGTTACACTGTTCTCTAACAGTGACCCACCCGGACCTATTAACTCTGGTCTTCACCTGGGCCACACCTGGACATGGTGACACTGGTGCCCACTTGGGTCTCACCTGGACATGGTGAGTTGGATCCCCGCCTGGTCCTCACCTGTAACTGGTGATTCTCGTTCCCACATGGACATCATGTGGATCTGGTGGCTGCAGTGTTTCTAGCTTCTCATGTACCTCGTGTCTCTGGTCCCCACCAGGGCCTCACCGGGACCTGGTGAGTGTGTTTGCCACCTGCACCTCACCTGGACCTGGTGATTCTGGTCTGCACCTGAGACTACTGTGGATCTGGAGACTGTGGTCCCCACCTGGGCTTCACCTGGATTTGGGGACTCCGTTCCACATCTAGGCCTCGCCTGGCCTTGTTGACCATGGTCCTCAACTGGGCAAAATTGGGACCCGGTCATTGTGTTCCACAACTGAACCTCACCTGGATCAAGTGACTCTGGTCCCCCTCTGGATCTCACCCTGCCCTAGTGACTGTGAATCCCACTTTGGCCTGACTTGGACCTCCTGACCCTGGTTGCCCACTCGCCTGACCTCGAACTGTTGACTCAAGTTCTTTCAAGGGCCTCCCCTGGACATGGTGATCCTGGTGCCCTCATGGGCCTCACAGGGACCTGGTGACTCTTGTCACCACCGGGAACTCACGTGGACCTGGTTACTGTGTTCCACACCTGGGCCTCAATAGACCTGTTGACCATGGTCCCCGCCGGCCTCACATGTACCTGTTGCCTCTGATCCCCAGCAGGGCCTCACGTGTACCTGGTAACACTGGTCCTCACCTGGGTCTCATCTGGACCTCGTGACACTGGTCCCCACCTGGGCTTCACCTGGATCTGGTGACTCTGGTCCCCACCTGGGCCTCTCCTGGACCTGGTGATTCTCTTTCCAACATGGACCTCACCTGGATCTGGTGACTCTGGTCCCCACCTGGACCTCTCCTAGATCTGGTGACTCCGGTCCCCATTAGGGCCTCACCTGCAACTCGTAACTCTGGTCCCTACCTGGGCATTATCGGGACACGGTTCCTCTGCATGGCCCGAAAGTTGGCCTCCCCTGGACCTGGTGAGTGGGGTTGCAATCTGGGCCTCACCCATACCGGTGACGCAGGTCCCCACGTGGGCCTCACTTGGACCTGGTGAATCTGGTCCTTACCTGGTCCTCACCCGGAACTGGTAAGTCTGGTCAAGACCTGTAAGTCTGTTGACCATGGTCCTCAAGTGGTTAAATTGGAACCCGGTGACTGTGTTCCACAACTGGACTTCACCTGGACCAGGTCACTCTGGTCCCCCTCTGGGACTCACGTGCCCTAGTGACTGTGAACCCCACTTTAGCCTGACTTGGACCTGCTGACCCTGGTTGCCACCTGCTCCTGACCTCGAACTGTTGACTCTGGTTCTTTCAAGGGCCTCCACTGTTTCTGGTGATTCGGGTCCCCACCTGGGCCAAACCAGGACGTGGTGACACTTGTCACCACCGGGGACTCACCTGGACCTGCTTACTGTGTTCCATAACTGGGCCTCAATTAGACCTGTTGAATATGGTCCCCAATCCGGCCTCACATGGACCTGTTGCCTCTGATCCCCCCCGGGGCTACACGTGTACCTGGTAACTCTGGTCCTCATCTGGGCCTCATCTGGACCTAGCGACTCTGGTCCCCACCTGGGCTTCACCTGGATCTGGTGACTCTGGTCCCCACCTGGACTTCACCTGGATCTGGGGACTCTGGTCCACACCTGGACCTGACCTGCATCTGGTGACTCTGGTCCTCAGTTTGGCCTCACCTGGACCTGGTGTCTCTCGTCCCCAGTTTGACCTAACTCAGAACTGCTGAATCTTGCCCCACCTAGGACGCACCCAGACCTGGTGACTCTTGTCCGCAGCTATGCCTCAATACGACCTGATGAATCTGGTCCTCACGTGGGCCTCACATGGACCTGGGACTCAGCTGGATAGAGTGGCTCTGGTTCCCACATGGGGCTCACCTGATACTGCTGACTCTGGTCTTATTCTATGCCTCACCAGGACCTAGTGATTCTGTTCCCCATCTGGGCCTGCATGGCCCTAGTGACTATGGTCCTCACCCAGGCATCATTGAGACCTGGATACTCTATTCTACACCTGGGCCTCACTTTGACCAGGGACCTCTGGTCCCATTCTGGCCCTCAAACTAAACTCGTTACTCTGGTCCCCCTCTGGGCCTCACCATTACCTGGTGACTCTGGTCACCCCTTGGGCTTCACTTGGGCCTGGTGAATCTGATCCTTAGCTGGTCCACACCTGGATCTGGTGACTGGTCGCAACCTGGGCCTCAGCTGGACTTGGTGAATCCTGTTGCCACCTGCGCGTCACCTGGACCTTGTGACTCTGGTCCCACCAGGAACTACCTATATCTGGTGGCTCTGGTTCCCATATGGGGCTCTCTTGGACCTGGTTCCCGTGGTATCCATCTGGACCCACCTGGAACAAAAAGACTCTGATCCATATTTGGGCCTCTCCTGGACCTGTGACTCTGGTCCATACCTGGGCATCATTGCGACCTGAATACTCTCTTACATACCTGGGCCTCACGTGGACCTGGTGACTGTGGTCCCACCTGGGCCTCACCTGGACGAGGTGACTGGTTCCCACAGGGACCTCACCTGGACCTGGTGACTCAGGTCCTCATATGGGAATCATGGGACCTGGTTTCTCAGTTCCACATCGGGGCCTCACCTGGACCTAGTGATTCACGTCCCCTTCTGGGGCTCTCCCTGACGTGGTGACTCTGGTCCCCAGCTGGATATGCCCAGACCCGGTGACTCTGGTCTCCCTCTGGGACTCACCCGGAGCTGGGGACACTGGTACTCAACCGGGCCTCAATAGGACCTGGTGAATCTACTCCTCACTTAGGCCTCGTCTGGACCTTGTGACTCTTTTCCCACCTGGCATCAATGGGACATGGTTACTCTGTTCCCCACCTGGGCCTCACCTGGACATGATAACTGCTCCACACTTTGGCCTCAAATGTTCCTCATGACTCTGGTCCCCCCACCTAGGCCTCAATCTGGACCTGGTGACTGTGGTCCCCACCTGGGTCTCACCAGGACCTGGTGACTCTCGTTCACACATGAACCACACCAGGACTTGGTGACTGTGGTGTTCTTGTAGACTCACATTTACCTGGTGACTCCGGTCCCCACCTGGGCCTCACCTAGATCTGGGGACTCTGGCCTGCAGGTTGGCCTCACATGGACCTTTTGAGTGGGGTGGCCACCTGGGCCTCACCCATACCTGGTGAACCAGTTCCCCCCGTGGCCCTCTTGGACCTGGTGAATCTGGTCCTTACCTCGTCCTCTCCCAGACCCGGGAACTCTGGTCACCACCTGGGCCTCACCTGGACCTGGTGAATCTGGTCCCCATCTGGGCGTCATCCAGTCCTGGGGACTTTGTTACCCACCTGGACCTGCTTGCTGTGGACACTTTCTTCGCCTCACCTAGATCTGGTGACTCTGATCCTATCTGCGCATCACCCATATCTGGTGACTCTGGTCCTCACCTGGGCATCATAAGTACCTGGTGACTCTGTTCCACACCTGAGCCTCACCTGGACATGATGACTGTGGATCCTCTCTGGGCCTCACCCTGACCTGGTGACTCTGGTCCCCATCTGGATGTCACCTGGACCAGGTGATTCTGGTACCCCTCTAGGCCTCAACCAGATCTGGTGACAGTGGTCCTCCACTGGGCCTCACTGGACCTAGGGAATATGCTCCATCTGGGCCTCATTTGGACCTGGTGACTCTGGTCCCTACCTGGGCGTCATCGGGACATTGTTCCACTGCATGGCCTGCAGGTTGGCCTCACCTGGACCTGGTAACTCTAGTCCCTACCTGGGCATCATCGGGACATGGTTCCTCCGCATGGCCTGCAGTTTGGCCTCACCTGGACCTGGAGAGTGGGGTTGCCACCTGGGCCTCACACATGCTTGGTGACACAGGTACCCATGTGGGCCTCACTTGTACCTGGTGAATCTGGTCCTTACCTGGTCCTCACCCGGAACTGGTAACTCTGGTCACCACCTGGGAATCACCTGGACCTGGTGAATCTGGTCCCCATCTGGGCCTCACCCAGTCCTCGTGACTTTGTTCCCCACCTGGACCTGATTGCTGTGGACTCTTTCTTGGCCTCACCTGGAACTTGTGACTCTGATCCTAACTGGGCCTCACCCAGATCTGGTGACTCTGGTCCTCACCTGTGGATCTTTATGACCTGGATCTCTGTTCCACACCTGAGCCTCACCTGGACATGATGACTCTGGATCCCCTCTGGGCCTCACCCTGACATGGTGTCTCTGCTCCACATCTGGATGTCACCTAGACCAGGTGAATCTGGTACCCCTCTAGGCCTCAACTAGACCTGGGGATTCTGGTCCTCAAGTGCGCCTCACTGGGACCTAGTGAACATGCTCCCCACCAGCTCCTCATCTGGACCTGGTGACTCTGGTTCTACCTGCGCATGATCGGGACATGGTTACTCTATTCCCCAATGGGACTGACCTGATCCTGGTAACTCTGGTCCTGACTTTGGTCTCTTCTGTACCAGGTGACTCTGGCTCGACCTGGGCCTCACCAGTAACTGGTGACTCTGATCCTAAGCATGGCCTCACCTGACCTGGTGACTGTGGTTCCCATCGGGACCTCACCTGGCCCTCATATCTCTGGTCCCACCTGGGCCTCACCAGGACCTAGTGTCTCTGGTACCCACCTGGGTAGCATCAGGATATGGTTACACTGTTCACTAACAGTGACCCAGCCGGACCTATTAACTCTGGTCTTCACCTGGGCCTCACCTGGACATGGTGACACTCGTTCCCACCTTGGTCTCACCTGGACATGGTGAGTCGGATCCCCACATGGTCCTCACCTGTAACTGGTGATTCTCCTTCCCACTTGGACATCCTGTGGACCTAGTGGCTGCAGTGTTTCTAGCTTCTCATGTACCTCATGACTCTGATCCCCACCAGGGCCTCACCGGGACCTGGTGAGTGTGGTTGCCACCTGCACCTCACCTGGACCTGGTGATTCTGGTCTGCACCTGAGACTACCTTGGATCTGGTGACTGTGGTCCCCACATGGCCTTCACCTGGATTTGGGGACTCCGGTCCCCATCTGGGCCTCACCTGGCCCTGTTGACCATGGTCCTCAAGTGGGTAAATTGGGGCCCGGTGACTGTGTTCCACAACTGGACCTGACCTGGACCAGGTCACTCTGGTCCCCCTCTGGGACTCACGTGCCCTAGTGAATGTGAACCCCACTTTGGCCTGACTTGGACCTGCTGACCCTGGTTGCCACCTGCTCCTGACCTCGACCTGTTGACTCTGGTTCTTTCTTTTCTCTTTTTTTTTAATTAATTTTTTATTATTGGTGTGCTATTTACTAACATACAGAATAACCCCCAGTGCCCGTCACCCATTCACTCCTACCCCCCGCCCTCCTCCCCTTCTACCACCCCTAGTTCGTTTCCCAGAGTTAGCAGTCTTTACGTTCTGTCTCCCTTTCTGTTATTTCCCACACATTTCTTCCCCCTTCCCTTATATTCCCTTTCACTATCATTTATTTTCCCCAAATGAATGAGAACATATAATGTTTGTCTTTCTCCGACTGGCTTACTTCACTCAGCATAATACCCTCCAGTTCCATCCACGTTGAAGCAAATGGTGGGTATTTGTCATTTCTGATAGCTGAGTAATATTCCATTGTATACATAAACCACATCTTCTTTATCCATTCATCTTTCGTTGGACACCGAGGCTCCTTCCACAGTTTGGCTATCGTGGCCATTGCTGCTATAAACATCTGGGTGCAGGTGTCCCGGCGTTTCATTGCATTTGTCTCTTTGGGGAAAATCCCCAACAGTGCAATTGCTGGGTCATAGGGCAGGTATATTTTTAACTGTTTGAGGAACCTCCACACAGTTTTCCAGAGTGGCTGCACCAGTTCACATTCCCACCAACAGTGTATGAGGATTCCCTTTTCTCCGCATCCTCTCCAACATTGGTTGTTTCCTGTCTTGTTAATTTTCCCCATTCTCACTGGTGTGAGGTGGTATCTCATTGTGGTTTTGATTTGTATTTCCCTGATGGCAAGTGATGCAGAGCATTTTCTCATGTGCATGTTGGCCATGTCTATGTCTTCCTCTGTGAGATTTCTGTTCATGTCTTTTGCCCATTTCATGATTGGATTGTTTGTTTCTTTGGTGTTGAGTTTGATAAGTTCTTTATAGATCTTGGAAACTAGACCTTTATCTGATATGTCATTTGCAAATATCGTCTCCCATTCTGTAGGTTGTCTTTGAGTTTTGTTGACTGTATCCTTTGCTGTGCAAAAGCTTCTTATCTTGATGAAGTCCCAATAGTTCATTTTTGCTTTTGTTTCTTTTGCCTTCGTGGATGTATCTTGCAAGAAGTTACTATGGCCGAGTTCAAAAAGGGTGTTGCCTGTGTTCTTCTCTAGGATTTTGATGGAATCTTGTCTCACATTTAGATCTTTCATCCATTTTGAGTTTATCTTTGTGTATGGTGAAAGAGAGTGGTCTAGTTTCATTCTTCTGCATGTGGATGTCCAATTTTCCCAGCACCATTTATTGAAGAGACTGTCTTTCTTCCAATGGATAGTCTTTCCTCCTTTATCGAAAATTAGTCGCCCATAAAGTTCAGGGTCCACTTCTGGATTCTCTATTCTGTTTCACTGATCTATGTGTCTGTTTTTGTGCCAGTAGACTCTAGTTCTTTCAAGGGCCTCAACTGTACCTGGTGATCCTGGTCCCCACCTGGGCCTCACCTGGACGTGGTGACACTTTTCACCACCGGGGACTCACCTGGACCTGCTTACTGTGTTACACGCCAGGGCCTCAAGTAGACCTGTTGACCATGGTCACCAAGCCGGCCTCACATGGACCTGTTGCCTCTGATCCCCACCGGGGCCTCACGTGTACCTGGTAACTCTGGTCCTCACCTGGGCCTCATCGGGACCTAGTGACTCTGGTCCCCACCTGGGCTTCACGTGGATCTGGTGACTCTTGTCCCCACCTGGACTTCACCTGGATCTGGTGACTCTGGTCCCCACCTGGACCTCTCTTGGACCTGGTGACTCTCTTTCCAACATGGACCTCACATGGATCTGGTGACTCTGGTCCTCAGTTTGGCCTCACCTGGACCTGGCGTCTCTCGTCCCCACTTTGACCTAACTCAGAACTGCTGAATTTGCCCCACCTAGCCCGCACCCAGACCTGGTGACTCTTGTCCCCAGCTATGCCTCAATTCGACCTAATGAATCTGGTCCTCACGTGAGCCTCACATGGACCTGGGACTCAGCTGGATAGAGTGGCTCTGGTTCACGCAAGGGGATCAAATGATACTGCTGACTGTGGTCTTATTCTATGCCTCACCAGGACCTAGTGATTTGTCCCCATCTGGGCCTGCATGGCCCTAGTGACTCTGTTCCTCACCCAGGCATCATTGGGACCTGGATACACTATTCCACACCTGGGACTCACTCAGACTAGGGACCTCTGGACCCATTCTGGGCCTCAAACTAAACTGGTTACTCTGGTTGCCCCTCTGGGACTCACCCTTACCTGGTGACTCTGGTCACCCCATGGGCTTCATTTGGGCCTGGTGAATCTGGTCCTTAGCTTGTCCTCACTTGGATCTGGTGACTGGTCGCCAGCTGGGCTTCACCTGGACTTGGTCAATCCTGTTGCCACCTGCGCCTCACCTGGACCTTGTGACTGTGGTCCCACTAGGACCTCACCTGGATCTGGTGGCTCTGGTTCCCATATGGGGCTCTCCTGGACCTGATTCCTGTGGTCTCCATCAAGCATCACCTGGAACAAAATGACTCTGGTCCATATTTGGGCCTCTCCTGGACTGTTGACTCTGGTCCTTATCTGGGCATCATTGCGACCTGGATACACTCATATATACCTGGGCCTCACCTGGACCTGGTGACTGTGGTCCCACTTGGGCCTCACCTGGACGAGGTGACTGGTTCCCACAGGGACCTCACCTGGACCTCCTAACTCAGGTCCTCATATGGGCATCATGGGACCTGGTTTCAGTTCCACATCGGGGCCTCTCCTGGACATAGTGATTCTCGTCCCCCTCTGGGCCTCACCCTTACGTGGTGACTCTGGTCCCCACCTGGATATCACCAGAACCAGGTGACTCTGGTCCCACTCTGGGACTCACCCGGAGCTGGGGACACTGGTCCTCAACTGGGCCTCAGCAGGACCTGGTGAATCTACTCCTCACTTAGGCCTCGACTGGACCTGTGACTCTTTTCCCACCTAGCTTCAATGGGACATGGTTACTCTGTTCCCCACTTGGCCCTCACCTGGACATGATAACTTGGCTCCACACTTTGGCCTCAACTGGTCCTGATGACTCTGGACCCAGCACCCAGGCCTCAATCTGGACCTGGTGACTGTGGTCCCCACCTGGGTCTCACCTGGACCAGGTGACTCTCGTTCCCAAATGAATCACACCTGGACCTGGTGACTGTCGTGTTCTTGTAGACTCAATTTTACCTGGTGACTCCGGTCCCCACTAAGGCCTCACCTTGATCTGGTGACTCTGGCCTGCAGGTTGGCCTCACCTGGACCTGGTGAGTGGGGTTGCCACCTGGGCCTCACCCATACCTGGTGACTCAGGTCCCCACGTGGGCCTCTTGGACCTGGTGAATCTGGTCCTTACCTGGTCCTCTCCCAGACCCGGAGACTCTGGTCACCACCTGGGCCTCACCTGGACCTGGTGATTCTGGTCCTCATCTGGGCCTCACCCAGTCCTGCTGACTTTGTTCCCCACCTGGACCTGATTGCTGTGGACCCTTTCTTGGCCTCACCTGGAACTGGTGACTCTGATCCTATCTGGGCGTCACCCAGACCTGGTGATTCTGGTCCTCACCTGGGCATCCTGGGTACCTGGTGACTCTGTTCCACACCTGAGCCTCACCTGGACATGATGACTCTTGAACCACTCTGGGCCTCACCCTGACCTAGTGACTCTGGTCCCCACCTGGGCTTCACCTGGATCTGGTAACTCTGGTCCCCACTTGGGCCTCTCCTGGACCTGGTGACTCTCTTTCCAACATGGACCTCACCTGGATCTGGTGACTCTGGTCCCCACCTGGACCTCTCCTGGACCTGGTGACTCTGGTCCTCAGTTTGGCCTCACCTGGACCTGGTGTCTCTCGTCCCCACTTTGACCTAACTCAGAACTGCTGAATCTTGCCCCACCTAGGACGCACCCAGACCTGGTGACTCTTGTCCCCAGCTATGCCTCAATTCGACCTGCTGAATCTGGTCCTCACGTGGGTCTCACATGGACCTGGGACTCAGCTGGATAGAGTGGCTCTGGTTCCCACAAGGGGCTCACCTGCTACTGCTGACTGTGGTTTTATACTATGTCTCACCAGGACCTGGTGATTCTGTTCCCCATCTAGGCCTGCATGGCCCTAGTAACTCTGTTCCTCACCCAGGCATCATTGGGACCTGGATACTCTATTCCACACCTGGCCCTCACTCTGACCAGGGATCTCTGGTCCCATTCTGGGCCTCAAACTAAACTGGTTACTCTGGTTCCCCCTCTGGGCCCACCCTTACCTGGTGACTCTGGTCACTGCTTGGGCTTCACTTGGGCCTGTTGAATCTGGTCTTTAGCTGGTCCGCACCTGGATCTCGTGACTGCTCGCCACCTGGGCCTCACCGGGACTTGGTGAATCCTGTTGCCACCTGCGTCTCACCTGGTCCTTGTGACTGTGGTCCCACCTGGACCTCACCTGTATCTGGTGTCTCTGGTTCCCATATGGGGCTCTCCTGGAACTGGTTCCTGTGGTTTCCATCTGGCCTCACCTGGAACAAGATGACTCTGATCCATATCTGGGTCTCTCCTGGACCTGTTGACTCTGGTCCATACCTCGACATCATTGCGACCTGGATACTCTTTTATATACGTGGGCCTCACGTGTACCTGGTGACTGTGGTCCCACCTGGGCCTCACCTGGACGAGGTGACTGGTTCCCACAGGGACCTCACCTAGACCTGGTGACTCAGGTCCTCATATGGGCATCATGGGACCTGGTTTCTCAGTTCCACATCGGTGCCTCACCTGGACCTAGTGATTCTCGTCCCCTTCTGGGCCTCACCCTGACGTGGTGACTCTTGTCCCCACCTGGATATCACCAGAACCGGGTGACTCTGGTCCCCGTCTGGGACTCACCCGGAGCTGTGGACTCTGGTCCTCAACTAGGCCTCAGCAGGACCTGGTGAATCTACTCCTCACTTATGCTTCGACTGGACCTGTGACTCTTTTCCGACCTGGCATCAATGGGACATGGTTACTCTGTTCCCCACCTGGGCCTCACCTGGACATGATAACTTTGCTCCACACTTTGGCCTCAACTGGTCCTGATGACTCTGGACCCACCACCTAGGCGTCAATCTGGACCTGGTGACTGTGGTCCCTACCTGGGTCTCACCTGGACCTGGTGACTCTCGTTCCCACATGAACCACAGCTGGACCTGGTGACTGTGGTGTTCTTGTAGACTCACATTTACCTGGTGAGTCCGGTACCCACAAGGGCCTCACCTGCATCTGGTGACTCTGGCCTGCAGGTTGGCCTCACCTGGACCTGGTGAGTGGGGTTGCCACCTGGGCCTCACCCACACCTGGTGATTCAGGTCTTCACGTTGGTCTCTTGGACCTGGTGAATCTGGGCCTTACCTGGTCCTCTCCCACACCCGGGTTCTCTGGTCACCACCTGGGCCTCACCAGGAACTGGTGAATCTAGTCCACATCTGGGCCTCACCCAGTCCTGGTGACTTTGTTCCCACATGGACCTGATTGCTGTGGACTCTTTCTTGGCCTCACCTGGAACTGGTGACTCTGATCTCATTGTGCGTCTCCCACATCTGGTGACTCTGGTCCTCACCTGGGCATCATTGATACCTGGTTAGTCTGTTCCACACCTGAGCCTCACCTGGACATGATGATTCTGGAACCTCTCTGGGACTCACTCTGACCTGGTGACTCTGGTCCCCATCTGGATGCCAACTGGACCAGGTGATTCTGGTACCCCTCTAGGGCTCAAGTTGATCTGGTGACTCTGGTCCTCAACTGGGCCTCACCTGGACCTAGTGAATATACCCAATCTGGGCCTCATTTGGACCTGGTGATTCTGGTTCCTACCTGGGCATCATCGGGATATGGTTCCACGGCATGGCCTGCAGGTTGGCCTCACCTGGACCTGGTGAGTGGGGTTGTCCTCAACTGGGCAAAATTGGGACCCGGTGACTGTGTTCCACAAGTGGCCTCACCTGGACCAAGTGACTCTGGTACCCCTCTGGGTGTCACCGTGCCCTAGTGACTGTGAACCCCACTTTGGCCTGACTTGGACCTGCTGACCCTGGTTGCCACCTGCGCCTGACCTCGAACTGTTGACTCTGGTTCTTTCAAGGGCCTCCCCTGGACCTGGTGATCCTGGTCCCCACCTGGGCCTCACCTGGACGTGGTGACTCTTGTCACCACCGGGGACTCACCGGGACCTGCTTACTCTGTTCCACACCTGGGCCTCAAGTAGACCTGTTGACCATGGTCCCCAAGCCAGACTCACTTGGACATGTTGCCTCTGATCCCCACCGGGGCCTCACGTGTACCTGGTAACTCTGGTCCTCACCTGGGCCTCATCTGGACCTAGTGACTCTGGTCCCCACCTGGACTTCACCTGGATCTGGTGACTCTGGTCCACCCCAGGACCTCTCCTGGACCTGGTGACTCCTTTCCAACATGGACCTCATGTGGATCTGGTGACTCTGGTCCTCAGTTTGGCCTCACCTGGACTTGGTGTCTCTCGTCCCCACTTTGACCTAACTCAGAACTGCTGAATCTTGCCCCACCTAGGACGCACCCAGACCTGGTGACTCTTGTCCCCAGCTATGTCTCAATTCGACCTGATGAATCTGGTCCTCCCGTGTTCCTCTCATGTACCTGGGACTCAGCTGGATAAAGTGGCTCTGGTTCCCACAAGGGGCACACATGATACAGCTGACTGTGGTCTTATTCTATGCCTCACCAGGACGTAGTGATTCTGTTCCCCATCTGGGCCTGCATGGCCCTAGTGCCTCTGGTCCTCACCCAGGTATCATTGGGTGATGGACCCAATGATCCTCACCCTGGATACTGTATTCCACACCTGTGCCTCACTTTGACCAGGGACCTCTGGTCCCATTCTGGGCCTCAAACTAAACTGGTTACTCTGGTTCCACTCTGGGCCTCACCCTTACCTGGTGACTCTGGTCACCCCTTGGGGTTCACTAGGGTCTGGTGAATCTGGTCCTTAGCTTGTCCGCACCTGGATCTGGTGACTGTTCGCCACCTGGTCCTCACCTGGACTTGGTGAATCCTGTTGCCACCTGTGCCTCACCTGGACCTTGTGACTGTGGTCCCACCTGGACCTCACCTGGATCTGGTAGCTCTGGTTCCCATATGGGGCTCTCCTGGACCTTGTTCCTGTGGTCTCCATCAGGCATCAACTGGAACAAAATGACTCTGATCCATATTTGGGCCTCTGCTGGACCTGTTGACTCTGGTCCTTACCTGGGCATCATTGGGACCTGGATACTCAGTTTTATACCTGGGCCTCACCTGGACCTGGTGACTGTGGTCCCACCTGGGCCTCACCTGGACGAAGTGACTGGTTCCCACAGGGACCTCACCTGGACCTGGTGACTCAGGTCCTCATATGGGAATCATGGGACCTGGTTTCAGTTCCACATCGGGGCCTCACCTGGACCTAGTGATTCTCTTCCCCCTCTGGGCCTAACCCTGACGTGGTGACTCTGGTCCCCTCCTGGATATCACCAGAACCGGGTGACTCTGGTCCCCCTCTGTGACTTACCCGGAGCTGGGGACACTGGTCCTCAACTGGGCCTCAGCAGGACCTGGTGAATCTACTCCTCACTTAGGCCTCGACTGGACCTGTGACTCTTTTCCCACCTAGCTTCAATGGGACATGGTTACTCTGTTCCCCACTTGGCCCTCACCTGGACATGATAACTTGGCTCCACACTTTGGCCTCAACTGGTCCTGATGACTCTGGACCCACCACCCAGGCCTCAATCTGGACCTGGTGACTGTGGTCCCCACCTGGGTCTCACCTGGACCAGGTGACTCTCGTTCCCAAATGAATCACACCTGGACCTGGTGACTGTCGTGTTCTTGTAGACTCAATTTTACCTGGTGACTCCGGTCCCCACTAAGTCCTCACCTGCATCTGGTGACTCTGGCCTGCAGGTTGGCCTCCCCTGGACCTGGTGAGTGGGGTTGCCACCTGGGCCTCACCCATACCTGGTGACTCAGGTCCCCACGTGGGCCTCTTGGACCTGGTGAATCTGGTCCTTACCTGGTCCTCTCCCAGACCCGGAGACTCTGGTCACCACCTGGGCCTCACCTGGACCTGGTGATTCTGGTCCTCATCTGGGCCTCACGCACTCCTGGTGACTTTGTTCCCCACCTGGACCTGATTGCTGTGGACCCTTTCTTGGCCTCACCTGGAACTGGTGACTCTGATCCTATCTGGGCGTCACCCAGACCTGGTGATTCTGGTCCTCACCTGGGCATCCTGGGTACCTGGTGACTCTGTTCCACACCTGAGCCTCACCTGGACATGATGACTCTTGAACCACTCTGGGCCTCACCCTGACCTAGTGACTCTGGTCCCCACCTGGGCTTCACCTGGATCTGGTAACTCTGGTCCCCACTTGGGCCTCTCCTGGACCTGGTGACTCTCTTTCCAACATGGACCTCACCTGGATCTGGTGACTCTGGTCCCCACCTGGACCTCTCCTGGACCTGGTGACTCTGGTCCTCAGTTTGGCCTCACCTGGACCTGGTGTCTCTCGTCCCCACTTTGACCTAACTCAGAACTGCTGAATCTTGCCCCACCTAGGACGCACCCAGACCTGGTGACTCTTGTCCCCAGCTATGCCTCAATTCGACCTGCTGAATCTGGTCCTCACGTGGGTCTCACATGGACCTGGGACTCAGCTGGATAGAGTGGCTCTGGTTCCCACAAGGGGCTCACCTGCTACTGCTGACTGTGGTTTTATACTATGTCTCACCAGGACCTGGTGATTCTGTTCCCCATCTAGGCCTGCATGGCCCTAGTAACTCTGTTCCTCACCCAGGCATCATTCGGACCTGGATACTCTATTCCACACCTGGCCCTCACTCTGACCAGGGATCTCTGGTCCCATTCTGGGCCTCAAACTAAACTGGTTACTCTGGTTCCCCCTCTGGGCCCACCCTTACCTGGTGACTCTGGTCACTGCTTGGGCTTCACTTGGGCCTGTTGAATCTGGTCTTTAGCTGGTCCGCACCTGGATCTCGTGAATGCTCGCCACCTGGGCCTCACCGGGACTTGGTGAATCCTGTTGCCACCTGCGTCTCACCTGGTCCTTGTGACTGTGGTCCCACCTGGACCTCACCTGTATCTGGTGTCTCTGGTTCCCATATGGGGCTCTCCTGGAACTGGTTCCTGTGGTTTCCATCTGGCCTCACCTGGAACAAGATGACTCTGATCCATATCTGGGTCTCTCCTGGACCTGTTGACTCTGGTCCATACCTCGACATCATTGTGACCTGGATACTCTCTTACATACCTGGGCCTCACGTGTACCTGGTGACTGTGGTCCCACCTGGGCCTCACCTGGACGAGGTGACTGGTTCCCACAGGGACCTCACCTAGACCTGGTGACTCAGGTCCTCATATGGGCATCATGGGACCTGGTTTCTCAGTTCCACATCGGTGCCTCACCTGGACCTAGTGATTCTCGTCCCCTTCTGGGCCTCACCCTGACGTGGTGACTCTTGTCCCCACCTGGATATCACCAGAACCGGGTGACTCTGGTCCCCGTCTGGGACTCACCCGGAGCTGTGGACTCTGGTCCTCAACTAGGCCTCAGCAGGACCTGGTGAATCTACTCCTCACTTATGCTTCGACTGGACCTGTGACTCTTTTCCGACCTGGCATCAATGGGACATGGTTACTCTGTTCCCCACCTGGGCCTCACCTGGACATGATAACTTTGCTCCACATTTGGCCTCAACTGGTCCTGATGACTCTGGACCCACCACCTAGGCGTCAATCTGGACCTGGTGACTGTGGTCCCTACCTGGGTCTCACCTGGACCTGGTGACTCTCGTTCCCACATGAACCACAGCTGGACCTGGTGACTGTGGTGTTCTTGTAGACTCACATTTACCTGGTGAGTCCGGTACCCACAAGGGCCTCACCTGCATCTGGTGACTCTGGCCTGCAGGTTGGCCTCACCTGGACCTGGTGAGTGGGGTTGCCACCTGGGCCTCACCCACACCTGGTGATTCAGGTCTTCACGTTGGTCTCTTGGACCTGGTGAATCTGGGCCTTACCTGGTCCTCTCCCACACCCGGGTTCTCTGGTCACCACCTGGGCCTCACCAGGAACTGGTGAATCTAGTCCACATCTGGGCCTCACCCAGTCCTGGTGACTTTGTTCCCACATGGACCTGATTGCTGTGGACTCTTTCTTGGCCTCACCTGGAACTGGTGACTCTGATCTCATTGTGCGTCTCCCACATCTGGTGACTCTGGTCCTCACCTGGGCATCATTGATACCTGGTTACTCTGTTCCACACCTGAGCCTCACCTGGACATGATGACTATGGAACCTCTCTGGGACTCACTCTGACCTGGTGACTCTGGTCCCCATCTGGATGTCAACTGGACCAGGTGATTCTGGTACCCCTCTAGGCCTCAAGTTGATCTGGTGACTCTGGTCCTCAACTGGGCCTCACCTGGACCTAGTGAATATACCCCATCTGGGCCTCATTTGGACCTGGTGACTCTGGTCCCTACCTGGGCATCATCGGGATATGGTTCCACGGCATGGCCTGCAGGTTGGCCTCACCTGGACCTGGTGAGTGGTGTTGTCACCTGGGCCTCACCCAGACCTGGTGATTCAGGTCCTCACGTTGGTCTCTTGGACCTGGTGAATCTGAGCCTTACCTGGTCCTCTCCCACACCCGGGTACTCTGGTCAGCACCTGGGCCTCACCAGGAACTGGTGAATCTAGTCCACATCTGGGCCTCACCCAGTCCTGGTAACTATGTTCCCACATGGACCTGATTGCTGTGGACACTTTCTTGGCCTCATCTCGAACTGGTGACTCTAATTCTATCTGCGCATCACGCAGACCTGGTGACTGTGGTCCTCTCCTGGGCATCGTTGGTACCTGGTGACTCTGTTCCACTCCTGAGCCTCACCTGGACATGATGACTCTGGAAAATCTCTGGGTCTCACCCTGACCTGTTGCCTCTGATCCCCACCGGGGCCTCATGTGTACCTGGTAACTCTGGTCCTAACCTGGGCCTCATCTGGACCTAGTGACTCTGGTCCCCACCTGGGCTTCACCTGGATCTGGTGACTCTGGTCCCCACCTGGACTTCACCTGGATCTGGTGACTATGGTCCCCACCTGGACCTCTCTTGGACCTGGTGACTCTCTTTCCAACATGGACCTCACCTGTATCTGGTGACTCTGGTCCTTAGTTTGTCCTCACCTGGACCTGGCGTCTCTCGTCCCTACTTTGACCTAACTCAGAACTGCTGAATCTTGCCCCACCTAGCCCGCAACCAGACCTGGTGACTCGTGTCCCCAGGTATGCCTCATTTCGACCTAATGAATCTGGTCCTCACGTGAGCCTCACATGGACCTGGGACTCAGCTGGATAGAGTGGCTCTGGTTCCCGCAAGGGGCTCAAATGATACTGCTGTCTGTGGTCTTATTCTATTCCTCACCAGGACCTAGTGATTCTGTTCCCCATCTGGGCCTGCATGGCCCTAGTGACTCTGGTCCTCACAGGCATCATTGGGACCTGGATACACTATTCCACACCTGGGCTTCACTCTGACTAGGGACCTCTGGTCACATTCTGGGCCTCAAACTAAACTGGTTACTGTGGTTCTCCCTCTGGGGCTCACCCTTACCTGGTGACTCTGGTCACCCCTTGGGCTTCATTTGGGCCTGGTGAATCTGGTCCTTAGCTTGTCCTCACTTGGATCTGGTGACTGGTCGCCACCTGGGCCTCAACTCGACTTGGTGAATCCTGTTGCCACCTGCGCCTCACCTGGACCTTGTGACTCTGGTCCCACCTGGACCTCACCTGTATCTGGTGTCTCTGGTTCCCATATGGGGCTCTCCTGGACCTGGTTCCTGTGGTCTCCATCAGGCATCAACTGGAACAAAATGACTCTGATCCATATTTGGGCCTCTCCTGGACCTGTTGACTCTGGTCCTTACCTGGGCATCATTGGGACCTGGATACTCAGTTTTATACCTGGGCCTCACTGGACCTGTTGACTGTGGTCCCACCTGGGCCTCACCTGGACGAAGTGACTGGTTCCCACAGGGACCTCACCTGGACCTGGTGACTCAGGTCCTCATATGGGAATCATGGGACCCGGTTTCAGTTCCACATCGGGGCCTCACCTGGACCTAGTGATTCTCGTCCCCTTCTGGGCCTCACCCTGACGTGGTGACTCTGGTCCCCTCCTGGATATCACCAGAACCGGGTGACTCTGGTCCCCCTCTGTGACTTACCCGGAGCTGGGGACACTGGTCCTCAACTGGGCCTCAACAGGACCTGTTGAATCTACTCCTCACTTAGGCCTCGTCTGGACCTTGTGACTCTTTTCCCACCTGGCATCAATGGGACATGGTTACTCTATTCCCCACCTGGGCCTCACTTGGATATGATAACTTTGCTCCGCACTTTGGCCTCAACTGGTCTTGATGACTCTGGTCCCCCCATTAGGCTTCAATCTGGACCTGGTGACTGTGGTCCCCACCTGGGTCTCACCTGGACCTGGTGACTCTCGTTCCCACCTGAACCACACCTGGACCTGGTGACTGTGGTTTTCTTGTAGACTCACATTTACCTGGTGACTCCGGTCCCCACTAGAGCCTCACCTGGATCTGGTGACTCTGGCCTGCAGGTTGGCCTCGCCTGGACCCGGTCAGTGCGGTTGCCACCTGGGCCTAACCCGTACCTGGTGACTCAGGTCCCCACGTGGGCCTCTTGGACCTGGTGAATCTGGTCCTTATCTGGTCCTATCCCAGACCCGGGGACTCTGGTCACCACCTGGTCCTCACCTGGACCTGGTGAATCTGGTCCCCATCTGGGCCTCACGCACTCCTGGTGACTTTGTTCCCCACCTGGACCTGATTGCTGTGGACACTTTCTTGGCCACACCTGGAACTGGTGACTCTGAACCTATCTGCGCATCACCCAGATCTGGTGACTCTGGTCCTCACCTGGGCATCATTGGTACCTGGTGACTCTGTTCCTCACCTGAGCCTCACCTGGACATGATGACTCTGGAACCTCTCTGGGTCTCTTCGTGACCTGGTGACTCTGGTCCCCATGTGGATGTCACCTGGACCAGGTGATTCTGGTACCCCTCTAGGCATCAAGCAGATCTGGTGACTCTGGTCCTGAACTGGGCCTCACCTGGACCTAGTGAATTTGTTCCATCTGGACCTCATTTGGACCTGGTGACTCTGGTCCCTACCTGGGCACCATCGGGACATGGTTCCACTGCATGGCCTGCAGGTTGGCCTCACCTGGACCTGGTAACTCTGATGTCTACCTGGGCATCATCGAGATATGGTTCCACTGCATGGCCTGCAGGTTGGCTTCACCTGGACTTGGTGAGTGTGGTGGCAACCTGGGCCTCACACATGCAATGTGACACAGGTCCCCACGTGGGTCTCACTTGGACCTGGTGAATCTCGTCCTTACCTGGTGCTCATCCGGAACTGGTAACTCTAGTCACCACCTGGGAATCACATGGACCTGGTGATTCTGGTCCCCATCTGAGTCTCACCCAGGTCTGGTGACTTTGTTCCCCACCTGGACCTGATTGCTGTGGACTCTTTCTTGGCCTCACCTGGAACTGGTGACTCTGATCCTAACTGGGCCTCACCCAGATCTGGTGACTCTGGTCCTCACTTGGGCATCATTGGTACCTGGTGACTCTGTTCCACACCTGAGCCTCACCTGGACATGATGACTCTGGAACCTCTCTGGGCTTCACCCTGACCTGGTGACTCTGGTCCCCATATGGATGTCACCTGGACCAGGTGATTCTGGTACCCTTCTAGACCTCAACCAGATCTGGTGACTCTGGTCCTCAACTGGGCCTCACTTGGACCTAGTGAATATGCACCATCTGGGCCTCTTTTGGACCTGGTGACTCTGGTCCCTACCTGGGCATCATCGGGACATGGTTCCACTGCATGGCCTGCAGGTTGGCCTCACTTGGACCTGGTAAGTCTGGTCCCTAAATGGTCATCATCGGGACATGGTTCCTCTGCATGGCCTGCACGTTGGCCTCACCTGGACCTGGTCAGTGGGGTTGCCACCTGGGCCTCACCTATGCCTGGTGACACAGGTCCCCACGTGGGCCTCACTTGGACCTGGTGAATCTTGTCCTTACCTGGTCCTCACCCGGAACTGGTAAGTCTGGTCACCACCTGGATATCACCTGGACCTTGTGTATCTGGTCCCCATCTAGGCCTCACCCAGTCCTGGTGACTTTGTTCCCCACCTGGACCTGATTTCTGTGGACTCCTTCTTGGCCTCACCTGGAACTGGTGACTCTGGTCCCCACCTGGACCTCTCCCGGACCTGGTGACTTTCTTTCAAACATGGACCTCACATGGATCTGGTGACTCTGGTCCTCAGTTTGGCCTCACCTGGAACTGGCGTCTCTCGTCCCCACTTTGACCTAACTCAGAACTGCTGAATCTAGCCCAACTTAGGCTGCACCCAGACCTGGTGACTCTTGTCCCCAGCTATGCCTCAATTCGACCTAATGAATCTGGTCCTCACGGGAGCCTCACCTGGACCGGTGACTCAGCTGGATACAGTGGCTCTGGTTCCCGCAAGGGGCTCGGCTGATACTGCTGACTGTGGTCTTATTGTATGCCTCACCAGGACCTAGTGATTCTGTTCCCCATCTGGGCCTGCATGACCCCAGTGACTCTGGTCCTCACCCAGGCATCATTGGGTGATGGACCCAATGATCCTCACCCTGGATACTCTATTCCACACATGGGCCTCACGTTGACCAGGGACCTCTGGTCCCATTCTGGGCCTCAAACTAAACTGGTTACTCTGGTTCCCCCTCTGGGGCTCACCCTAACCTGGTGACTCTGGTCACCCTTTGGGCTTCACTTCGGCCTGGTGAATCTGATCCTTAGGTAGTCCGCGCCTGGATGTGGTGACTGGTCGCCACCTGGGCCTCACCTGGACTTGGTGAATCCTGTTGCCACCTGTGCCTCACCTGGACCTTGTGACTGTGGTTCCACCTGGACCTCACCTGGATCTCGTGGCTCTGGTTCCCATATGGGGCTCTCCTGGAACTGGTTCCTGTGGTCTCCATCTGGCCTCACCTGGTACACAATGACTCTGAGCCGTATTTGGGCCTCTCCTGGACCTGTTGACTCTGGTCCTTACCTGGGCATCATTGGGACCTCGATGCTCTCTTATATACCTGGGCCTCACCTGGACCTGGTGACTGTGGTCCCACCTGGGCCTCACCTGGACGAGGTGACTGGTTCCCACAGGGACCTCACCTGGACCTGGTGACTCAGGTCCTCATATGGGCATCATGGGACCTGGTTTCTCAGTTCCACATCGGGCCTCACCTGGAGCTAGTGATTTTCGTCCCCCTCTGGGCCTCATCCTGACGTGGTGCTCTAGTCCCCACCTGGATATCACCAGAACCGGGTGATTCTGGTCCCCCTCTGAGACTCAGCAGAGCTGTGGACACTGGTCCTCAACTGGGCCTCAACAGGACCTGATGAATCTACTCTTCACGTAGTCCTCTTCTGGAACTTGTGACTCTTTTCCCACCTGGCATCAATGGGACATGGTTACTCTGTTCCCCACTTGGGCCTCACCTGGACATGATAACTTTGCTCCACACTTTGGCCTCACCTGGTCCTGATGACTCTGGTCCCCCCACCTAGGCCTCAATCTGGACCTGGTGACTGTGGTCCCCACCTGCGTCTCACCTGGACCTGGTGACTCTCGTTCCCACATGACCCACACCTGGACCTGGTGACTGTGGTGTTCTTGTAGACTCACATTTACCTGGTGACTCCGGTCTCCACTAGGGCCTCACCTGGATCTGGTGACTCTGGCCTACAGGTTGGCCTCACCTGGACCTTGTGAGTGGGGTTGCCACCTGGGGATCACCCATACCTGGTGACTCAGGTCCCCACGTGGGCCTCTTGGACCTGGTGAATCTGGTAATTCTGGTCACCACCTTGGAATCCCCTGGACATGGAGAATATGGTCGCCATTTGGGCCTCACCCAGTCCTGGTGACTTTGTTCCCCACCTGGACCTGATTGCTGTGGACTCCTTTTGGGCCTCACCTGGAACTGGTGACTCTGATCCTAACTGGGCCTCACCCAGATCTGTTGACTCTGGTCCTCACCTGTGGACCACTATGACCTGGATACTCTGTTCCACACCTGAGCCTCACCTGGACATGATGACTCTGGATCCTCTCTGGGCCTCACTCTGACATGGTGACTCTGGTCCCCATCTGGATGTCACCTAGACCAGGTGAATCTGGGACCCCTGTCGGCCTCAACCAGACCTGGTGACTCTGGTCCTCAACTGGGCCTCACCTGGATCTAGTGAACATGCTCCCCACCTGCGCCTCATCTGGACGTGGTGACTCGGGTTCTACCTGGGCATCATCGGGACATGGTTACTCTATTCCCCTATGGGACTGACCTGATCCTAGTAACTCTGGTACTGACTTTGGCCTCTTCTGTACCAGGTCACTCTGGCTCCACCTGGGCCTCACCTGTAACTGGTAACTCTGATCCTAAGCATGGCCTCACCTGACCTGGTGACTGTGCTTCCCATCGGGATCTTACCTGGACCTCATGTCTCTGGTCCCACCTGGGCCTCACCTGGACCTGGTGTCTCCGGTACCCACCTGGGTAGCATCAGGATATGGTTACACTGTTCACTAACAGTGACCCAGCCGGACCTATTAACTCTGGTCTTCACCTGGGCCACACCTGGACATGGTGACACTGGATCCCACCTGGGTCTCAACTTGACATGGTGAGTCGGATCCCAACCTGGTCCTCACGTGTAACTGCTGATTCTCCGGCCCACATGGACATCATGTGGACCTGGTGGCTGCAGTGTTTCTAGCTTCTCATGTACCTTGTGACTCTGGTCCCCGCCAGGGCCTCACTGGGTCCTGGGGAATGTGGTTGCCACCTGCACCTCACTTGGACCTGGTGATTATGGTCTGCACCTGAGACTACGCTGGATCTGCTGACTGTGGTCCCCACCTGGGCTTCACCTGGATATTTGGACTCCGGTCCCCATCTGGGCCTCACCTTGCCCTGTTGACCATGGTCCTCGACTGGGCAATATTGGAACCCGGTGACTGTGTTCCAAAACTGGACCTCAACTGGACCAGGTGACTCTGGTCCCCCTCTGGGTCTCACCGTGCCTAGTGACTGTGAACCCCACTTTGGCCTGACTTGGACCTGCTGACCCTGGTTGCCACCTGCGCCTAACCTCGAACTGTTGACTCTGGTTCTTTCAAGGGCCTCCCCTGTACCTGGTGATCCTGGTCCCCACCTGGGCCTCATGTGTACCTGGTAACTCCTGTCCTCACCTGGGCCTCATCTGGTCCTAGAGACTCTGGTCTCCACCTGGGCTTCACCTGGATCTGGTGACTCAGGTCCCCACCTGGACTTACCTGGATCCGTTGACTCTGGTCCCCACCTGGACCTCTCACTAGAACTGGTGAGTCTGGTCCCCAACTGGATGTCCCGTGGACCAGGTGATTCTGGTACCCCTCTAGGACTCAACCAGATCTGGTGACTGTGATTGTCAACTGGGCCTCACCTGGACCTAGTGAATATGCTCCATCTGGGCCTCATTTGGACCTAGTGACTCTGGGCCCTACCTGGGCATCATCCCGATATGGTTCCACTTCTTGGCCTGCAGGTTGGCCTTACCTGGACCTGGTATCTCTGGTCCCTAGCTGGGCATCATCGGGACATTGTTCCTCTGCATGGCCTGCAGGTTGGACTCAGCTGGACATGGTGAGTGGGGTGGCCACCTAGGCCTCACCCATACATGGTGACTCAGGTTCCCACGTGGGCCTCTTGGACCTGGTGAATCTGGTCCTTACCTGGTCCTCTCCCAGAACGGGGAATCAGGTCCCCACCTGGGCCTCACATGGACCTGGTGAATCAGGTACCCCTCTAGGCCTCACCCAGTCCTGGTGACTTTGTTCCGCCCTGGACCTGATTGCTGTGGACACCTTCTTGGCCTCACCTGGAACTGGTGACTCTGAACATAACTGGGCCTCACACAGATCTGGTGACTCTGGTCCTCACCTGTGGATCATTATGACCTGGATACTCTGTTCCACAACTGAGCCTCTCCTGGACATGTTGAGTCTGGATCCCCTCTGGGCCTCAATCTGACATGGTGACTCTGGTCCCCTTCTGGGCCTCACCCAGTCCTGGTGACTTTCTTCCCCATCTGGACCTGATTGCTGTGGACTACTTCTTTGCTTCACCTGGAACTGGTGACTCTGCTCCTACCTGGGCCTCACCCAGGTCTGTTGACTCTGGTCCTCACCTGTGGACCATTATGACCTGAATACTCTGTTCCACTCCTGAGCCTCTCTTGGACATGATGACTCTGGATCCCCTCTGGGCCTTACCCTGACATGGTGACTCTGGTCCCCCTCTGGGACTCACCGTGCCCTTATGACTGTGAACCCCACTTTGGCCTGACTTGGACCTGCTGACCCTGGTTGCCACCTGCGCTTGACTTCGACCTGTTGGCTCTGGTTCTTTCTTTTTTCTTTTTTTTTTAATTTATTTTTTATTTTTGGTGTTGTATTTACTAACATACAGAATAACCCCCAGTGCCCGTCACCCATTCACTCACACCCCCCGCCCTCCTCCTCTTCTACCACTCCTAGTTCGTTTCCCAGAGTTAACAGTCTTTACGGTCTGTCTCCCTTTCTGATATTTCCCACACATTTCTTCTCCCTTCCCTTATATTCCCTTTCACTATTATTTATATTCCCCAAATGAATGAGAACATATAATGTTTGTCTTTCTCCGACTGGCTTACTTCACTCAGCATAATACCCTCCAGTTCCATCCACGTTGAAGCAAATGGTGGGTATTTGTCATTTCTCATAGCTGAGTAATATTCCATTGTATACATAAACCACATCTTCTTTATCCATTCATCTTTCGTTGGACACCGAGGCTCCTTCCACAGTTTGGCTATCGTGGCCATTGCTGCTATAAACATCGGGGTGCAGGTGTCCCGGCGTTTCATTGCATTTGTCTCTTTGGGGAAAATCCCCAACAGTGCAATTGCTGGGTCGTAGGGCAGGTATATTTTTAACTGTTTGAGGAACCTCCACACCGTTTTCCAGAGTGGCTGCACCAGTTCACATTCCCTCCAACAGTGTATGAGGATTCCCTTTTCTCCGCATCCTCTCCAACATTGGTTGTTTCCTGTCTTGTTAATTTTCCCCATTCTCACTGGTGTGAGGTGGTATCTCATTGTGGTTTTGATTTGTATTTCCCTGATGGCAAGTGATGCAGAGCATTTTCTCATGTGCATGTTGGCCATGTCTATGTCTTCCTCTGTGAGATTTCTGTTCATGTCTTTTGCCCATTTCATGATTGGATTGTTTGTTTCTTTGGTGTTGAGTTTGATAAGTTCTTTATAGATCTTGGAAACTAGTCCTTTATCTGATATGTCATTTGCAAATATCGTCTCCCATTCTGTAGGTTGTCTTTGAGTTTTGTTGACTGTATCCTTTGCTGTGCAAAAGCTTCTTATCTTGATGAAGTCCCAATAGTTCATTTTTGCTTTTGTTTCTTTTGCCTTCGTGGATGTATCTTGCAAGACGTTACTATGGCCGAGTTCAAAAAGGGTGTTGCCTGTGTTCTTCTCTAGGATTTTGATGGAATCTTGTCTCACATTTAGATCTTTCATCCATTTTGAGTTTATCTTTGTGTATGGTGAAAGAGAGTGGTCTAGTTTCTTTCTTCTGCATGTGGATGTCCAATTTTCCCAGCACCATTTATTGAAGAGACTGTCTTTCTTCGAATGGATAGTCTTTCCTCCTTTATCGAATATTAGTTGCCCATAAAGTTCAGGGTCCACTTCTGGATTCTCTATTCTGTTTCACTGATCTATGTGTCTGTTTTTGTGCCAGTAGACTCTAGTTCTTTCAAGGGCCTCAACTGTACCTGGTGGTCCTGGTCCCCACCTGGGACTCAACTGGACATGGTGACTCTTTTCACCACCGGGGACTCATCTGGACCTGCTTACTGTGTTACACACCAGGGCCTCAAGTAGACCTGTTGACCATGGTCCCCAAGCCGGCCTCACATGGACCTGTTGCCTCTGATCCCCACCGGGGCCTCACGTGTACCTGGTAACTCTGGTCCTCACCTGGGCCTCATCGGGACCTAGTGACTCTGGTCCCCACCTGGGCTTCACGTGGATCTGGTGAATCTGGTCCCCACCTGGACCTCTCCCGGACCTGGTGACTCTCTTTCCAACATGGACCTCACATGGATCTGGTGACTCTGGTCCTCAGTTTGGCCTCACCTTGACCTGGCGTTTCTCGTCCCCACTTTGACCTAACTCAGAACTGCTGAATTTGCCCCACCTACCCCGCACCCAGACCTGGTGACTCTTGTCCCCAGCTATGCCTCAATTCGACCTAATGAATCTGGTCCTCACGTGAGCCTCACATGGACCTGGGACTCAGCTGGATAGAGTGGCTCTGGTTCACGCAAGGGGATCAAATGATACTGCTGACTGTGGTCTTATTCTATGCCTCACCAGGACCTAGTGATTTGTCCCCATCTGGGCCTGCATGGCACTAGTGACTCTGGTCCTCACCCAGGCATCATTGGGACCTGGATACACTATTCCACACCTGGGACTCACTCAGACTAGGGACCTCTGGACCCATTCTGGGCCTCAAACTAAACTGGTTACTCTGTTTGCCCCTCTGGGACTCACCCTTACCTGGTGACTCCGGTCACCCCATGGGCTTCATTTGGGCCTGGTGAATCTGGTCCTTAGCTTGTCCTCACTTGGATCTGGTGACTGGTCGCCAGCTGGGCTTCACCTGGACTTGGTCAATCCTGTTGCCACCTGCGCCTCACCTGGACCTTGTGACTGTGGTCCCACTAGGACCTCACCTGGATCTGGTGGCTCTGGTTCCCATATGGGGCTCTCCTGGACCTGATTCCTGTGGTCTCCATCAAGCATCACCTGGAACAAAATGACTCTGGTCCATATTTGGGCCTCTCCTGGACTGTTGACTCTGGTCCTTATCTGGGCATCATTGCGACCTGGATACACTCATATATACCTGGGCCTCACCTGGACCTGGTGACTGTGGTCCCACTTGGGCCTCACCTGGACGAGGTGACTGGTTCCCACAGGGACCTCACCTGGACCTCCTGACTCAGGTCCTCATATGGGCATCATGGGACCTGGTTTCAGTTCCACATCGGGGCCTCTCCTGGACATAGTGATTCTCGTCCCCCTCTGGTCCTCACCCTGACGTGGTGACTCTGGTCCCCACCTGGATATCACCAGAACCAGGTGACTCTGGTCCCACTCTGGGACTCACCCGGAGCTGGGGACACTGGTCCTCAACTGGGCCTCAGCAGGACCTGGTGAATCTACTCCTCACTTAGGCCTCGACTGGACCTGTGACTCTTTTCCCACCTAGCTTCAATGGGACATGGTTACTCTGTTCCCCACTTGGCCCTCACCTGGACATGATAACTTTGCTCCACACTTTGGCCTCAACTGGTCCTGATGACTCTGGACCCACCACCCAGGCCTCAATCTGGACCTGGTGACTGTGGTCCCCACCTGGGTCTCACCTGGACCAGGTGACTCTCGTTCCCAAATGAATCACACCTGGACCTGGTGACTGTCGTGTTCTTGTAGACTCAATTTTACCTGGTGACTCCGGTCCCCACTAAGTCCTCACCTGGATCTGGTGACTCTGGCCTGCAGGTTGGCCTCCCCTGGACCTGGTGAGTGGGGTTGCCACCTGGGCCTCACCCATACCTGGTGACTCAGGTCCCCACGTGGGCCTCTTGGACCTGGTGAATCTGGTCCTTACCTGGTCCTCTCCCAGACCCGGAGACTCTGGTCACCACCTGGGCCTCACCTAGACATGCTGATTCTGGTCCTCATCTGGGCCTCACCCAGTCCTGCTGACTTTGTTCCCCACCTGGACCTGATTGCTGTGGACCCTTTCTTGGCCTCACCTGGAACTGGTGACTCTGATCTTATCTGGACGTCACCCAGACCTGGTGATTCTGGTCCTCACCTGGGCATCCTGGGTACCTGGTGACTCTGTTCCACACCTGAGCCTCACCTGGACATGATGACTCTTGAACCACTCTGGGCCTCACCCTGACCTAGTGACTCTGGTCCCCACCTGGGCTTCACCTGGATCTGGTAACTCTGGTCCCCACTTGGGCCTCTCCTGGACCTGGTGACTCTCTTTCCAACATGGACCTCACCTGGATCTGGTGACTCTGGTCCCCACCTGGACCTCTCCTGGACCTGGTGACTCTGGTCCTCAGTTTGGCCTCACCTGGACCTGGTGTCTCTCGTCCCCACTTTGACCTAACTCAGAACTGCTGAATCTTGCCCCACCTAGGACGCACCCAGACCTGGTGACTCTTGTCCCCTGTTATGCCTCAATTCGACCTGCTGAATCTGGTCCTCATGTGGGTCTCACATGGACCTGGGACTCAGCTGGATAGAGTGGCTCTGGTTCCCACGAGGGGCTCACCTGATACTGCTGACTGTGGTTTTATACTATGTCTCACCAGGACCTGGTGATTCTGTTCCCCATCTAGGCCTACAGGGCCCTAGTAACTCTGTTCTTCACCCAGGCATCATTGGGACTTGGATACTCTATTCCACACCTGGGCCTCACTCTGACCAGGGATCTCTGGTCCCATTCTCGGCCTCAAACTAAACTGGTTACTCTGGTTCCCCCTCTGGGCCCACCCTTACCTGGTGACTCTGGTCACTGCTTGGGCTTCACTTGGGCCTGGTGAATCTGGTCTTTAGCTGGTCCGCACCTGGATCTCGTGACTGCTCGCCACCTGGGCCTCACCGGGACTTGGTGAATCCTGTTGCCACCTGCGTCTCACCTGGTCCTTGTGACTGTGGTCCCACCTGGACCTCACCTGTATCTGGTGTCTCTGGTTCCCATATGGGGCTCTCCTGGAACTGGTTCCTGTGGTTTCCATCTGGCCTCACCTGGAACAAGATGACTCTGATCCATATCTGGGTCTCTCCTGGACCTGTTGACTCTGGTCCATACCTCGACATCATTGCGACCTGGATACTCTCTTACATACCTGGGCCTCACGTGTACCTGGTGACTGTGGTCCCACGTGGGCCTCACCTGGACGAGGTGACTGGTTCCCACAGGGACCTCACCTAGACCTGGTGACTCAGGTCCTCATATGGGCATCATGGGACCTGGTTTCTCAGTTCCACATCGGGGCCTCCCCTGGACCTAGTGATTCTCGTCCCCCTCTGGGCCTCACTCTGACGTGGTGATTCTGGTCCCCACCTGGATATCACCAGAACCGGGTAACTCTGGTCCCCCTCTGGGACTCACCCGGAGCTGGGGACACTGGCACTCAACTGGGCCTCAACAGGAGCTGGTGAATCTACTCCTCACTTAGGCCTCTTCTGGACCTTGTGACTCTTTTCCCACCTGGCATCAATGGGACATGGTTACTCTGTTCCCCACCTGGGCCTCACCTGGACATGATAACTTTGCTCCACACTTTGGCCTCAACTGATCCTGATGATTCTGGTTCCCCCATCTAGGCCTCATTCTGGTCCTGGTGACTGTGTCCCCACCTGGGTCTCACCTGGACCTGTGACTGTCATTCCCACATGAAACACACCTGGACCTGATGACTGTGGTGTTCTTGTAGTCTCACATTTACCTGGTGTCTCCGGTCCCCACTAGGGCCTCACCTGGATCTGGTGACTCTGATCCTATCTGCGCGTCACTCAGACCTGGTGACTCTGGTCCTAACCTGGGCATCATTGGTACCTGGTGACTCTGTTCGACACCTGAGCCTCACCTGGACATGATGACTCTGGAACCTGGCTGGGCCTCACCCTGACCTGGTGACTCTGGTCCCCATCTGGATATCACCGGGACCAGGTGATTCTGGTACCCCTCTAGGACTCAACCATTTCTGGTGCCTCTGGTCCTCAATTGGGCCTCACCTGAACCTAGTGAATATGCTCCATCTGGGCCTAATTTGGACCTGGTGACTCTGGTCCCTACCTGGGCATCATCGGGACATGGTTCCAATGCATGGCCTGCAGGTTGGCCTCACATGAACCTGGTAACTCTGGTCCCTACCTGGGCATCATCGGGACATGGTTCCAATGCATGGCCTGCAGGTTGGCCTCACATGAACCTGGTAACTCTGGTCCCTACCTGGGCATCATCGGGTCACGGTTCCTCAGCATGGCCTGCAGGTTGGCCTCACCTTGAACTGGTGAGAGGGGTTGCCACCTGGGCCTCACCCATACCTGGTGACGCAGGTCCCCACGTGGGCCTCTTGGACCTGGTGAATATGGTCCTTACCTGGTACTATCCCAGACCCAGGGACTCTGGTCACCACCTGGGCCTCACCTGGACCTGGTGAATCTGGTCCCCATCTGGGCGTCACCCAGTCCTGGGGACTTTGTTCCCCACCTGGACCTGATTGCTGTTGACTCCTTCTTGGCTTCAGCTAGAACTGGTGACTCTGATCCTAACTGGGCCTCACCCAGATCTGGTGACTCTGGTCCTCACCTGTGGACCATTATGACCTGGATACTCTGTTCCACACCTGAGCCTCACCTGGACATGATGACTCCGGATCCCCTCTGGGCCTCACCCTGACATGGTGACACTGGTCTCTATCTGGATGTCACCTAGACCAGGTGAATCTGGTACCCCTCTAGGCCTCAACTTGACCTTGTGACTCTTGTCCTCAACTGGGCCTCACCGGGACCTAGTGATTAGCTCCCCACCTGGGCCTCATCTGGAACTGGTGACTCTGGTCCTACCTGGGCATCATCGAGACATGGTTATTCTATTCCCCACTGGGACTGACCTCATACTGGTATCTCTGGTCTGACATTGGCCTCTTCTGTTCCAGGTGACTCTGGCTCCACCTGGGCCTCACCTGTAACTGGTGACTCTGATGCTATGCATGGCCTCACCTGACCTGGTGACTGGTTCCCATCGGGACCTCACCTGGACCTCATGTCTCTGGTCCCACCTGGGCCTCACCAGGACCTGGTGTCTGTGGTACCCACCTGGGTAGCATCAGGATATGGTTACACTGTTCACTAACAGTGACCCAGCCGGACCTATTAACTCTGGTCTTCACCTGGGCCACACCTGTACATGGTGACACTGGTTCACATCTGGGCCTCACCTGGACATGGTGAGTCGGATCCCCATCTGGTCCTCACCTGTAACTGGTGATTCTCCTTCCCACATGGACATCATGTGGACCTGGTGGATGCAGTGTTTATAGCTTCTCATGCACCTCGTCACCTTGGTCCCCACCAGGGCCTCACCGGGACCTGGTGAGTGTGGTTGCCACCGGCAACTCACCTGGACCTGGTGATTCTGGTCTGTACCTGAGACTACCCTGGATCTGGTGAATGTGGTCCCCACCTGGGCTTCACCTGGATTTCGGGACTCCAGTCCCCATCTGGGCCTCACCTGGCCCTGTTGACCATGGTCCTAAACTGGGCAAAATTGGGACCTGGTGACTGTGTTCCACAACTGGACCTCACCTGGACCAGGTCACTCTGGTCCCCCTCTGGGTGTCACCGTGCCCCAGAGACTGTGAACCCCACTTTGGCCTGACTTGGACCTGCTGAACCTGGTTGCCACCTACGCCAGACCTTGAAATGTTGACTCTGGATCTTACAAGGTCCTCTCCTGTACCTTGTGATCCTGATTCACACCTAGGACTCACCTGGACGTGGTGACTCTTTTCGGCACGGGGGACTCACCTGGACCTGCTTACTGTTCCACACCTGGGCCTCATGTAGACATGTTGACCATGGTCCCCAAGCCGGCCTCACATGGACCTGTTGCCTCTGATCCCCACCGGGGCCTCACGTGTACCTGGTAACTCTGGTCCTCACCTGGACCTCATCTGGACCTAGTGACTCTGGTCCCCACCTGGGCTTCACCTGAATCTTGTGACTCTGATCCCCACCTGGAATCACCTGGATCTGGTGGCTCTGGTCCCCACCTGGACTTCACCTGGATCTGGTGACTCTGTTCCCCACCTGGACCTCTCCTGGACCTGGTGACTCTCTTTCCAACATGGACCTCACGTGGATCTGGTGACTCTGGTCCACCCCAGGACCTCTCCTGGACCTGGTGACTCCTTTCCAACATGGACCTCATGTGGATGTGGTGACTCTGGTCCTCAGTTTGGCCTCACCTCGACTTGGTGTCTCTCATCCCCACTTTGACCTAACTCAGAACTGCTGAATCTTGCCCCACCTAGGCCGCACCCAGACATGGTGACTCTTGTCCCCATATATGCCTCAATTCGACCTAATGAATCTGGTCCTCACGTGGGCCTCACATGGACCTGGGACTCAGTTGGATAGAGTGGCTCTGGTCCCCACAAGTAGCTCACCTGATACTGCTGACTGTGGTCTTATTCTATGCCTCACCAGGACCTAGTGATTGTGTTCCCCATCTGGGCCTGCATGGCCCTAGTGACTCTGGTCCTCACCCAGGCATCATTGGGACCTGGTTACTCTATTCCACACCTGGGCCTCAATTTGACCAGGGAACTCTGGTCCCATTCTGGGCCTCAAACTAAACTGGTTACTCTGGTTCCCCCTCTGGGCCTAACCCTTACCTGGTGACTCTGGTCACCCCTTGGGCTTCACTTGGGCCTGGTGAATCTGGTCCTTAGCTGGTCCGCACCTGGATGTGGTGACTATTCGCCACCTGGTCCTCACCTGGACTTGGTGAATCCTGTTGCCGCCTGCGCCTCACCAGGACCTTGTGACTGTGGTCCTACCTGGACCTCACCTGGATCTGGTGGCTCTGGTTCCCATATGGGGGTATCCTGGACCTGGTTCCTGTGGTCTCCATCTGGGCTCACCTGAAAAACAATGACTCTGATCCATATTTGAACCTCTACTGGACCTGTTGACTCTGGTCCTTACCTGGCCATTTTTCTGAGCTGGATACTCTCTTATATAACTGGGCGTCACCTGGACCTGGTGACTGTGGTCTCACCTGGCCCTCACTGGGACGAGGTGACTCGTTCCCACAGGGACCTCACCTGGACCTGGTGACTCAGGTCCTCATATGGGCATCATGGGACCTGGTTTCTCAGTTCCACATCGCGGCCTCACCTGGACCTAGTGATTCTCGTCCCCCTCTGGGCCTCACCCTGATGTGGCGACTCTGGTCCCCACCTGGATATCACCAGAACCGGGTGACTCTGTTCCCCCTCTGGGACTCACCCAGAGCTGGGGACATTGGTCCTCAACTGGGCCTCAACAGGACTGGTGAATCTACTCCTCACTTAGGCCTCGTCTGGACCTTGTGACTCTTTTCCCACCTGGCATCAATGGGACATGGTTACTCTGTTCCCCACCTGCGCCTCAGCTGGACATGATAACTTTGCTCCACACTTTGGCCTCAACTGCTCCTGATGACTCTGGCTCCCCCCCTAGGCCTCAATCTGGTCCTGGTGACTGTGGTCCCCACCTGGGTCTCACCTGGACCTGGTGACTCTCATTCCCACATGAATCACACCTGGACCTGGTGACGGTGGTGTTCTTGTAAAATCACTTTTACCTTGTGACTCCGGTCCCCACTAAGGTCTCACCTGTATCTGGTGACTCTGGCCTGCAGCTTGGCCTCACCTGGACCTGGTGAGTGGTGTTGCCACCTGGGCCTCACCCATACCTGGTGACTTTAGTCCCCACAGGGGCCTCTTGGACCTGGTGAATCTTCTCCTTACCTGGTCCTATCCCAGACCCGGGGACTCTGGTCACCACCTGGGCCTCACCTGGACCTGGTGAATCTGTTCCCCAACTGGGCCTCACCCAGTCCTGTTGACTTTGTTCCCCACCTGGACCTGATTGCTGTGGACTCTTTCTTGGCCTCACCTGGAACTGGTGATTCTGATCCTATCTGGGCGACACCCAGACCTGGTGACTCTGGTCCTCACCTGGGCATCCTTGGTACCTGGTGACTCTGTTCCACACCTGAGCCTCACCTGAACATGATTACTCTTGAACCTGTCTGGGCCTCACCCTGACCTGGTGACTCTGGTCCCCATCTCGATGTCACCTGGACCAGGTGATTCTGGTATCCTTCTACGCCTCAACAATATCTGGTAACTATGGTCCTCAACTGGGCCTCACCTGGACCTAGTGAATTTGCTCCATCTGGGCCTCATTTGCACCTGGTGACTCTGGTCCCTACCTGGGCATCATCGGGACATGGTTCCACAGCATGGCCTGCAGGTTGGCCCCACCTGGACCTGGGGAGTGGTGTTGCCACCTGGGCCTCACACATACCTGGTGACACAGGTCCCCACGTGGGCCTCACGTGGACCTGTTGAATATTGGCCTTACCTGGTCCTCACCCGGAACTGGTAAGTCTGGTCACCACCTGGAAGTCACCTGGACCTGGTGAATCTGGTCCCCAACTGGGCCTCACCCAGTCCTGGTGAATTTGTTGCCCACCTGGACCTGAGTGCTGTGGACTCCTACTTGGCCTCACCTGGAACTTGTGACTTTGATCCTAACTGGGCCTCACCCAGATCTGGTGACTCTGGTCCTCACCTGAGGACCATTATGATCTGGATACTCGGTTCCACACCTGAGCCTCACCTGGACATGATGACTCTTAATCCCCTCTGGGCCTCAGCCTGACATGGTGACTCTGGTCCCCATCTGGATGTCACCTAGACCAGGTGAATCTGGTACAACTCTAGAATCAATCGAATTGAAAACAATCGATTCGAAAAGAATCGAATCAAAAAAAGTCGAATCGAAACGAAAACAATCGAATCGAATCGAATCTAAAAGAATCGTATTGAATTGAATCGAGTCGAAAAGACTCGAATCAAAAAGACTCGAATCGAATTGAATCAAATCGAAAAGAATCTAATAGAAACCACTCGAACAGAATGAAATCGAAATGATTCAAAATGAATCGAATAGAATAGAATCGAAAATAATCGAATAGAATCGAAACGAATCGAAACGAATCGAAATGAATTGAATCGAAAATACTCGATTAGAAACAAAATGAAAAGAATCGTGTTGAATTGAATCGAAAAGAATCAAATCAAATCGAATCGAAAGAAATGAACCAAATCGAAAATAATCCAATCGAATCGAAAAGAATCGAACTGAATGAAATCAAATCGAAAAGAATCAAATCGAATCGAAAAGAATCGAATCAAATGTAATGGAATCGAAAAGAATCGAATTGAATCGAAAATAATCGAATTGAAAAGAATCGAATCGTATCGAAAAGACTCGAATCGAATTAAAAATATCAAATCGAATCGAATCGAAAAGAATCAAATTGAAAAGACTCGAATTGAAACGAATCGATTTGAAACGAAAGGAATCGAATCGAATCGAATCGAATTGAAAGAATCGAATTGAATAGAAAAAAATCGAATAGAAAAGAATCGAACCGAAAAGAAAAGAATCAAATTGAATCAGTCGATTAAATTCTAGTCAAATCGAATTCAAAAGAATGAAATCGAGTCGAATCGAATCGAAAAGAATCGAATCAAATCGAAAAGAATCGAATTGTATCTAATCAAAAAGAATCGACTCGTATCGACTCGAATCGAAAAGAATCCAATTGCATCATCGAATGGAAACTAATCGAATTGAATAGAATCGAAAAGAATCGAATCGAATCAAATCGAAAACAATCAAATTGAATTGATCGAAAAGAATCGAATTGAATCAAATCGAATCGAAATGAAAAGAATCGAATCGATTCAAATAGAAAAGAATCGAATCGAAAAGAATCAAATCGACACGAAAAGAATCGAATCGAATCAAAAAGTATCGAATTGATTCGAAAACATTCGAATCGAAAAGAATCGAATTGAAATGAATCCGATCGAAATGAAAAGAATCTACTCGATTCGAATCCAAAAGAATCGAATCCAAAAGAATCGAATCAAATCCAAAAGAATCGAATTGAATCGAATCAAAAGAAATGAATTGAATTGAATCAAAAAGAACTAATCGAATCAAATCGAAAAAACTCGAATAGAATCAAATCGAATCAAAAAGAATCGAATAGATTCGAATAAAAAAGAATCGAATTGAGGGATCCCTGGGTGGCGCAGCGGTTTAGCGCCTGCCTTTGGCCCAGGGCGCGATCCTGGAGACCCGGGATCGAATCCCACATCTGGCTCCCTGTGCATGGAGCCTGCTTCTCCCTCTGCCTGTGTCTCTGCCTCTCTCTCTCTCTGTGACTATCATAAAAAAAAGAATCAAATTGAATCGCGTTGAAAAAAATCATAAAGAATCAAATCGAAAAGACTCGAATTCCATGTAACGAAAAGATTCGAATTGAAAAGAATCGAATCGAAACAAAAGAATCCAATCGAATCGACATGAATCAAAAAGAATCGAATCAAAACGAATCGAAAAGAAACAAATCAAGTAGAATCTAAAAGAATCGAATCGAATCAAATCGAAAAAATTCGAATAGAATTGAATCGAAAAGAATCAAAACGAATCGAACCGAAGAGAATCGATTCGAATCAAAATAAAAAGTATCGTATCAAATCGAATCGAAAAGAATCATATCAAATAGAATCGAAAGAATGGAATCAAATCTAAAACAATCGAATCGAATCGAAAAGAATCGAATTGAACAGAATGGAAAAGAAAAGAATACAATAGAATAGAATCGAAAGAAATCGAATAGAATCAAATCAAATCAAAAAGAATCAAATTGAATTGATCCTAACCAAAATAAGCGAAATGAATCGACTCGAACCGAAAAAAATCAAATCGAAAAGAATCTAATGTCAACGAAAATCATCGAAATGAATAGAATCGAAAAGAATCGAATTGAATCAAATCGAAAAGAATCGAATGGAATCCAATCGAAAAGAATCAAATTGATTCGAATCGAAACAAATTGAATCCAATCGAAAAGAATCTAATTGAATCGAATCGAAAAGAATCGAATTCAATCAAAAAGAATCGATTCGAATGGAATAGAAAAGAATAAAATAGAATAGAATCGAAAAGAATCAAATCGAATCGAAAAGAATCGAATCGAAAAGAATTGAATCGAATCGAAAAGAAACGAATCGAACCGAGTCAAAAAGAAAACAATCGAATCGAATCAAATACAAAAGAATCTCTTTGAATAGCATAGAATTGAAAAGAATCGAATCAATCGAATTGAAAACAATCGAATCGAAAAGAATCGAATCAAAAAAAGTCGAATCGAAACGAAAACAATCGAATCGAATCGAATCTAAAAGAATCGTATTGAATTGAATCGAGTCGAAAAGACTCGAATCAAAAAGACTCGAATCGAATTGAATCAAATCGAAAAGAATCTAATAGAAACCACTCGAACAGAATCAAATCGAAATGATTCAAAATGAATCGAATAGAATAAAATCGAAAAAAATCGAATAGAATCGAAACGAATCGAAACGAAATGAAACGAAGAGAATCAACTAGAATCGAAATGAAACGAATCGTATTGAATCGAATCGAAAAGAATCAAATCAAATCGAATCGAAAGAATTGAATCAAATCGAAAAGAATCCAATCGAATCGAAAACAATCGAATCAAATTTAATGGATTCGAAAAGAACCGAATTGAATCGAAAAGAATCGAAATGAAACAAATCAGATCAAATGGAAAAGAATCAAATCGAATTGAAAAGAATCGAATCGAATCGAAAAGAATCGAATCAAAAAGACTGGAATTGAAAAGCATCGAATTGAAAAGAATCGAATCGAATCGAAAAGACTCGAATCGAATTAAAAATATCAAATCGAATCGAATCGAAAACAATCGAATCGAATCGAATCGAATTGAAAGAATCGAATTGAATAGAAAAAAATCGAATAGAAAAGAATCGAACCGAAAAGAAAAGAATCAAATTGAATCAGTCGATTAAATTCTAGTCAAATCGAATTCAAAAGAATGAAATCGAGTCGAATCGAATCGAAAAGATTCGAATCAAATCGAAAAGAATCGAATTGTATCTAATCAAAAAGAATCGACTCGTATCGACTCGAATCGAAAAGAATCCAATTGCATCATCGAATGGAAACTAATCAAATTGAATAGAATCGAAAAGAATCGAATCGAATCAAATCGAAAACAATCAAATTGAATTGATCGAAAAGAATCGAATTGAATCAAATCGAATCGAAATGAAAAGAATCGAATCGATTCAAATAGAAAAGAATCGAATCGAAAAGAATCAAATCGACACGAAAAGAATCGAATCGAATCAAAAAGTATCGAATTGATTCGAAAACATTCGAATCGAAAAGAATCGAATTGAAATGAATCCGATCGAAATGAAAAGAATCTACTCGATTCGAATCCAAAAGAATCGAATCCAAAAGAATCGAATCAAATCCAAAAGAATCGAATTGAATCGAATCAAAAGAAATGAATTAAATTGAATCAAAAGGGAACTAATCGAATCAAATCGAAAAAACTTGAATAGAATCAAATCGAATCAAAAAGAATCGAATAGATTCGAATAAAAAAGAATCGAATTGAGGGATCCCTGGGTGGCGCAGCGTTTTAGCGCCTGCCTTTGGCCCAGGGCGCGATCCTGGAGACCCGGGATCGAATCCCACATCTGGCTCCCTGTGCATGGAGCCTGCTTCTCCCTCTGCCTGTGTCTCTGCCTCTCTCTCTCTCTGTGACTATCATAAAAAAAGAATCAAATTGAATCGCGTTGAAAAAAATCATAAAGAATCAAATCGAAAAGACTCGAATTCCATGTAACGAAAAGATTCGAATTGAAAAGAATCGAATTGAAACAAAAGAATCGAATCGAATCGACATGAATCAAAAATAATCGAATCAAAACGAATCGAAAAGAAACAAATCAAGTAGAATCTAAAAGAATCGAATCGAATCAAATCGAAAAAATTCGAATAGAATTGAATCGAAAAGAATCAAAACGAATCGAACCGAAGAGAATCGATTCGAATCAAAATAAAAAGTATCGTATCAAATCGAATCGAAAAGAATCATATCAAATAGAATCGAAAGAATGGAATCAAATCTAAAACAATCGAATCGAATCGAAAAGAATCGGATTGAATGGAATCGAATCGAAAAGAATACAATAGAATAGAATCGAAAGAAATCGAATAGAATCAAATCAAATCAAAAAGAATCAAATTGAATTGATCCTAACCAAAATAAGCGAAATGAATCGACACGAACCGAAAAAAATCAAATCGAAAAGAATCTAATGTCAACGAAAATCATCGAAATGAATAGAATCGAAAAGAATCGAATTGAATCAAATCGAAAAGAATCGAATGGAATCCAATCGAAAAGAATCAAATTGATTCGAATCGAAACAAATTGAATCCAATCGAAAAGAATCTAATTGAATCGAATCGAAAAGAATCGAATTCAATCAAAAAGAATCGATTCGAATGGAATAGAAAAGAATAAAATAGAATAGAATCGAAAAGAATCAAATCGAATCGAAAAGAATCGAATCGAAAAGAATTGAATCGAATCGAAAAGAAACGAATCGAACCGAGTCAAAAAGAAAACAATCGAATCGAATCAAATACAAAAGAATCTCTTTGAATAGCATAGAATTGAAAAGAATCGAATCAATCGAATTGAAAACAATCGAATCGAAAAGAATCGAATCAAAAAAAGTCGAATCGAAACGAAAACAATCGAATCGAATCGAATCTAAAAGAATCGTATTGAATTGAATCGAGTCGAAAAGACTCGAGTCAAAAAGACTCGAATCGAATTGAATCAAATCGAAAAGAATCTAATAGAAACCACTCGAACAGAATCAAATCGAAATGATTCAAAATGAATCGAATAGAATAAAATCGAGAAAAATCGAATAGAATCGAAACGAATCGAAACGAAATGAAACGAAGAGAATCGACTAGAATCGAAATGAAAAGAATCGTATTGTATCGAATCGAAAAGAATCAAATCAAATCGAATCGAAAGAATTGAATCAAATCGAAAAGAATCCAATCGAATCGAAAAGAATCGAATCAAATTTAATGGATTCGAAAAGAACCGAATTGAATCGAAAAGAATCGAAATGAAACAAATCAGATCAAATGGAAAAGAATCAAATCGAATTGAAAAGAATCGAATCGAATCGAAAAGAATCGAATCAAAAAGACTGGAATTGAAAAGAATCGAATTGAAAAGAATCGAATCGAATCGAAAAGACTCGAATCGAATTAAAAATATCGAATCGAATCGAATCGAAAACAATCGAATTGAAAAGACTCGAATTGAAACGAATCGATTTGAAACGAAAAGAATCGAATCGAATCGAATCGAATTGAAAGAATCGAATTGAATAGAAAAAAATCGAATAGAAAAGAATCGTACCGAAAAGAAAAGAACCAAATTGAATCAGTCGATTAAATTCTAGTCGAATCGAATCAAAAAGCATGAAATCGAGTCGAATCGAATCGAAAAGAATCGAATCGAATCGAAAAGAATCCAATTGCATCATCGAATGGAAACTAATCGAATTGAATAGAATAGAAAAGAATCGAATCGAATCAAATCGAAAACAATCAAATTGAATTGATCGAAAAGAATGGAATTGAATCAAATCGAATCGAAATGAAAAGAATCGAATCAATTCAAATAGAAAAGAATCGAATCGAAAAGAATCAAATCGACACGAAAAGAAACCAATCGAATCGAATCAAAAAGTATCGAATTGATTCGAAAACATTCGAATCGAAAAGAATCGAATTGAAATGAATCCGATCGTAATGAAAAGAATCTACTCGATTCGAATCCAAAAGAATCGAATCCAAAAGAATCGAATCGAATCCAAAAGAATCGAATTGAATTGAATCAAAAGAAATGAATTGAATTGAATCAAAAAGAACTAATCGAATCAAATCGAAAAAACTCGAATAGAATCAAATCGAATCAAAAAGAAACGAAATAATTCGAATAAAAAATATTCGAATAGATTCGAATAAAAAATAGATTCGAATAAAAAAGAATCGAATTGTGGGATCCCTGGGTGGCGCAGCGATTTAGCGCCTGCCTTTGGCCCAGGGCGCGTTCCTGATACCTGGGATCGAATCCCACATCAGGCTCCCGGTGCATAGAGCCTGCTTCTCCCTCTGCCTGTGTCTCTGCCTCTCTCTCTCTCTGTGACTATCATAAAAAAAAGAATCGAATTGAATCGCGTTGAAAAAAATCATAAAGAATCAAATCGAAAAGAATCGAATTCCATGTAACGAAAAGATTCGAATTGAAAAGAATCGTATCGAAACAAAAGAATCGAATCGAATCGACATGAATCAAAAAGAATCGAATCAAAACGAATCGAAAAGAAACAAATCAAGTAGAATCCAAAAGAATCGAATCGAATCAAATCGAAAAAATTCGAATAGAATTGAATCGAAACGAATCAAAATGTATCGAACCGAAGAGAATCGATTCGAATCAAAATAAAAAGTATCGTATCAAATCGAATCGAAAAGAATCATATCAAATAGAATCGAAAGAATGGAATCAAATCTAAAACAATCGAATCGAATCGAAAAGATTCGGATTGAATGGAATCGAATCGAAAAGAATAGAATAGAATCGAAAGAAATCGAATAGAATCAAATCAAATCAAAAAGAATCGAATTGAATTGATCCTAACCAAAACAAGCGAAATGAATTGACTCGAAGCAAAAAAAATCAAATCGAAAAGAATCTAATCTCAACGAAAATCATCGAAATGAATAGGTCGAAAAGAATCGAATTGAATCAAATCGAAAAGAATCGAATGGAATCCAATCGTAAAGAATCAAATTGATTCGAATCGAAACAAATTGAATCCAATCGAAAAGAATCTAATTGAATCGAATCGAAAAGAATCGAATTCAATCAAAACGAATCGATTCGAATGGAATACAAAAGAATAGAATAGAATAGAATCGAAAAGAATCAAATCGAATCGAAAAGAATCGAATCGAAAAGAATTGAATCGAATCGAAAAGAAACGAATCGAACCGAATCAAAAAGAAATCAATCGAATCGAATCAAATACAAAAGAATCGCTTTGAATATCATAGAATTGGAAAGAATCGAATCAATCGAATTGAAAACAATCGAATCAAAAAGAATCGAATCAAAAAAAGTCGAATCGAAACAAAAACAATCGAATCGAATCGAATCTAAAAGAATCGTATTGAATTGAATCGAGTCGAAAAGACTCGAATCAAAAAGACTCGAATCAAATTGAATCAAATCGAAAAGAATCTAATAGAAACCACTCGAACAGAATCAAATCGAAATGATTCAAAATGAATCGAATAGAATAGAATCGAAAAAAATCGAATCGAATCGAAACGAATCGAAGAGAATCGATTAGAATCGAAATGAAAAGAATCGTATTGAATCGAACCGAAAAGAATCAAATCAAATCGAATGGAAAGAATTGAATCAAATCGAAAAGAATCCAATCGAATCGAAAAGAATCGAACTGAATGGAATCAAATCGAAAAGAATCTAATCGAATCGAAAAGAATCGAATCAAATTTAATGGAATCGAAAAGAATCGAATTGAATCGAAAAGAATCGAAATGAAACAAATCAGATCAAAGGAAAAAGCATCAATTCGGAGTGAAAAGAATCGAATCGAATCGAAATGAATCGAATCAAAAAGACACGAATCGAAAAGAATCGAATTGAAAAGAATCGAATCGAATCGAAAAGACTCGAATCAAATTAAAAATATCAAATCGAACCGAATCGAAAAGCATCAAATTGAAAAGACTCGAATTGAAACGAATCGATTTGAAACGAAAAGAATTGAATCGAATCGAATCGAATCGAATTGAATTGAAAGAATCGAATTGAATAGAAAAAAATCGAATAGAAAAGAATCCAACCGAAAAGAAAAGAATCAAATTGAATCAGTCGATTAAATTCTAGTCGAATCGAATCAAAAAGCATGAAATCGAGTCGAATCGAATCGAAAAGAATCGAATCGAATCGAAAAGAATCCAATTGCATCATCGAATGGAAAATAATCGAATTGAATAGAATAGAAAAGAATCGAATCGAATCAAATCGAAAACAATCAAATTGAATTGATCGAAAAGAATCGAATTGAATCAAATCGAATCGAAATGAAAAGAAACGAATCGATTCAAATAGAAAAGAATCGAATCGAAAAGAATCAAATCGACACGAAAAGAATCGAATCGAATCAAAAAGTATCGAATTGATTCGAAAACATTCGAATCGAAAAGAATCGAATTGAAATGAATCCGATCGCAATGAAAAGAATCCACTCGATTCGAATCCAAAAGAATCGAATCCAAAAGAATCGAATCGAATCCAAAAGAATCGAATTGATTTGAATCAAAAGAAATGAATTGAATTGAATCAAAAAGAACTAATCGAATCAAATCGAAAAAACTCGAATAGAATCTAATCGAATCAAAAAGAATTGAATAGATTCGAATAAAAAAGAATCGAATTGAGGGATCCCTGGGTGGCGCAGCGGTTTAGCGCCTGCCTTTGGCCCAGGGCACGTTCCTGGAATCACGGGATCGAATCCCACATCGGGCTCCCGGTGCATGGAGCCTGCTTCTCCCTCTGCCTGTGTCTCTGCCTCTCTGTCTCTCTCTGTGACTATCATAAAAAAAAGAATCGAATTGAATCGAGTTGAAGAAAATCATAAAGAATCAAATCGAAAAGAATCGAATTCCATGTAACGAAAAGATTCGAATTGAAAAGAATCGAATCGAAACAAAAGAATCGAATCGAATCGACATGAATCAAAAAGAATCGAATCAAAACGAATCGAAAAGAAACAAATCAAGTAGAATCCAAAAGAATCGAATCGAATCAAATCGAAAAAATTCGAATAGAATTGAATCGAAACGAATCAAAACGTATCGAACCGAAGAGAATCGATTCGAATCAAAATAAAAAGTATCGTATCAAATCGAATCGAAAAGAATCATATCAAATAGAATCGAAAGAATGGAATCAAATCTAAAACAATCGAATCGAATCGAAAAGAATCGGATTGAATGGAATCGAATCGAAAAGAATAGAATAGAATCGAAAGAAATCGAATAGAATCAAATCAAATCAAAAAGAATCGAATTGAATTGATCCTAACCAAAATAAGCGAAATGAATTGACTCGAAGCAAAAAAAATCAAATCGAAAAGAATCTAATCTCAACGAAAATCATCGAAATGAATAGAATCGAAAAGAATCGAATTGAATCAAATCGAAAAGAATCGAATGGAATCCAATCGAAAAGAATCAAATTGATTCGAATCGAAACAAATTGAATCCAATCGAAAAGAATCTAATTGAATCGAATCGAAAAGAATCGAATTCAATCAAAACGAATCGATTCGAATGGAATACAAAAGAATAGAATAGAATAGAATCGAAAAGAATCAAATCGAATCGAAAAGAATCGAATCGAAAAGAATTGAATCGAATCGAAAAGAAACGAATCGAACCGAATCAAAAAGAAATCAATCGAATCGAATCAAATACAAAAGAATCGCTTTGAATAGCATAGAATTGAAAAGAATCGAATCAATCGAATTGAAAACAATCGAATCGAAAAGAATCGAATCAAAAAAAGTCGAATCGAAACGAAAACAATGGAATCGAATCGAATCTAAAAGAATCGTATTGAAATGCATCGAGTCCAAAAGACTCGAATCAAAAAGACTCGAATCGAATTGAATCAAATCGAAAAGAATCTAATAGAAACCACTCGAACAGAATCAAATCGAAATGATTCAAAATGAATCGAATAGAATAGAATCGAAAAAAATCGAATCGAATCGAAAGGAATCGAAACGAATCGAAGAGAATCGATTAGAATCGAAATGAAAAGAATCGTATTGAATCGAACCGAAAAGAATCAAATCAAATCGAATGGAAAGAATTGAATCAAATCGAAAAGAATCCAATCGAATCGAAAAGAATCGAACTGAATGGAATCAAATCGAAAAGAATCTAATCGAATCGAAAAGAATCGAATCAAATTTAATGGAATCGAAAAGAATCGAATTGAATCGAAAAGAATCGAAATGAAACAAATCAGATCAACTGATAAAGCATCAAATCGGAGTGAAAAGAATCGAATCGATTCGAAATGAATCGAATCAAAAAGACTCGAATCGAAAAGAATCGAATTGAAAAGAATCGAATCGAATCGAAAAGACTCGAATCAAATTAAAAATATCAAATCGAACCGAATCGAAAAGCATCAAATTGAAAAGACTCGAATTGAAACGAATCGATTTGAAACGAAAAGAATTGAATCGAATCGAATCGAATCGAATCGAATTGAAAGAATCGAATTGAATAGAAAAAAATCGAATAGAAAAGAATCCAAACGAAAAGAAAAGAATCAAATTGAATCAGTCGATTAAATTCTAGTCGAATCGAATCAAAAAGCATGAAATCGAGTCGAATCGAATCGAAAAGAATCGAATCGAATCGAAAAGAATCCAATTGCATCATCGAATGGAAAATAATCGAATAGAATAGAATAGAAAAGAATCGAATCGAATCAAATCGAAAACAATCAAATTGAATTGATCGAAAAGAATCGAATTGAATCAAATCGAATCGAAATGAAAAGAATCGAATCAATTCAAATAGAAAAGAATCGAATCGAAAAGAATCAAATCGACACGAAAAGAATCGAATCGAATCAAAAAGTATCGAATTGATTCGAAAACATTCGAATCGAAAAGAATCGAATTGAAATGAATCCGATCGCAATGAAAAGAATCCACTCGATTCGAATCCAAAAGAATCGAATCCAAAAGAATCGAATCGAATCCAAAAGAATCGAATTGATTTGAATCAAAAGAAATGAATTGAATTGAATCAAAAAGAACTAATCGAATCAAATCGAAAAAACTCGAATAGAATCTAATCGAATCAAAAAGAATTGAATAGATTCGAATAAAAAAGAATCGAATTGAGGGATCCCTGGGTGGCGCAGCGGTTTAGCGCCTGCCTTTGGCCCAGGGCACGTTCCTGGAATCACGGGATCGAATCCCACATCGGGCTCCCGGTGCATGGAGCCTGCTTCTCCCTCTGCCTGTGTCTCTGCCTCTCTGTCTCTCTCTGTGACTATCATAAAAAAAAGAATCGAATTGAATCGAGTTGAAGAAAATCATAAAGAATCAAATCGAAAAGAATCGAATTCCATGTAACGAAAAGATTCGAATTGAAAAGAATCGAATCGAAACAAAAGAATCGAATCGAATCGACATGAATCAAAAAGAATCGAATCAAAACGAATCGAAAAGAAACAAATCAAGTAGAATCCAAAAGAATCGAATCGAATCAAATCGAAAAAATTCGAATAGAATTGAATCGAAACGAATCAAAACGTATCGAACCGAAGAGAATCGATTCGAATCAAAATAAAAAGTATCGTATCAAATCGAATCGAAAAGAATCATATCAAATAGAATCGAAAGAATGGAATCAAATCTAAAACAATCGAATCGAATCGAAAAGAATCGGATTGAATGGAATCGAATCGAAAAGAATAGAATAGAATCGAAAGAAATCGAATAGAATCAAATCAAATCAAAAAGAATCGAATTGAATTGATCCTAACCAAAATAAGCGAAATGAATTGACTCGAAGCAAAAAAAATCAAATCGAAAAGAATCTAATCTCAACGAAAATCATCGAAATGAATAGAATCGAAAAGAATCGAATTGAATCAAATCGAAAAGAATCGAATGGAATCCAATCGAAAAGAATCAAATTGATTCGAATCGAAACAAATTGAATCCAATCGAAAAGAATCTAATTGAATCGAATCGAAAAGAATCGAATTCAATCAAAACGAATCGATTCGAATGGAATACAAAAGAATAGAATAGAATAGAATCGAAAAGAATCAAATCGAATCGAAAAGAATCGAATCGAAAAGAATTGAATCGAATCGAAAAGAAACGAATCGAACCGAATCAAAAAGAAATCAATCGAATCGAATCAAATACAAAAGAATCGCTTTGAATAGCATAGAATTGAAAAGAATCGAATCAATCGAATTGAAAACAATCGAATCGAAAAGAATCGAATCAAAAAAAGTCGAATCGAAACGAAAACAATGGAATCGAATCGAATCTAAAAGAATCGTATTGAAATGCATCGAGTCCAAAAGACTCGAATCAAAAAGACTCGAATCGAATTGAATCAAATCGAAAAGAATCTAATAGAAACCACTCGAACAGAATCAAATCGAAATGATTCAAAATGAATCGAATAGAATAGAATCGAAAAAAATCGAATCGAATCGAAAGGAATCGAAACGAATCGAAGAGAATCGATTAGAATCGAAATGAAAAGAATCGTATTGAATCGAACCGAAAAGAATCAAATCAAATCGAATGGAAAGAATTGAATCAAATCGAAAAGAATCCAATCGAATCGAAAAGAATCGAACTGAATGGAATCAAATCGAAAAGAATCTAATCGAATCGAAAAGAATCGAATCAAATTTAATGGAATCGAAAAGAATCGAATTGAATCGAAAAGAATCGAAATGAAACAAATCAGATCAACTGATAAAGCATCAAATCGGAGTGAAAAGAATCGAATCGATTCGAAATGAATCGAATCAAAAAGACTCGAATCGAAAAGAATCGAATTGAAAAGAATCGAATCGAATCGAAAAGACTCGAATCAAATTAAAAATATCAAATCGAACCGAATCGAAAAGCATCAAATTGAAAAGACTCGAATTGAAACGAATCGATTTGAAACGAAAAGAATTGAATCGAATCGAATCGAATCGAATCGAATTGAAAGAATCGAATTGAATAGAAAAAAATCGAATAGAAAAGAATCCAACCGAAAAGAAAAGAATCAAATTGAATCAGTCGATTAAATTCTAGTCGAATCGAATCAAAAAGCATGAAATCGAGTCGAATCGAATCGAAAAGAATCGAATCGAATCGAAAAGAATCCAATTGCATCATCGAATGGAAAATAATCGAATAGAATAGAATAGAAAAGAATCGAATCGAATCAAATCGAAAACAATCAAATTGAATTGATCGAAAAGAATCGAATTGAATCAAATCGAATCGAAATGAAAAGAATCGAATCAATTCAAATAGAAAAGAATCGAATCGAAAAGAATCAAATCGACACGAAAAGAATCGAATCGAATCAAAAAGTATCGAATTGATTCGAAAACATTCGAATCGAAAAGAATCGAATTGAAATGAATCCGATCGCAATGAAAAGAATCCACTCGATTCGAATCCAAAAGAATCGAATCCAAAAGAATCGAATCGAATCCAAAAGAATCGAATTGATTTGAATCAAAAGAAATGAATTGAATTGAATCAAAAAGAACTAATCGAATCAAATCGAAAAAACTCGAATAGAATCTAATCGAATCAAAAAGAATTGAATAGATTCGAATAAAAAAGAATCGAATTGAGGGATCCCTGGGTGGCGCAGCGGTTTAGCGCCTGCCTTTGGCCCAGGGCACGTTCCTGGAATCACGGGATCGAATCCCACATCGGGCTCCCGGTGCATGGAGCCTGCTTCTCCCTCTGCCTGTGTCTCTGCCTCTCTGTCTCTCTCTGTGACTATCATAAAAAAAAGAATCGAATTGAATCGAGTTGAAGAAAATCATAAAGAATCAAATCGAAAAGAATCGAATTCCATGTAACGAAAAGATTCGAATTGAAAAGAATCGAATCGAAACAAAAGAATCGAATCGAATCGACATGAATCAAAAAGAATCGAATCAAAACGAATCGAAAAGAAACAAATCAAGTAGAATCCAAAAGAATCGAATCGAATCAAATCGAAAAAATTCGAATAGAATTGAATCGAAACGAATCAAAACGTATCGAACCGAAGAGAATCGATTCGAATCAAAATAAAAAGTATCGTATCAAATCGAATCGAAAAGAATCATATCAAATAGAATCGAAAGAATGGAATCAAATCTAAAACAATCGAATCGAATCGAAAAGAATCGGATTGAATGGAATCGAATCGAAAAGAATAGAATAGAATCGAAAGAAATCGAATAGAATCAAATCAAATCAAAAAGAATCGAATTGAATTGATCCTAACCAAAATAAGCGAAATGAATTGACTCGAAGCAAAAAAAATCAAATCGAAAAGAATCTAATCTCAACGAAAATCATCGAAATGAATAGAATCGAAAAGAATCGAATTGAATCAAATCGAAAAGAATCGAATGGAATCCAATCGAAAAGAATCAAATTGATTCGAATCGAAACAAATTGAATCCAATCGAAAAGAATCTAATTGAATCGAATCGAAAAGAATCGAATTCAATCAAAACGAATCGATTCGAATGGAATACAAAAGAATAGAATAGAATAGAATCGAAAAGAATCAAATCGAATCGAAAAGAATCGAATCGAAAAGAATTGAATCGAATCGAAAAGAAACGAATCGAACCGAATCAAAAAGAAATCAATCGAATCGAATCAAATACAAAAGAATCGCTTTGAATAGCATAGAATTGAAAAGAATCGAATCAATCGAATTGAAAACAATCGAATCGAAAAGAATCGAATCAAAAAAAGTCGAATCGAAACGAAAACAATGGAATCGAATCGAATCTAAAAGAATCGTATTGAAATGCATCGAGTCCAAAAGACTCGAATCAAAAAGACTCGAATCGAATTGAATCAAATCGAAAAGAATCTAATAGAAACCACTCGAACAGAATCAAATCGAAATGATTCAAAATGAATCGAATAGAATAGAATCGAAAAAAATCGAATCGAATCGAAAGGAATCGAAACGAATCGAAGAGAATCGATTAGAATCGAAATGAAAAGAATCGTATTGAATCGAACCGAAAAGAATCAAATCAAATCGAATGGAAAGAATTGAATCAAATCGAAAAGAATCCAATCGAATCGAAAAGAATCGAACTGAATGGAATCAAATCGAAAAGAATCTAATCGAATCGAAAAGAATCGAATCAAATTTAATGGAATCGAAAAGAATCGAATTGAATCGAAAAGAATCGAAATGAAACAAATCAGATCAACTGATAAAGCATCAAATCGGAGTGAAAAGAATCGAATCGATTCGAAATGAATCGAATCAAAAAGACTCGAATCGAAAAGAATCGAATTGAAAAGAATCGAATCGAATCGAAAAGACTCGAATCAAATTAAAAATATCAAATCGAACCGAATCGAAAAGCATCAAATTGAAAAGACTCGAATTGAAACGAATCGATTTGAAACGAAAAGAATTGAATCGAATCGAATCGAATCGAATCGAATTGAAAGAATCGAATTGAATAGAAAAAAATCGAATAGAAAAGAATCCAACCGAAAAGAAAAGAATCAAATTGAATCAGTCGATTAAATTCTAGTCGAATCGAATCAAAAAGCATGAAATCGAGTCGAATCGAATCGAAAAGAATCGAATCGAATCGAAAAGAATCCAATTGCATCATCGAATGGAAACTAATCGAATTGAATAGAATAGAAAAGAATCGAATCGAATCAAATCGAAAACAATCAAATTGAATTGATCGAAAAGAATGGAATTGAATCAAATCGAATCGAAATGAAAAGAATCGAATCAATTCAAATAGAAAAGAATCGAATCGAAAAGAATCAAATCGACACGAAAAGAAACCAATCGAATCGAATCAAAAAGTATCGAATTGATTCGAAAACATTCGAATCGAAAAGAATCGAATTGAAATGAATCCGATCGTAATGAAAAGAATCTACTCGATTCGAATCCAAAAGAATCGAATCCAAAAGAATCGAATCGAATCCAAAAGAATCGAATTGAATTGAATCAAAAGAAATGAATTGAATTGAATCAAAAAGAACTAATCGAATCAAATCGAAAAAACTCGAATAGAATCAAATCGAATCAAAAAGAAACGAAATAATTCGAATAAAAAATATTCGAATAGATTCGAATAAAAAATAGATTCGAATAAAAAAGAATCGAATTGTGGGATCCCTGGGTGGCGCAGCGATTTAGCGCCTGCCTTTGGCCCAGGGCGCGTTCCTGGATACCTGGGATCGAATCCCACATCAGGCTCCCGGTGCATAGAGCCTGCTTCTCCCTCTGCCTGTGTCTCTGCCTCTCTCTCTCTCTGTGACTATCATAAAAAAAAGAATCGAATTGAATCGCGTTGAAAAAAATCATAAAGAATCAAATCGAAAAGAATCGAATTCCATGTAACGAAAAGATTCGAATTGAAAAGAATCGTATCGAAACAAAAGAATCGAATCGAATCGACATGAATCAAAAAGAATCGAATCAAAACGAATCGAAAAGAAACAAATCAAGTAGAATCCAAAAGAATCGAATCGAATCAAATCGAAAAAATTCGAATAGAATTGAATCGAAACGAATCAAAATGTATCGAACCGAAGAGAATCGATTCGAATCAAAATAAAAAGTATCGTATCAAATCGAATCGAAAAGAATCATATCAAATAGAATCGAAAGAATGGAATCAAATCTAAAACAATCGAATCGAATCGAAAAGATTCGGATTGAATGGAATCGAATCGAAAAGAATAGAATAGAATCGAAAGAAATCGAATAGAATCAAATCAAATCAAAAAGAATCGAATTGAATTGATCCTAACCAAAACAAGCGAAATGAATTGACTCGAAGCAAAAAAAATCAAATCGAAAAGAATCTAATCTCAACGAAAATCATCGAAATGAATAGGTCGAAAAGAATCGAATTGAATCAAATCGAAAAGAATCGAATGGAATCCAATCGTAAAGAATCAAATTGATTCGAATCGAAACAAATTGAATCCAATCGAAAAGAATCTAATTGAATCGAATCGAAAAGAATCGAATTCAATCAAAACGAATCGATTCGAATGGAATACAAAAGAATAGAATAGAATAGAATCGAAAAGAATCAAATCGAATCGAAAAGAATCGAATCGAAAAGAATTGAATCGAATCGAAAAGAAACGAATCGAACCGAATCAAAAAGAAATCAATCGAATCGAATCAAATACAAAAGAATCGCTTTGAATATCATAGAATTGGAAAGAATCGAATCAATCGAATTGAAAACAATCGAATCAAAAAGAATCGAATCAAAAAAAGTCGAATCGAAACAAAAACAATCGAATCGAATCGAATCTAAAAGAATCGTATTGAATTGAATCGAGTCGAAAAGACTCGAATCAAAAAGACTCGAATCAAATTGAATCAAATCGAAAAGAATCTAATAGAAACCACTCGAACAGAATCAAATCGAAATGATTCAAAATGAATCGAATAGAATAGAATCGAAAAAAATCGAATCGAATCGAAACGAATCGAAGAGAATCGATTAGAATCGAAATGAAAAGAATCGTATTGAATCGAACCGAAAAGAATCAAATCAAATCGAATGGAAAGAATTGAATCAAATCGAAAAGAATCCAATCGAATCGAAAAGAATCGAACTGAATGGAATCAAATCGAAAAGAATCTAATCGAATCGAAAAGAATCGAATCAAATTTAATGGAATCGAAAAGAATCGAATTGAATCGAAAAGAATCGAAATGAAACAAATCAGATCAAAGGAAAAAGCATCAATTCGGAGTGAAAAGAATCGAATCGAATCGAAATGAATCGAATCAAAAAGACACGAATCGAAAAGAATCGAATTGAAAAGAATCGAATCGAATCGAAAAGACTCGAATCAAATTAAAAATATCAAATCGAACCGAATCGAAAAGCATCAAATTGAAAAGACTCGAATTGAAACGAATCGATTTGAAACGAAAAGAATTGAATCGAATCGAATCGAATCGAATTGAATTGAAAGAATCGAATTGAATAGAAAAAAATCGAATAGAAAAGAATCCAACCGAAAAGAAAAGAATCAAATTGAATCAGTCGATTAAATTCTAGTCGAATCGAATCAAAAAGCATGAAATCGAGTCGAATCGAATCGAAAAGAATCGAATCGAATCGAAAAGAATCCAATTGCATCATCGAATGGAAAATAATCGAATTGAATAGAATAGAAAAGAATCGAATCGAATCAAATCGAAAACAATCAAATTGAATTGATCGAAAAGAATCGAATTGAATCAAATCGAATCGAAATGAAAAGAAACGAATCGATTCAAATAGAAAAGAATCGAATCGAAAAGAATCAAATCGACACGAAAAGAATCGAATCGAATCAAAAAGTATCGAATTGATTCGAAAACATTCGAATCGAAAAGAATCGAATTGAAATGAATCCGATCGCAATGAAAAGAATCCACTCGATTCGAATCCAAAAGAATCGAATCCAAAAGAATCGAATCGAATCCAAAAGAATCGAATTGATTTGAATCAAAAGAAATGAATTGAATTGAATCAAAAAGAACTAATCGAATCAAATCGAAAAAACTCGAATAGAATCTAATCGAATCAAAAAGAATTGAATAGATTCGAATAAAAAAGAATCGAATTGAGGGATCCCTGGGTGGCGCAGCGGTTTAGCGCCTGCCTTTGGCCCAGGGCACGTTCCTGGAATCACGGGATCGAATCCCACATCGGGCTCCCGGTGCATGGAGCCTGCTTCTCCCTCTGCCTGTGTCTCTGCCTCTCTGTCTCTCTCTGTGACTATCATAAAAAAAAGAATCGAATTGAATCGAGTTGAAGAAAATCATAAAGAATCAAATCGAAAAGAATCGAATTCCATGTAACGAAAAGATTCGAATTGAAAAGAATCGAATCGAAACAAAAGAATCGAATCGAATCGACATGAATCAAAAAGAATCGAATCAAAACGAATCGAAAAGAAACAAATCAAGTAGAATCCAAAAGAATCGAATCGAATCAAATCGAAAAAATTCGAATAGAATTGAATCGAAACGAATCAAAACGTATCGAACCGAAGAGAATCGATTCGAATCAAAATAAAAAGTATCGTATCAAATCGAATCGAAAAGAATCATATCAAATAGAATCGAAAGAATGGAATCAAATCTAAAACAATCGAATCGAATCGAAAAGAATCGGATTGAATGGAATCGAATCGAAAAGAATAGAATAGAATCGAAAGAAATCGAATAGAATCAAATCAAATCAAAAAGAATCGAATTGAATTGATCCTAACCAAAATAAGCGAAATGAATTGACTCGAAGCAAAAAAAATCAAATCGAAAAGAATCTAATCTCAACGAAAATCATCGAAATGAATAGAATCGAAAAGAATCGAATTGAATCAAATCGAAAAGAATCGAATGGAATCCAATCGAAAAGAATCAAATTGATTCGAATCGAAACAAATTGAATCCAATCGAAAAGAATCTAATTGAATCGAATCGAAAAGAATCGAATTCAATCAAAACGAATCGATTCGAATGGAATACAAAAGAATAGAATAGAATAGAATCGAAAAGAATCAAATCGAATCGAAAAGAATCGAATCGAAAAGAATTGAATCGAATCGAAAAGAAACGAATCGAACCGAATCAAAAAGAAATCAATCGAATCGAATCAAATACAAAAGAATCGCTTTGAATAGCATAGAATTGAAAAGAATCGAATCAATCGAATTGAAAACAATCGAATCGAAAAGAATCGAATCAAAAAAAGTCGAATCGAAACGAAAACAATCGAATCGAATCGAATCTAAAAGAATCGTATTGAATTGCATCGAGTCGAAAAGACTCGAATCAAAAAGACTCGAATCGAATTGAATCAAATCGAAAAGAATCTAATAGAAACCACTCGAACAGAATCAAATCGAAATGATTCAAAATGAATCGAATAGAATAGAATCGAAGAAAATCGAATCGAATCGAAACGAATCGAAACGAATCGAAGAGAATCGATTAGAATCGAAATGAAAAGAATCGTATTGAATCGAACCGAAAAGAATCAAATCAAATCGAATGGAAAGAATTGAATCAAATCGAAAAGAATCCAATCGAATCGAAAAGAATCGAACTGAATGGAATCAAATCGAAAAGAATCTAATCGAATCGAAAAGAATCGAATCAAATTTAATGGAATCGAAAAGAATCGAATTGAATCGAAAAGAATCGAAATGAAACAAATCAGATCAACTGATAAAGCATCAAATCGGAGTGAAAAGAATCGAATCGATTCGAAATGAATCGAATCAAAAAGCCTCGAATCGAAAAGAATCGAATTGAAAAGAATCGAATCGAATCGAAAAGACTCGAATCAAATTAAAAATATCAAATCGAACCGAATCGAAAAGCATCAAATTGAAAAGACTCGAATTGAAACGAATCGATTTGAAACGAAAAGAATTGAATCGAATCGAATCGAATCGAATTGAATTGAAAGAATCGAATTGAATAGAAAAAAATCGAATAGAAAAGAATCCAACCGAAAAGAAAAGAATCAAATTGAATCAGTCGATTAAATTCTAGTCGAATCGAATGAAAAAGCATGAAATCGAGTCGAATCGAATCGAAAAGAATCGAATCGAATCGAAAAGAATCCAATTGCATCATCGAATGGAAAATAATCGAATTGAATAGAATAGAAAAGAATCGAATCGAATCAAATCGAAAACAATCAAATTGAATTGATCGAAAAGAATCGAATTGAATCAAATCGAATCGAAATGAAAAGAAACGAATCGATTCAAATAGAAAAGAATCGAATCGAAAAGAATCAAATCGACACGAAAAGAATCGAATCGAATCAAAAAGTATCGAATTGATTCGAAAACATTCGAATCGAAAAGAATCGAATTGAAATGAATCCGATCGCAATGAAAAGAATCCACTCGATTCGAATCCAAAAGAATCGAATCCAAAAGAATCGAATCGAATCGAAAAGAATCGAATTGATTTGAATCAAAAGAAATGAATTGAATTGAATCAAAAAGAACTAATCGAATCAAATCGAAAAAACTCGAATAGAATCTAATCGAATCAAAAAGAATTGAATAGATTCGAATAAAAAAGAATCGAATTGAGGGATCCCTGGGTGGCGCAGCGGTTTAGCGCCTGCCTTTGGCCCAGGGCACGTTCCTGGAATCACGGGATCGAATCCCACATCGGGCTCCCGGTGCATGGAGCCTGCTTCTCCCTCTGCCTGTGTCTCTGCCTCTCTGTCTCTCTCTGTGACTATCATAAAAAAAAGAATCGAATTGAATCGAGTTGAAGAAAATCATAAAGAATCAAATCGAAAAGAATCGAATTCCATGTAACGAAAAGATTCGAATTGAAAAGAATCGAATCGAAACAAAAGAATCGAATCGAATCGACATGAATCAAAAAGAATCGAATCAAAACGAATCGAAAAGAAACAAATCAAGTAGAATCCAAAAGAATCGAATCGAATCAAATCGAAAAAATTCGAATAGAATTGAATCGAAAAGAATCAAAACGTATCGAACCGAAGAGAACCGATTCGAATCAAAATAAAAAGTATCGTATCAAATCGAATCGAAAAGAATCATATCAAATAGAATCGAAAGAATGGAATCAAATCTAAAACAATCGAATCGAATCGAAAAGAATCGGATTGAATGGAATCGAATCGAAAAGAATAGAATAGAATCGAAAGAAATCGAATAGAATCAAATCAAATCAAAAAGAATCGAATTGAATTGATCCTAACCAAAATAAGCGAAATGAATTGACTCGAAGCAAAAAAAATCAAATCGAAAAGAATCTAATCTCAACGAAAATCATCGAAATGAATAGAATCGAAAAGAATCGAATTGAATCAAATCGAAAAGAATCGAATGGAATCCAATCGAAAAGAATCAAATTGATTCGAATCGAAACAAATTGAATCCAATCGAAAAGAATCTAATTGAATCGAATCGAAAAGAATCGAATTCAATCAAAACGAATCGATTCGAATGGAATACAAAAGAATAGAATAGAATAGAATCGAAAAGAATCAAATCGAATCGAAAAGAATCGAATCGAAAAGAATTGAATCGAATCGAAAAGAAACGAATCGAACCGAATCAAAAAGAAATCAATCGAATCGAATCAAATACAAAAGAATCGCTTTGAATAGCATAGAATTGAAAAGAATCGAATCAATCGAATTGAAAACAATCGAATCGAAAAGAATCGAATCAAAAAAAGTCGAATCGAAACGAAAACAATCGAATCGAATCGAATCTAAAAGAATCGTATTGAATTGCATCGAGTCGAAAAGACTCGAATCAAAAAGACTCGAATCGAATTGAATCAAATCGAAAAGAATCTAATAGAAACCACTCGAACAGAATCAAATCGAAATGATTCAAAATGAATCGAATAGAATAGAATCGAAGAAAATCGAATCGAATCGAAACGAATCGAAACGAATCGAAGAGAATCGATTAGAATCGAAATGAAAAGAATCGTATTGAATCGAACCGAAAAGAATCAAATCAAATCGAATGGAAAGAATTGAATCAAATCGAAAAGAATCCAATCGAATCGAAAAGAATCGAACTGAATGGAATCAAATCGAAAAGAATCTAATCGAATCGAAAAGAATCGAATCAAATTTAATGGAATCGAAAAGAATCGAATTGAATCGAAAAGAATCGAAATGAAACAAATCAGATCAACTGATAAAGCATCAAATCGGAGTGAAAAGAATCGAATCGATTCGAAATGAATCGAATCAAAAAGCCTCGAATCGAAAAGAATCGAATTGAAAAGAATCGAATCGAATCGAAAAGACTCGAATCAAATTAAAAATATCAAATCGAACCGAATCGAAAAGCATCAAATTGAAAAGACTCGAATTGAAACGAATCGATTTGAAACGAAAAGAATTGAATCGAATCGAATCGAATCGAATTGAATTGAAAGAATCGAATTGAATAGAAAAAAATCGAATAGAAAAGAATCCAACCGAAAAGAAAAGAATCAAATTGAATCAGTCGATTAAATTCTAGTCGAATCGAATGAAAAAGCATGAAATCGAGTCGAATCGAATCGAAAAGAATCGAATCGAATCGAAAAGAATCCAATTGCATCATCGAATGGAAAATAATCGAATTGAATAGAATAGAAAAGAATCGAATCGAATCAAATCGAAAACAATCAAATTGAATTGATCGAAAAGAATCGAATTGAATCAAATCGAATCGAAATGAAAAGAAACGAATCGATTCAAATAGAAAAGAATCGAATCGAAAAGAATCAAATCGACACGAAAAGAATCGAATCGAATCAAAAAGTATCGAATTGATTCGAAAACATTCGAATCGAAAAGAATCGAATTGAAATGAATCCGATCGCAATGAAAAGAATCCACTCGATTCGAATCCAAAAGAATCGAATCCAAAAGAATCGAATCGAATCGAAAAGAATCGAATTGATTTGAATCAAAAGAAATGAATTGAATTGAATCAAAAAGAACTAATCGAATCAAATCGAAAAAACTCGAATAGAATCTAATCGAATCAAAAAGAATTGAATAGATTCGAATAAAAAAGAATCGAATTGAGGGATCCCTGGGTGGCGCAGCGGTTTAGCGCCTGCCTTTGGCCCAGGGCACGTTCCTGGAATCACGGGATCGAATCCCACATCGGGCTCCCGGTGCATGGAGCCTGCTTCTCCCTCTGCCTGTGTCTCTGCCTCTCTGTCTCTCTCTGTGACTATCATAAAAAAAAGAATCGAATTGAATCGAGTTGAAGAAAATCATAAAGAATCAAATCGAAAAGAATCGAATTCCATGTAACGAAAAGATTCGAATTGAAAAGAATCGAATCGAAACAAAAGAATCGAATCGAATCGACATGAATCAAAAAGAATCGAATCAAAACGAATCGAAAAGAAACAAATCAAGTAGAATCCAAAAGAATCGAATCGAATCAAATCGAAAAAATTCGAATAGAATTGAATCGAAAAGAATCAAAACGTATCGAACCGAAGAGAACCGATTCGAATCAAAATAAAAAGTATCGTATCAAATCGAATCGAAAAGAATCATATCAAATAGAATCGAAAGAATGGAATCAAATCTAAAACAATCGAATCGAATCGAAAAGAATCGGATTGAATGGAATCGAATCGAAAAGAATAGAATAGAATCGAAAGAAATCGAATAGAATCAAATCAAATCAAAAAGAATCGAATTGAATTGATCCTAACCAAAATAAGCGAAATGAATTGACTCGAAGCAAAAAAAATCAAATCGAAAAGAATCTAATCTCAACGAAAATCATCGAAATGAATAGAATCGAAAAGAATCGAATTGAATCAAATCGAAAAGAATCGAATGGAATCCAATCGAAAAGAATCAAATTGATTCGAATCGAAACAAATTGAATCCAATCGAAAAGAATCTAATTGAATCGAATCGAAAAGAATCGAATTCAATCAAAACGAATCGATTCGAATGGAATACAAAAGAATAGAATAGAATAGAATCGAAAAGAATCAAATCGAATCGAAAAGAATCGAATCGAAAAGAATTGAATCGAATCGAAAAGAAACGAATCGAACCGAATCAAAAAGAAATCAATCGAATCGAATCAAATACAAAAGAATCGCTTTGAATAGCATAGAATTGAAAAGAATCGAATCAATCGAATTGAAAACAATCGAATCGAAAAGAATCGAATCAAAAAAAGTCGAATCGAAACGAAAACAATCGAATCGAATCGAATCTAAAAGAATCGTATTGAATTGCATCGAGTCGAAAAGACTCGAATCAAAAAGACTCGAATCGAATTGAATCAAATCGAAAAGAATCTAATAGAAACCACTCGAACAGAATCAAATCGAAATGATTCAAAATGAATCGAATAGAATAGAATCGAAGAAAATCGAATCGAATCGAAACGAATCGAAACGAATCGAAGAGAATCGATTAGAATCGAAATGAAAAGAATCGTATTGAATCGAACCGAAAAGAATCAAATCAAATCGAATGGAAAGAATTGAATCAAATCGAAAAGAATCCAATCGAATCGAAAAGAATCGAACTGAATGGAATCAAATCGAAAAGAATCTAATCGAATCGAAAAGAATCGAATCAAATTTAATGGAATCGAAAAGAATCGAATTGAATCGAAAAGAATCGAAATGAAACAAATCAGATCAACTGATAAAGCATCAAATCGGAGTGAAAAGAATCGAATCGATTCGAAATGAATCGAATCAAAAAGCCTCGAATCGAAAAGAATCGAATTGAAAAGAATCGAATCGAATCGAAAAGACTCGAATCAAATTAAAAATATCAAATCGAACCGAATCGAAAAGCATCAAATTGAAAAGACTCGAATTGAAACGAATCGATTTGAAACGAAAAGAATTGAATCGAATCGAATCGAATCGAATTGAATTGAAAGAATCGAATTGAATAGAAAAAAATCGAATAGAAAAGAATCCAACCGAAAAGAAAAGAATCAAATTGAATCAGTCGATTAAATTCTAGTCGAATCGAATGAAAAAGCATGAAATCGAGTCGAATCGAATCGAAAAGAATCGAATCGAATCGAAAAGAATCCAATTGCATCATCGAATGGAAAATAATCGAATTGAATAGAATAGAAAAGAATCGAATCGAATCAAATCGAAAACAATCAAATTGAATTGATCGAAAAGAATCGAATTGAATCAAATCGAATCGAAATGAAAAGAAACGAATCGATTCAAATAGAAAAGAATCGAATCGAAAAGAATCAAATCGACACGAAAAGAATCGAATCGAATCAAAAAGTATCGAATTGATTCGAAAACATTCGAATCGAAAAGAATCGAATTGAAATGAATCCGATCGCAATGAAAAGAATCCACTCGATTCGAATCCAAAAGAATCGAATCCAAAAGAATCGAATCGAATCGAAAAGAATCGAATTGATTTGAATCAAAAGAAATGAATTGAATTGAATCAAAAAGAACTAATCGAATCAAATCGAAAAAACTCGAATAGAATCTAATCGAATCAAAAAGAATTGAATAGATTCGAATAAAAAAGAATCGAATTGAGGGATCCCTGGGTGGCGCAGCGGTTTTGCGCCTGCCTTTGGCCCAGGGCACGTTCCTGGAATCACGGGATCGAATCCCACATCGGGCTCCCGGTGCATGGAGCCTGCTTCTCCCTCTGCCTGTGTCTCTGCCTCTCTGTCTCTCTCTGTGACTATCATAAAAAAAAGAATCGAATTGAATCGAGTTGAAGAAAATCATAAAGAATCAAATCGAAAAGAATCGAATTCCATGTAACGAAAAGATTCGAATTGAAAAGAATCGAATCGAAACAAAAGAATCGAATCGAATCGACATGAATCAAAAAGAATCGAATCAAAACGAATCGAAAAGAAACAAATCAAGTAGAATCCAAAAGAATCGAATCGAATCAAATCGAAAAAATTCGAATAGAATTGAATCGAAAAGAATCAAAACGTATCGAACCGAAGAGAACCGATTCGAATCAAAATAAAAAGTATCGTATCAAATCGAATCGAAAAGAATCATATCAAATAGAATCGAAAGAATGGAATCAAATCTAAAACAATCGAATCGAATCGAAAAGAATCGGATTGAATGGAATCGAATCGAAAAGAATAGAATAGAATCGAAAGAAATCGAATAGAATCAAATCAAATCAAAAAGAATCGAATTGAATTGATCCTAACCAAAATAAGCGAAATGAATTGACTCGAAGCAAAAAAAATCAAATCGAAAAGAATCTAATCTCAACGAAAATCATCGAAATGAATAGAATCGAAAAGAATCGAATTGAATCAAATCGAAAAGAATCGAATGGAATCCAATCGAAAAGAATCAAATTGATTCGAATCGAAACAAATTGAATCCAATCGAAAAGAATCTAATTGAATCGAATCGAAAAGAATCGAATTCAATCAAAACGAATCGATTCGAATGGAATACAAAAGAATAGAATAGAATAGAATCGAAAAGAATCAAATCGAATCGAAAAGAATCGAATCGAAAAGAATTGAATCGAATCGAAAAGAAACGAATCGAACCGAATCAAAAAGAAATCAATCGAATCGAATCAAATACAAAAGAATCGCTTTGAATAGCATAGAATTGAAAAGAATCGAATCAATCGAATTGAAAACAATCGAATCGAAAAGAATCGAATCAAAAAAAGTCGAATCGAAACGAAAACAATCGAATCGAATCGAATCTAAAAGAATCGTATTGAATTGCATCGAGTCGAAAAGACTCGAATCAAAAAGACTCGAATCGAATTGAATCAAATCGAAAAGAATCTAATAGAAACCACTCGAACAGAATCAAATCGAAATGATTCAAAATGAATCGAATAGAATAGAATCGAAGAAAATCGAATCGAATCGAAACGAATCGAAACGAATCGAAGAGAATCGATTAGAATCGAAATGAAAAGAATCGTATTGAATCGAACCGAAAAGAATCAAATCAAATCGAATGGAAAGAATTGAATCAAATCGAAAAGAATCCAATCGAATCGAAAAGAATCGAACTGAATGGAATCAAATCGAAAAGAATCTAATCGAATCGAAAAGAATCGAATCAAATTTAATGGAATCGAAAAGAATCGAATTGAATCGAAAAGAATCGAAATGAAACAAATCAGATCAACTGATAAAGCATCAAATCGGAGTGAAAAGAATCGAATCGATTCGAAATGAATCGAATCAAAAAGCCTCGAATCGAAAAGAATCGAATTGAAAAGAATCGAATCGAATCGAAAAGACTCGAATCAAATTAAAAATATCAAATCGAACCGAATCGAAAAGCATCAAATTGAAAAGACTCGAATTGAAACGAATCGATTTGAAACGAAAAGAATTGAATCGAATCGAATCGAATCGAATTGAATTGAAAGAATCGAATTGAATAGAAAAAAATCGAATAGAAAAGAATCCAACCGAAAAGAAAAGAATCAAATTGAATCAGTCGATTAAATTCTAGTCGAATCGAATGAAAAAGCATGAAATCGAGTCGAATCGAATCGAAAAGAATCGAATCGAATCGAAAAGAATCCAATTGCATCATCGAATGGAAAATAATCGAATTGAATAGAATAGAAAAGAATCGAATCGAATCAAATCGAAAACAATCAAATTGAATTGATCGAAAAGAATCGAATTGAATCAAATCGAATCGAAATGAAAAGAAACGAATCGATTCAAATAGAAAAGAATCGAATCGAAAAGAATCAAATCGACACGAAAAGAATCGAATCGAATCAAAAAGTATCGAATTGATTCGAAAACATTCGAATCGAAAAGAATCGAATTGAAATGAATCCGATCGCAATGAAAAGAATCCACTCGATTCGAATCCAAAAGAATCGAATCCAAAAGAATCGAATCGAATCGAAAAGAATCGAATTGATTTGAATCAAAAGAAATGAATTGAATTGAATCAAAAAGAACTAATCGAATCAAATCGAAAAAACTCGAATAGAATCTAATCGAATCAAAAAGAATTGAATAGATTCGAATAAAAAAGAATCGAATTGAGGGATCCCTGGGTGGCGCAGCGGTTTAGCGCCTGCCTTTGGCCCAGGGCACGTTCCTGGAATCACGGGATCGAATCCCACATCGGGCTCCCGGTGCATGGAGCCTGCTTCTCCCTCTGCCTGTGTCTCTGCCTCTCTGTCTCTCTCTGTGACTATCATAAAAAAAAGAATCGAATTGAATCGAGTTGAAGAAAATCATAAAGAATCAAATCGAAAAGAATCGAATTCCATGTAACGAAAAGATTCGAATTGAAAAGAATCGAATCGAAACAAAAGAATCGAATCGAATCGACATGAATCAAAAAGAATCGAATCAAAACGAATCGAAAAGAAACAAATCAAGTAGAATCCAAAAGAATCGAATCGAATCAAATCGAAAAAATTCGAATAGAATTGAATCGAAAAGAATCAAAACGTATCGAACCGAAGAGAACCGATTCGAATCAAAATAAAAAGTATCGTATCAAATCGAATCGAAAAGAATCATATCAAATAGAATCGAAAGAATGGAATCAAATCTAAAACAATCGAATCGAATCGAAAAGAATCGGATTGAATGGAATCGAATCGAAAAGAATAGAATAGAATCGAAAGAAATCGAATAGAATCAAATCAAATCAAAAAGAATCGAATTGAATTGATCCTAACCAAAATAAGCGAAATGAATTGACTCGAAGCAAAAAAAATCAAATCGAAAAGAATCTAATCTCAACGAAAATCATCGAAATGAATAGAATCGAAAAGAATCGAATTGAATCAAATCGAAAAGAATCGAATGGAATCCAATCGAAAAGAATCAAATTGATTCGAATCGAAACAAATTGAATCCAATCGAAAAGAATCTAATTGAATCGAATCGAAAAGAATCGAATTCAATCAAAACGAATCGATTCGAATGGAATACAAAAGAATAGAATAGAATAGAATCGAAAAGAATCAAATCGAATCGAAAAGAATCGAATCGAAAAGAATTGAATCGAATCGAAAAGAAACGAATCGAACCGAATCAAAAAGAAATCAATCGAATCGAATCAAATACAAAAGAATCGCTTTGAATAGCATAGAATTGAAAAGAATCGAATCAATCGAATTGAAAACAATCGAATCGAAAAGAATCGAATCAAAAAAAGTCGAATCGAAACGAAAACAATCGAATCGAATCGAATCTAAAAGAATCGTATTGAATTGCATCGAGTCGAAAAGACTCGAATCAAAAAGACTCGAATCGAATTGAATCAAATCGAAAAGAATCTAATAGAAACCACTCGAACAGAATCAAATCGAAATGATTCAAAATGAATCGAATAGAATAGAATCGAAGAAAATCGAATCGAATCGAAACGAATCGAAACGAATCGAAGAGAATCGATTAGAATCGAAATGAAAAGAATCGTATTGAATCGAACCGAAAAGAATCAAATCAAATCGAATGGAAAGAATTGAATCAAATCGAAAAGAATCCAATCGAATCGAAAAGAATCGAACTGAATGGAATCAAATCGAAAAGAATCTAATCGAATCGAAAAGAATCGAATCAAATTTAATGGAATCGAAAAGAATCGAATTGAATCGAAAAGAATCGAAATGAAACAAATCAGATCAACTGATAAAGCATCAAATCGGAGTGAAAAGAATCGAATCGATTCGAAATGAATCGAATCAAAAAGCCTCGAATCGAAAAGAATCGAATTGAAAAGAATCGAATCGAATCGAAAAGACTCGAATCAAATTAAAAATATCAAATCGAACCGAATCGAAAAGCATCAAATTGAAAAGACTCGAATTGAAACGAATCGATTTGAAACGAAAAGAATTGAATCGAATCGAATCGAATCGAATTGAATTGAAAGAATCGAATTGAATAGAAAAAAATCGAATAGAAAAGAATCCAACCGAAAAGAAAAGAATCAAATTGAATCAGTCGATTAAATTCTAGTCGAATCGAATGAAAAAGCATGAAATCGAGTCGAATCGAATCGAAAAGAATCGAATCGAATCGAAAAGAATCCAATTGCATCATCGAATGGAAAATAATCGAATTGAATAGAATAGAAAAGAATCGAATCGAATCAAATCGAAAACAATCAAATTGAATTGATCGAAAAGAATCGAATTGAATCAAATCGAATCGAAATGAAAAGAAACGAATCGATTCAAATAGAAAAGAATCGAATCGAAAAGAATCAAATCGACACGAAAAGAATCGAATCGAATCAAAAAGTATCGAATTGATTCGAAAACATTCGAATCGAAAAGAATCGAATTGAAATGAATCCGATCGCAATGAAAAGAATCCACTCGATTCGAATCCAAAAGAATCGAATCCAAAAGAATCGAATCGAATCGAAAAGAATCGAATTGATTTGAATCAAAAGAAATGAATTGAATTGAATCAAAAAGAACTAATCGAATCAAATCGAAAAAACTCGAATAGAATCTAATCGAATCAAAAAGAATTGAATAGATTCGAATAAAAAAGAATCGAATTGAGGGATCCCTGGGTGGCGCAGCGGTTTTGCGCCTGCCTTTGGCCCAGGGCACGTTCCTGGAATCACGGGATCGAATCCCACATCGGGCTCCCGGTGCATGGAGCCTGCTTCTCCCTCTGCCTGTGTCTCTGCCTCTCTGTCTCTCTCTGTGACTATCATAAAAAAAAGAATCGAATTGAATCGAGTTGAAGAAAATCATAAAGAATCAAATCGAAAAGAATCGAATTCCATGTAACGAAAAGATTCGAATTGAAAAGAATCGAATCGAAACAAAAGAATCGAATCGAATCGACATGAATCAAAAAGAATCGAATCAAAACGAATCGAAAAGAAACAAATCAAGTAGAATCCAAAAGAATCGAATCGAATCAAATCGAAAAAATTCGAATAGAATTGAATCGAAAAGAATCAAAACGTATCGAACCGAAGAGAACCGATTCGAATCAAAATAAAAAGTATCGTATCAAATCGAATCGAAAAGAATCATATCAAATAGAATCGAAAGAATGGAATCAAATCTAAAACAATCGAATCGAATCGAAAAGAATCGGATTGAATGGAATCGAATCGAAAAGAATAGAATAGAATCGAAAGAAATCGAATAGAATCAAATCAAATCAAAAAGAATCGAATTGAATTGATCCTAACCAAAATAAGCGAAATGAATTGACTCGAAGCAAAAAAATCAAATCGAAAAGAATCTAATCTCAACGAAAATCATCGAAATGAATAGAATCGAAAAGAATCGAATTGAATCAAATCGAAAAGAATCGAATGGAATCCAATCGAAAAGAATCAAATTGATTCGAATCGAAACAAATTGAATCCAATCGAAAAGAATCTAATTGAATCGAATCGAAAAGAATCGAATTCAATCAAAACGAATCGATTCGAATGGAATACAAAAGAATAGAATAGAATAGAATCGAAAAGAATCAAATCGAATCGAAAAGAATCGAATCGAAAAGAATTGAATCGAATCGAAAAGAAACGAATCGAACCGAATCAAAAAGAAATCAATCGAATCGAATCAAATACAAAAGAATCGCTTTGAATAGCATAGAATTGAAAAGAATCGAATCAATCGAATTGAAAACAATCGAATCGAAAAGAATCGAATCAAAAAAAGTCGAATCGAAACGAAAACAATCGAATCGAATCGAATCTAAAAGAATCGTATTGAATTGCATCGAGTCGAAAAGACTCGAATCAAAAGACTCGAATCGAATTGAATCAAATCGAAAAGAATCTAATAGAAACCACTCGCGAACAGAATCAAATCGAAATGATTCAAAATGAATCGAATAGAATAGAATCGAAGAAAATCGAATCGAATCGAAACGAATCGAAACGAATCGAAGAGAATCGATTAGAATCGAAATGAAAAGAATCGTATTGAATCGAACCGAAAAGAATCAAATCAAATCGAATGGAAAGAATTGAATCAAATCGAAAAGAATCCAATCGAATCGAAAAGAATCGAACTGAATGGAATCAAATCGAAAAGAATCTAATCGAATCGAAAAGAATCGAATCAAATTTAATGGAATCGAAAAGAATCGAATTGAATCGAAAAGAATCGAAATGAAACAAATCAGATCAACTGATAAAGCATCAAATCGGAGTGAAAAGAATCGAATCGATTCGAAATGAATCGAATCAAAAAGCCTCGAATCGAAAAGAATCGAATTGAAAAGAATCGAATCGAATCGAAAAGACTCGAATCAAATTAAAAATATCAAATCGAACCGAATCGAAAAGCATCAAATTGAAAAGACTCGAATTGAAACGAATCGATTTGAAACGAAAAGAATTGAATCGAATCGAATCGAATTGAATTGAAAGAATCGAATTGAATAGAAAAAAATCGAATAGAAAAGAATCCAACCGAAAAGAAAAGAATCAAATTGAATCAGTCGATTAAATTCTAGTCGAATCGAATGAAAAAGCATGAAATCGAGTCGAATCGAATCGAAAAGAATCGAATCGAATCGAAAAGAATCCAATTGCATCATCGAATGGAAAATAATCGAATTGAATAGAATAGAAAAGAATCGAATCGAATCAAATCGAAAACAATCAAATTGAATTGATCGAAAAGAATCGAATTGAATCAAATCGAATCGAAATGAAAAGAAACGAATCGATTCAAATAGAAAAGAATCGAATCGAAAAGAATCAAATCGACACGAAAAGAATCGAATCGAATCAAAAAGTATCGAATTGATTCGAAAACATTCGAATCGAAAAGAATCGAATTGAAATGAATCCGATCGCAATGAAAAGAATCCACTCGATTCGAATCCAAAAGAATCGAATCCAAAAGAATCGAATCGAATCGAAAAGAATCGAATTGATTTGAATCAAAAGAAATGAATTGAATTGAATCAAAAAGAACTAATCGAATCAAATCGAAAAAACTCGAATAGAATCTAATCGAATCAAAAAGAATTGAATAGATTCGAATAAAAAAGAATCGAATTGAGGGATCCCTGGGTGGCGCAGCGGTTTAGCGCCTGCCTTTGGCCCAGGGCACGTTCCTGGAATCACGGGATCGAATCCCACATCGGGCTCCCGGTGCATGGAGCCTGCTTCTCCCTCTGCCTGTGTCTCTGCCTCTCTGTCTCTCTCTGTGACTATCATAAAAAAAAGAATCGAATTGAATCGAGTTGAAGAAAATCATAAAGAATCAAATCGAAAAGAATCGAATTCCATGTAACGAAAAGATTCGAATTGAAAAGAATCGAATCGAAACAAAAGAATCGAATCGAATCGACATGAATCAAAAAGAATCGAATCAAAACGAATCGAAAAGAAACAAATCAAGTAGAATCCAAAAGAATCGAATCGAATCAAATCGAAAAAATTCGAATAGAATTGAATCGAAAAGAATCAAAACGTATCGAACCGAAGAGAACCGATTCGAATCAAAATAAAAAGTATCGTATCAAATCGAATCGAAAAGAATCATATCAAATAGAATCGAAAGAATGGAATCAAATCTAAAACAATCGAATCGAATCGAAAAGAATCGGATTGAATGGAATCGAATCGAAAAGAATAGAATAGAATCGAAAGAAATCGAATAGAATCAAATCAAATCAAAAAGAATCGAATTGAATTGATCCTAACCAAAATAAGCGAAATGAATTGACTCGAAGCAAAAAAAATCAAATCGAAAAGAATCTAATCTCAACGAAAATCATCGAAATGAATAGAATCGAAAAGAATCGAATTGAATCAAATCGAAAAGAATCGAATGGAATCCAATCGAAAAGAATCAAATTGATTCGAATCGAAACAAATTGAATCCAATCGAAAAGAATCTAATTGAATCGAATCGAAAAGAATCGAATTCAATCAAAACGAATCGATTCGAATGGAATACAAAAGAATAGAATAGAATAGAATCGAAAAGAATCAAATCGAATCGAAAAGAATCGAATCGAAAAGAATTGAATCGAATCGAAAAGAAACGAATCGAACCGAATCAAAAAGAAATCAATCGAATCGAATCAAATACAAAAGAATCGCTTTGAATAGCATAGAATTGAAAAGAATCGAATCAATCGAATTGAAAACAATCGAATCGAAAAGAATCGAATCAAAAAAAGTCGAATCGAAACGAAAACAATCGAATCGAATCGAATCTAAAAGAATCGTATTGAATTGCATCGAGTCGAAAAGACTCGAATCAAAAAGACTCGAATCGAATTGAATCAAATCGAAAAGAATCTAATAGAAACCACTCGAACAGAATCAAATCGAAATGATTCAAAATGAATCGAATAGAATAGAATCGAAGAAAATCGAATCGAATCGAAACGAATCGAAACGAATCGAAGAGAATCGATTAGAATCGAAATGAAAAGAATCGTATTGAATCGAACCGAAAAGAATCAAATCAAATCGAATGGAAAGAATTGAATCAAATCGAAAAGAATCCAATCGAATCGAAAAGAATCGAACTGAATGGAATCAAATCGAAAAGAATCTAATCGAATCGAAAAGAATCGAATCAAATTTAATGGAATCGAAAAGAATCGAATTGAATCGAAAAGAATCGAAATGAAACAAATCAGATCAACTGATAAAGCATCAAATCGGAGTGAAAAGAATCGAATCGATTCGAAATGAATCGAATCAAAAAGCCTCGAATCGAAAAGAATCGAATTGAAAAGAATCGAATCGAATCGAAAAGACTCGAATCAAATTAAAAATATCAAATCGAACCGAATCGAAAAGCATCAAATTGAAAAGACTCGAATTGAAACGAATCGATTTGAAACGAAAAGAATTGAATCGAATCGAATCGAATCGAATTGAATTGAAAGAATCGAATTGAATAGAAAAAAATCGAATAGAAAAGAATCCAACCGAAAAGAAAAGAATCAAATTGAATCAGTCGATTAAATTCTAGTCGAATCGAATGAAAAAGCATGAAATCGAGTCGAATCGAATCGAAAAGAATCGAATCGAATCGAAAAGAATCCAATTGCATCATCGAATGGAAAATAATCGAATTGAATAGAATAGAAAAGAATCGAATCGAATCAAATCGAAAACAATCAAATTGAATTGATCGAAAAGAATCGAATTGAATCAAATCGAATCGAAATGAAAAGAAACGAATCGATTCAAATAGAAAAGAATCGAATCGAAAAGAATCAAATCGACACGAAAAGAATCGAATCGAATCAAAAAGTATCGAATTGATTCGAAAACATTCGAATCGAAAAGAATCGAATTGAAATGAATCCGATCGCAATGAAAAGAATCCACTCGATTCGAATCCAAAAGAATCGAATCCAAAAGAATCGAATCGAATCCAAAAGAATCGAATTGATTTGAATCAAAAGAAATGAATTGAATTGAATCAAAAAGAACTAATCGAATCAAATCGAAAAAACTCGAATAGAATCTAATCGAATCAAAAAGAATTGAATAGATTCGAATAAAAAAGAATCGAATTGAGGGATCCCTGGGTGGCGCAGCGGTTTAGCGCCTGCCTTTGGCCCAGGGCACGTTCCTGGAATCACGGGATCGAATCCCACATCGGGCTCCCGGTGCATGGAGCCTGCTTCTCCCTCTGCCTGTGTCTCTGCCTCTCTGTCTCTCTCTGTGACTATCATAAAAAAAAGAATCGAATTGAATCGAGTTGAAGAAAATCATAAAGAATCAAATCGAAAAGAATCGAATTCCATGTAACGAAAAGATTCGAATTGAAAAGAATCGAATCGAAACAAAAGAATCGAATCGAATCGACATGAATCAAAAAGAATCGAATCAAAACGAATCGAAAAGAAACAAATCAAGTAGAATCCAAAAGAATCGAATCGAATCAAATCGAAAAAATTCGAATAGAATTGAATCGAAAAGAATCAAAACGTATCGAACCGAAGAGAACCGATTCGAATCAAAATAAAAAGTATCGTATCAAATCGAATCGAAAAGAATCATATCAAATAGAATCGAAAGAATGGAATCAAATCTAAAACAATCGAATCGAATCGAAAAGAATCGGATTGAATGGAATCGAATCGAAAAGAATAGAATAGAATCGAAAGAAATCGAATAGAATCAAATCAAATCAAAAAGAATCGAATTGAATTGATCCTAACCAAAATAAGCGAAATGAATTGACTCGAAGCAAAAAAAATCAAATCGAAAAGAATCTAATCTCAACGAAAATCATCGAAATGAATAGAATCGAAAAGAATCGAATTGAATCAAATCGAAAAGAATCGAATGGAATCCAATCGAAAAGAATCAAATTGATTCGAATCGAAACAAATTGAATCCAATCGAAAAGAATCTAATTGAATCGAATCGAAAAGAATCGAATTCAATCAAAACGAATCGATTCGAATGGAATACAAAAGAATAGAATAGAATAGAATCGAAAAGAATCAAATCGAATCGAAAAGAATCGAATCGAAAAGAATTGAATCGAATCGAAAAGAAACGAATCGAACCGAATCAAAAAGAAATCAATCGAATCGAATCAAATACAAAAGAATCGCTTTGAATAGCATAGAATTGAAAAGAATCGAATCAATCGAATTGAAAACAATCGAATCGAAAAGAATCGAATCAAAAAAAGTCGAATCGAAACGAAAACAATCGAATCGAATCGAATCTAAAAGAATCGTATTGAATTGCATCGAGTCGAAAAGACTCGAATCAAAAAGACTCGAATCGAATTGAATCAAATCGAAAAGAATCTAATAGAAACCACTCGAACAGAATCAAATCGAAATGATTCAAAATGAATCGAATAGAATAGAATCGAAGAAAATCGAATCGAATCGAAACGAATCGAAACGAATCGAAGAGAATCGATTAGAATCGAAATGAAAAGAATCGTATTGAATCGAACCGAAAAGAATCAAATCAAATCGAATGGAAAGAATTGAATCAAATCGAAAAGAATCCAATCGAATCGAAAAGAATCGAACTGAATGGAATCAAATCGAAAAGAATCTAATCGAATCGAAAAGAATCGAATCAAATTTAATGGAATCGAAAAGAATCGAATTGAATCGAAAAGAATCGAAATGAAACAAATCAGATCAACTGATAAAGCATCAAATCGGAGTGAAAAGAATCGAATCGATTCGAAATGAATCGAATCAAAAAGCCTCGAATCGAAAAGAATCGAATTGAAAAGAATCGAATCGAATCGAAAAGACTCGAATCAAATTAAAAATATCAAATCGAACCGAATCGAAAAGCATCAAATTGAAAAGACTCGAATTGAAACGAATCGATTTGAAACGAAAAGAATTGAATCGAATCGAATCGAATCGAATTGAATTGAAAGAATCGAATTGAATAGAAAAAAATCGAATAGAAAAGAATCCAACCGAAAAGAAAAGAATCAAATTGAATCAGTCGATTAAATTCTAGTCGAATCGAATGAAAAAGCATGAAATCGAGTCGAATCGAATCGAAAAGAATCGAATCGAATCGAAAAGAATCCAATTGCATCATCGAATGGAAAATAATCGAATTGAATAGAATAGAAAAGAATCGAATCGAATCAAATCGAAAACAATCAAATTGAATTGATCGAAAAGAATCGAATTGAATCAAATCGAATCGAAATGAAAAGAAACGAATCGATTCAAATAGAAAAGAATCGAATCGAAAAGAATCAAATCGACACGAAAAGAATCGAATCGAATCAAAAAGTATCGAATTGATTCGAAAACATTCGAATCGAAAAGAATCGAATTGAAATGAATCCGATCGCAATGAAAAGAATCCACTCGATTCGAATCCAAAAGAATCGAATCCAAAAGAATCGAATCGAATCCAAAAGAATCGAATTGATTTGAATCAAAAGAAATGAATTGAATTGAATCAAAAAGAACTAATCGAATCAAATCGAAAAAACTCGAATAGAATCTAATCGAATCAAAAAGAATTGAATAGATTCGAATAAAAAAGAATCGAATTGAGGGATCCCTGGGTGGCGCAGCGGTTTAGCGCCTGCCTTTGGCCCAGGGCACGTTCCTGGAATCACGGGATCGAATCCCACATCGGGCTCCCGGTGCATGGAGCCTGCTTCTCCCTCTGCCTGTGTCTCTGCCTCTCTGTCTCTCTCTGTGACTATCATAAAAAAAAGAATCGAATTGAATCGAGTTGAAGAAAATCATAAAGAATCAAATCGAAAAGAATCGAATTCCATGTAACGAAAAGATTCGAATTGAAAAGAATCGAATCGAAACAAAAGAATCGAATCGAATCGACATGAATCAAAAAGAATCGAATCAAAACGAATCGAAAAGAAACAAATCAAGTAGAATCCAAAAGAATCGAATCGAATCAAATCGAAAAAATTCGAATAGAATTGAATCGAAAAGAATCAAAACGTATCGAACCGAAGAGAACCGATTCGAATCAAAATAAAAAGTATCGTATCAAATCGAATCGAAAAGAATCATATCAAATAGAATCGAAAGAATGGAATCAAATCTAAAACAATCGAATCGAATCGAAAAGAATCGGATTGAATGGAATCGAATCGAAAAGAATAGAATAGAATCGAAAGAAATCGAATAGAATCAAATCAAATCAAAAAGAATCGAATTGAATTGATCCTAACCAAAATAAGCGAAATGAATTGACTCGAAGCAAAAAAAATCAAATCGAAAAGAATCTAATCTCAACGAAAATCATCGAAATGAATAGAATCGAAAAGAATCGAATTGAATCAAATCGAAAAGAATCGAATGGAATCCAATCGAAAAGAATCAAATTGATTCGAATCGAAACAAATTGAATCCAATCGAAAAGAATCTAATTGAATCGAATCGAAAAGAATCGAATTCAATCAAAACGAATCGATTCGAATGGAATACAAAAGAATAGAATAGAATAGAATCGAAAAGAATCAAATCGAATCGAAAAGAATCGAATCGAAAAGAATTGAATCGAATCGAAAAGAAACGAATCGAACCGAATCAAAAAGAAATCAATCGAATCGAATCAAATACAAAAGAATCGCTTTGAATAGCATAGAATTGAAAAGAATCGAATCAATCGAATTGAAAACAATCGAATCGAAAAGAATCGAATCAAAAAAAGTCGAATCGAAACGAAAACAATCGAATCGAATCGAATCTAAAAGAATCGTATTGAAATGCATCGAGTCGAAAAGACTCGAATCAAAAAGACTCGAATCGAATTGAATCAAATCGAAAAGAATCTAATAGAAACCACTCGAACAGAATCAAATCGAAATGATTCAAAATGAATCGAATAGAATAGAATCGAAGAAAATCGAATCGAAACGAATCGAAACGAATCGAAGAGAATCGATTAGAATCGAAATGAAAAGAATCGTATTGAATCGAACCGAAAAGAATCAAATCAAATCGAATCGAAAGAATTGAATCAAATCGAAAAGAATCCAATCGAATCCAAAAGAATCGAACTGAATGGAATCAAATCGAAAAGAATCTAATCGAATCGAAAAGAATCGAATCAAATTTAATGGAATCGAAAAGAATCGAATTGAATCGAAAAGAATCGAAATGAAACAAATCAGATCAAATGGAAAAGCATCAAATCGGAGTGAAAAGAATCGAATCGAATCGAAATGAATCGAATCAAAAAGACTCGAATCGAAAAGAATCGAATTGAAAAGAATCGAATCGAATCGAAAAGACTCGAATCAAATTAAAAATATCAAATCGAACCGAATCGAAAAGCATCAAATTGAAAAGACTCGAATTGAAACGAATCGATTTGAAACGAAAAGAATTGAATCGAATCGAATCGAATCGAATTGAATTGAAAGAATCGAATTGAATAGAAAAAAATCGAATAGAAAAGAATCCAACCGAAAAGAAAAGAATCAAATTGAATCAGTCGATTAAACTCTAGTCGAATCGAATCAAAAAGCATGAAATCGAGTCGAATCGAATCGAAAAGAATCGAATCGAATCGAAAAGAATCCAATTGCATCATCGAATGGAAAATAATCGAATTGAATAGAATAGAAAAGAATCGAATCGAATCAAATCGAAAACAATCAAATTGAATTGATCGAAAAGAATCGAATTGAATCAAATCGAATCGAAATGAAAAGAAACGAATCGATTCAAATAGAAAAGAATCGAATCGAAAAGAATCAAATCGACACGAAAAGAATCGAATCGAATCAAAAAGTATCGAATTGATTCGAAAACATTCGAATCGAAAAGAATCGAATTGAAATGAATCCGATCGCAATGAAAAGAATCCACTCGATTCGAATCCAAAAGAATCGAATCCAAAAGAATCGAATCGAATCCAAAAGAATCGAATTGATTTGAATCAAAAGAAATGAATTGAATTGAATCAAAAAGAACTAATCGAATCAAATCGAAAAAACTCGAATAGAATCTAATCGAATCAAAAAGAATTGAATAGATTCGAATAAAAAAGAATCGAATTGAGGGATCCCTGGGTGGCGCAGCGGTTTAGCGCCTGCCTTTGGCCCAGGGCACGTTCCTGGAGTCACGGGATCGAATCCCACATCGGGCTCCCGGTGCATGGAGCCTGCTTCTCCCTCTGCCTGTGTCTCTGCCTCTCTGTCTCTCTCTGTGACTATCATAAAAAAAAGAATCGAATTGAATCGAGTTGAAGAAAATCATAAAGAATCAAATCGAAAAGAATCGAATTCCATGTAACGAAAAGATTCGAATTGAAAAGAATCGAATCGAATCGACATGAATCAAAAAGAATCGAATCAAAACGAATCGAAAAGAAACAAATCAAGTAGAATCCAAAAGAATCGAATCGAATCAAATCGAAAAAATTCGAATAGAATTGAATCGAAAAGAATCAAAACGTATCGAACCGAAGAGAACCGATTCGAATCAAAATAAAAAGTATCGTATCAAATCGAATCGAAAAGAATCATATCAAATAGAATCGAAAGAATGGAATCAAATCTAAAACAATCGAATCGAATCGAAAAGAATCGGATTGAATGGAATCGAATCGAAAAGAATAGAATAGAATCGAAAGAAATCGAATAGAATCAAATCAAATCAAAAAGAATCGAATTGAATTGATCCTAACCAAAATAAGCGAAATGAATTGACTCGAAGCAAAAAAAATCAAATCGAAAAGAATCTAATCTCAACGAAAATCATCGAAATGAATAGAATCGAAAAGAATCGAATTGAATCAAATCGAAAAGAATCGAATGGAATCCAATCGAAAAGAATCAAATTGATTCGAATCGAAACAAATTGAATCCAATCGAAAAGAATCTAATTGAATCGAATCGAAAAGAATCGAATTCAATCAAAACGAATCGATTCGAATGGAATACAAAAGAATAGAATAGAATAGAATCGAAAAGAATCAAATCGAATCGAAAAGAATCGAATCGAAAAGAATTGAATCGAATCGAAAAGAAACGAATCGAACCGAATCAAAAAGAAATCAATCGAATCGAATCAAATACAAAAGAATCGCTTTGAATAGCATAGAATTGAAAAGAATCGAATCAATCGAATTGAAAACAATCGAATCGAAAAGAATCGAATCAAAAAAAGTCGAATCGAAACGAAAACAATCGAATCGAATCGAATCTAAAAGAATCGTATTGAATTGCATCGAGTCGAAAAGACTCGAATCAAAAAGACTCGAATCGAATTGAATCAAATCGAAAAGAATCTAATAGAAACCACTCGAACAGAATCAAATCGAAATGATTCAAAATGAATCGAATAGAATAGAATCGAAGAAAATCGAATCGAATCGAAACGAATCGAAACGAATCGAAGAGAATCGATTAGAATCGAAATGAAAAGAATCGTATTGAATCGAACCGAAAAGAATCAAATCAAATCGAATGGAAAGAATTGAATCAAATCGAAAAGAATCCAATCGAATCGAAAAGAATCGAACTGAATGGAATCAAATCGAAAAGAATCTAATCGAATCGAAAAGAATCGAATCAAATTTAATGGAATCGAAAAGAATCGAATTGAATCGAAAAGAATCGAAATGAAACAAATCAGATCAACTGATAAAGCATCAAATCGGAGTGAAAAGAATCGAATCGATTCGAAATGAATCGAATCAAAAAGCCTCGAATCGAAAAGAATCGAATTGAAAAGAATCGAATCGAATCGAAAAGACTCGAATCAAATTAAAAATATCAAATCGAACCGAATCGAAAAGCATCAAATTGAAAAGACTCGAATTGAAACGAATCGATTTGAAACGAAAAGAATTGAATCGAATCGAATCGAATCGAATTGAATTGAAAGAATCGAATTGAATAGAAAAAAATCGAATAGAAAAGAATCCAACCGAAAAGAAAAGAATCAAATTGAATCAGTCGATTAAATTCTAGTCGAATCGAATGAAAAAGCATGAAATCGAGTCGAATCGAATCGAAAAGAATCGAATCGAATCGAAAAGAATCCAATTGCATCATCGAATGGAAAATAATCGAATTGAATAGAATAGAAAAGAATCGAATCGAATCAAATCGAAAACAATCAAATTGAATTGATCGAAAAGAATCGAATTGAATCAAATCGAATCGAAATGAAAAGAAACGAATCGATTCAAATAGAAAAGAATCGAATCGAAAAGAATCAAATCGACACGAAAAGAATCGAATCGAATCAAAAAGTATCGAATTGATTCGAAAACATTCGAATCGAAAAGAATCGAATTGAAATGAATCCGATCGCAATGAAAAGAATCCACTCGATTCGAATCCAAAAGAATCGAATCCAAAAGAATCGAATCGAATCCAAAAGAATCGAATTGATTTGAATCAAAAGAAATGAATTGAATCAAAAAGAACTAATCGAATCAAATCGAAAAAACTCGAATAGAATCTAATCGAATCAAAAAGAATTGAATAGATTCGAATAAAAAAGAATCGAATTGAGGGATCCCTGGGTGGCGCAGCGGTTTAGCGCCTGCCTTTGGCCCAGGGCACGTTCCTGGAATCACGGGATCGAATCCCACATCGGGCTCCCGGTGCATGGAGCCTGCTTCTCCCTCTGCCTGTGTCTCTGCCTCTCTGTCTCTCTCTGTGACTATCATAAAAAAAAGAATCGAATTGAATCGAGTTGAAGAAAATCATAAAGAATCAAATCGAAAAGAATCGAATTCCATGTAACGAAAAGATTCGAATTGAAAAGAATCGAATCGAAACAAAAGAATCGAATCGAATCGACATGAATCAAAAAGAATCGAATCAAAACGAATCGAAAAGAAACAAATCAAGTAGAATCCAAAAGAATCGAATCGAATCAAATCGAAAAAATTCGAATAGAATTGAATCGAAAAGAATCAAAACGTATCGAACCGAAGAGAACCGATTCGAATCAAAATAAAAAGTATCGTATCAAATCGAATCGAAAAGAATCATATCAAATAGAATCGAAAGAATGGAATCAAATCTAAAACAATCGAATCGAATCGAAAAGAATCGGATTGAATGGAATCGAATCGAAAAGAATAGAATAGAATCGAAAGAAATCGAATAGAATCAAATCAAATCAAAAAGAATCGAATTGAATTGATCCTAACCAAAATAAGCGAAATGAATCGACTCGAAGCAAAAAAAATCAAATCGAAAAGAATCTAATCTCAACGAAAATCATCGAAATGAATAGAATCGAAAAGAATCGAATTGAATCAAATCGAAAAGAATCGAATGGAATCCAATCGAAAAGAATCAAATTGATTCGAATCGAAACAAATTGAATCCAATCGAAAAGAATCTAATTGAATCGAATCGAAAAGAATCGAATTCAATCAAAACGAATCGATTCGAATGGAATACAAAAGAATAGAATAGAATAGAATCGAAAAGAATCAAATCGAATCGAAAAGAATCGAATCGAAAAGAATTGAATCGAATCGAAAAGAAACGAATCGAACCGAATCAAAAAGAAATCAATCGAATCGAATCAAATACAAAAGAATCGCTTTGAATAGCATAGAATTGAAAAGAATCGAATCAATCGAATTGAAAACAATCGAATCGAAAAGAATCGAATCAAAAAAAGTCGAATCGAAACGAAAACAATCGAATCGAATCGAATCTAAAAGAATCGTATTGAAATGCATCGAGTCGAAAAGACTCGAATCAAAAAGACTCGAATCGAATTGAATCAAATCGAAAAGAATCTAATAGAAACCACTCGAACAGAATCAAATCGAAATGATTCAAAATGAATCGAATAGAATAGAATCGAAGAAAATCGAATCGAAACGAATCGAAACGAATCGAAGAGAATCGATTAGAATCGAAATGAAAAGAATCGTATTGAATCGAACCGAAAAGAATCAAATCAAATCGAATCGAAAGAATTGAATCAAATCGAAAAGAATCCAATCGAATCCAAAAGAATCGAACTGAATGGAATCAAATCGAAAAGAATCTAATCGAATCGAAAAGAATCGAATCAAATTTAATGGAATCGAAAAGAATCGAATTGAATCGAAAAGAATCGAAATGAAACAAATCAGATCAAATGGAAAAGCATCAAATCGGAGTGAAAAGAATCGAATCGAATCGAAATGAATCGAATCAAAAAGACTCGAATCGAAAAGAATCGAATTGAAAAGAATCGAATCGAATCGAAAAGACTCGAATCAAATTAAAAATATCAAATCGAACCGAATCGAAAAGCATCAAATTGAAAAGACTCGAATTGAAACGAATCGATTTGAAACGAAAAGAATTGAATCGAATCGAATCGAATCGAATCGAATTGAAAGAATCGAATTGAATAGAAAAAAATCGAATAGAAAAGAATCCAACCGAAAAGAAAAGAATCAAATTGAATCAGTCGATTAAACTCTAGTCGAATCGAATCAAAAAGCATGAAATCGAGTCGAATCGAATCGAAAAGAATCGAATCGAATCGAAAAGAATCCAATTGCATCATCGAATGGAAAATAATCGAATTGAATAGAATAGAAAAGAATCGAATCGAATCAAATCGAAAACAATCAAATTGAATTGATCGAAAAGAATCGAATTGAATCAAATCGAATCGAAATGAAAAGAAACGAATCGATTCAAATAGAAAAGAATCGAATCGAAAAGAATCAAATCGACACGAAAAGAATCGAATCGAATCAAAAAGTATCGAATTGATTCGAAAACATTCGAATCGAAAAGAATCGAATTGAAATGAATCTGATCGCAATGAAAAGAATCCACTCGATTCGAATCCAAAAGAATCGAATCCAAAAGAATCGAATCGAATCCAAAAGAATCGAATTGATTTGAATCAAAAGAAATGAATTGAATTGAATCAAAAAGAACTAATCGAATCAAATCGAAAAAACTCGAATAGAATCTAATCGAATCAAAAAGAATTGAATAGATTCGAATAAAAAAGAATCGAATTGAGGGATCCCTGGGTGGCGCAGCGGTTTAGCGCCTGCCTTTGGCCCAGGGCACGTTCCTGGAGTCACGGGATCGAATCCCACATCGGGCTCCCGGTGCATGGAGCCTGCTTCTCCCTCTGCCTGTGTCTCTGCCTCTCTGTCTCTCTCTGTGACTATCATAAAAAAAAGAATCGAATTGAATCGAGTTGAAGAAAATCATAAAGAATCAAATCGAAAAGAATCGAATTCCATGTAACGAAAAGATTCGAATTGAAAAGAATCGAATCGAATCGACATGAATCAAAAAGAATCGAATCAAAACGAATCGAAAAGAAACAAATCAAGTAGAATCCAAAAGAATCGAATCGAATCAAATCGAAAAAATTCGAATAGAATTGAATCGAAAAGAATCAAAACGTATCGAACCGAAGAGAATCGATTCGAATCAAAATAAAAAGTATCGTATCAAATCGAATCGAAAAGAATCATATCAAATAGAATCGAAAGAATGGAATCAAATCTAAAACAATCGAATCGAATCGAAAAGAATCGGATTGAATGGAATCGAATCGAAAAGAATAGAATAGAATCGAAAGAAATCGAATAGAATCAAATCAAATCAAAAAGAATCGAATTGAATTGATCCTAACCAAAATAAGCGAAATGAATTGACTCGAAGCAAAAAAAATCAAATCGAAAAGAATCTAATCTCAACGAAAATCATCGAAATGAATAGAATCGAAAAGAATCGAATTGAATCAAATCGAAAAGAATCGAATGGAATCCAATCGAAAAGAATCAAATTGATTCGAATCGAAACAAATTGAATCCAATCGAAAAGAATCTAATTGAATCGAATCGAAAAGAATCGAATTCAATCAAAACGAATCGATTCGAATGGAATACAAAAGAATAGAATAGAATAGAATCGAAAAGAATCAAATCGAATCGAAAAGAATCGAATCGAAAAGAATTGAATCGAATCGAAAAGAAACGAATCGAACCGAATCAAAAAGAAATCAATCGAATCGAATCAAATACAAAAGAATCGCTTTGAATAGCATAGAATTGAAAAGAATCGAATCAATCGAATTGAAAACAATCGAATCGAAAAGAATCGAATCAAAAAAAGTCGAAAGGAAACGAAAACAATCGAATCGAATCGAATCTAAAAGAATCGTATTGAATTGCATCGAGTCGAAAAGACTCGAATCAAAAAGACTCGAATCGAATTGAATCAAATCGAAAAGAATCTAATAGAAACCACTCGAACAGAATCAAATCGAAATGATTCAAAATGAATCGAATAGAATAGAATCGAAGAAAATCGAATCGAATCGAAACGAATCGAAACGAATCGAAGAGAATCGATTAGAATCGAAATGAAAAGAATCGTATTGAATCGAACCGAAAAGAATCAAATCAAATCGAATGGAAAGAATTGAATCAAATCGAAAAGAATCCAATCGAATCGAAAAGAATCGAACTGAATGGAATCAAATCGAAAAGAATCTAATCGAATCGAAAAGAATCGAATCAAATTTAATGGAATCGAAAAGAATCGAATTGAATCGAAAAGAATCGAAATGAAACAAATCAGATCAACTGATAAAGCATCAAATCGGAGTGAAAAGAATCGAATCGATTCGAAATGAATCGAATCAAAAAGACTCGAATCGAAAAGAATCGAATTGAAAAGAATCGAATCGAATCGAAAAGACTCGAATCAAATTAAAAATATCAAATCGAACAGAATCGAAAAGCATCAAATTGAAAAGACTCGAATTGAAACGAATCGATTTGAAACGAAAAGAATTGAATCGAATCGAATCGAATCGAATTGAATTGAAAGAATCGAATTGAATAGAAAAAAATCGAATAGAAAAGAATCCAACCGAAAAGAAAAGAATCAAATTGAATCAGTCGATTAAATTCTAGTCGAATCGAATGAAAAAGCATGAAATCGAGTCGAATCGAATCGAAAAGAATCGAATCGAATCGAAAAGAATCCAATTGCATCATCGAATGGAAAATAATCGAATTGAATAGAATAGAAAAGAATCGAATCGAATCAAATCGAAAACAATCAAATTGAATTGATCGAAAAGAATCGAATTGAATCAAATCGAATCGAAATGAAAAGAATCGAATCGATTCAAATAGAAAAGAATCGAATCGAAAAGAATCAAATCGACACGAAAAGAATCGAATCGAATCAAAAAGTATCGAATTGATTCGAAAACATTCGAATCGAAAAGAATCGAATTGAAATGAATCCGATCGCAATGAAAAGAATCCACTCGATTCGAATCCAAAAGAATCGAATCCAAAAGAATCGAATCGAATCCAAAAGAATCGAATTGATTTGAATCAAAAGAAATGAATTGAATCAAAAAGAACTAATCGAATCAAATCGAAAAAACTCGAATAGAATCTAATCGAATCAAAAAGAATTGAATAGATTCGAATAAAAAAGAATCGAATTGAGGGATCCCTGGGTGGCGCAGCGGTTTAGCGCCTGCCTTTGGCCCAGGGCACGTTCCTGGAATCACGGGATCGAATCCCACATCGGGCTCCCGGTGCATGGAGCCTGCTTCTCCCTCTGCCTGTGTCTCTGCCTCTCTGTCTCTCTCTGTGACTATCATAAAAAAAAGAATCGAATTGAATCGAGTTGAAGAAAATCATAAAGAATCAAATCGAGAAGAATCGAATTCCATGTAACGAAAAGATTCGAATTGAAAAGAATCGAATCGAAACAAAAGAATCGAATCGAATCGACATGAATCAAAAAGAATCGAATCAAAACGAATCGAAAAGAAACAAATCAAGTAGAATCCAAAAGAATCGAATCGAATCAAATCGAAAAAATTCGAATAGAATTGAATCGAAACGAATCAAAACGTATCGAACCGAAGAGAATCGATTCGAATCAAAATAAAAAGTATCGTATCAAATCGAATCGAAAAGAATCATATCAAATAGAATCGAAAGAATGGAATCAAATCTAAAACAATCGAATCGAATCGAAAAGAATCGGATTGAATGGAATCGAATCGAAAAGAATAGAATAGAATCGAAAGAAATCGAATAGAATCAAATCAAATCAAAAAGAATCGAATTGAATTGATCCTAACCAAAATAAGCGAAATGAATTGACTCGAAGCAAAAAAAATCAAATCGAAAAGAATCTAATCTCAACGAAAATCATCGAAATGAATAGAATCGAAAAGAATCGAATTGAATCAAATCGAAAAGAATCGAATGGAATCCAATCGAAAAGAATCAAATTGATTCGAATCGAAACAAATTGAATCCAATCGAAAAGAATCTAATTGAATCGAATCGAAAAGAATCGAATTCAATCAAAACGAATCGATTCGAATGGAATACAAAAGAATAGAATAGAATAGAATCGAAAAGAATCAAATCGAATCGAAAAGAATCGAATCGAAAAGAATTGAATCGAATCGAAAAGAAACGAATCGAACCGAATCAAAAAGAAATCAATCGAATCGAATCAAATACAAAAGAATCGCTTTGAATAGCATAGAATTGAAAAGAATCGAATCAATCGAATTGAAAACAATCGAATCGAAAAGAATCGAATCAAAAAAAGTCGAAAGGAAACGAAAACAATCGAATCGAATCGAATCTAAAAGAATCGTATTGAATTGCATCGAGTCGAAAAGACTCGAATCAAAAAGACTCGAATCGAATTGAATCAAATCGAAAAGAATCTAATAGAAACCACTCGAACAGAATCAAATCGAAATGATTCAAAATGAATCGAATAGAATAGAATCGAAGAAAATCGAATCGAATCGAAACGAATCGAAACGAATCGAAGAGAATCGATTAGAATCGAAATGAAAAGAATCGTATTGAATCGAACCGAAAAGAATCAAATCAAATCGAATGGAAAGAATTGAATCAAATCGAAAAGAATCCAATCGAATCGAAAAGAATCGAACTGAATGGAATCAAATCGAAAAGAATCTAATCGAATCGAAAAGAATCGAATCAAATTTAATGGAATCGAAAAGAATCGAATTGAATCGAAAAGAATCGAAATGAAACAAATCAGATCAACTGATAAAGCATCAAATCGGAGTGAAAAGAATCGAATCGATTCGAAATGAATCGAATCAAAAAGACTCGAATCGAAAAGAATCGAATTGAAAAGAATCGAATCGAATCGAAAAGACTCGAATCAAATTAAAAATATCAAATCGAACAGAATCGAAAAGCATCAA